>NC_091273.1:3495106-3812843 GCF_042100115.1 Alternaria dauci
ACGGCGATGCAGTTCCAGAGGACGAGTCCTTCTTCTTAGATGACTTGCTATCCTTGCTTCGAGAGAGCTGTTCGGACTAGACATGTTAGCCTCCGCGCATAGAGAGGGGTAAGGCGGTGCGGTGTGCTGCCAGGGTCCACGGCGAGGACGGGCAACTTACGACCCTTTGCCTGAAGCCCTTCATGGCTGGTGAAATGCGCCCACGGCCAGGTTAAGCGCGGCGGCGGTCTTGCAGAGACGGGCGTCCGAGATGGAGGCTGGCCTTGGGGCGTCTGGGGGGACAGGTCGCAATTCAAGAGCGCCAATGGAGGGACGAGATTGCTGGCGCACGCACGGGGAATCGGACACAGGAGAACGTAGGGCTCAGGCCGACATGGAGGAGAGACGCGTGAGGTAATAGATGGTGGCTAGTGTAGCCGTCTAGGATGGTGCACGGGGAGTCGGTGGAGGGAGGAGCTTTGCGAGAGGGGGCGTCAGATGGCAGCTGGGGCCCTAGCAACGTGCGGGTGACGTGTGGGCGCTTTGTCGGAGGGAAAGGCGTTTCTTCTAGAGCTGGAGGGACAAGTTGGAGCAGGTCGTCGACCGACAACTCAGTGCTGCTGCCAGACACACAGCATCGG
Organism: Alternaria dauci; assembly: GCF_042100115.1. Lineage (NCBI taxonomy): Eukaryota > Fungi > Ascomycota > Dothideomycetes > Pleosporales > Pleosporaceae > Alternaria > Alternaria dauci. The sequence goes on from NC_091273.1 coordinate 3,495,727, forward strand.
GTGATTCGCGCTAACTTAGCCGTCTTGTAGCTAGCGAGGCCGTGCGTTCTGGCGGCCAAAAGCCCCTCCGCAGCCGTCACGACATGACGCCTGCGATTGTGGAGTGACAGATGCTGAGTGTGAAGCATTGAGTGTGCAAGCAGGAGGCGTATCATCTGATCTGCTACTCCAGCATCACCAGATCGGTACCTGTCTCGATTTAGGCCTGGGGAAGCTACGACGGGCCTTTCACTGCGTCAGGGTCTTCAAGAACCGTATTGAATACGCCACAGACATATAAACACTTCCTCACTCGCACATACACCATTGAACGAGCAAGATACTGAAAGCCCCGTGATCATCACCACCAGAGAATCTCGAGCTTCAGACTCTGCGCTGTGTAGAACAAAATGGACGATACTGCGTCAACCACCGAAAGCCAGCATGCGCCATGGCTACCGATCCCATCACGTGCCGTCTCAGTCGTCGAACACCCGGCCATTGTCAAAAACGTTGACAAAGGCATTACCTCATTAGGCGGGCCCGTGAAACTGAGCAAGGTCAGCGGCGGGAACAGTACCTACCGCTTTGGGAGAGACTAACAATCGCCGCAGGGCTTGCGATCTCGACTGGAAACCACGACCAACGCCGAGGGTGACGATGAGCTCAAAAAACTCATATCCGTCTCGTTGCGCCCGGACGATCCCTTCGCCAAGCGTTTGCTGTCCACCCCTGTGAGGACGAATAACCTCCTGCTCAAAGTCACTGTGCCAAAGCGAACGGGGCGCAAACGAAAGCGCGGAACCTCGGGCCCTTTTCTTACTGAAGACGAGATAGGCAGCCATGGCAATGGAGGCTCAAATGGCAGTGCAACAACCAACAGGACGTACGTGGATGCATCAACCATCTACAGGAGTTTGCAAGACAATGCCTTATCATACAAGGTCGCTCTGGCAGGCGTCGTGGATGAGACCCATCGGTTTCGAAGTGTGTCAACACCGTTCACCGCAGACACGACAACGACTGACTGATCTTCAGATATGCCAGACTTGCAATGTGCTGCTTCTCATAACAAGATCATGGTTGGCCTCCGGGACCATGTCCTGCCAAAACGATGCAAGTACAACCCAGCTGTTCTCCAAATACTATTAACGTTATCCTAGACGAACAGCTGAAAAAGTACAATATCAACACGGCGGCCGGTGCAGACGTTACGCAGAGCGTTGGGCCGTCTCCAGAATTCATACAGATGCCCATCGCTTTCAACTATCGGTTCCAGCAAAACTCCAATGTCAAGTATACGGATCAAGGTGTGGTCAATATACAGAGAAGCCTGGCCTACAACGCATACACGATCGTCAAGCCCACCGACGAACACGTACCGACAGGACCACGACCAGGTCTTCCAGCCGAGAGAGATCTTACGCCTTACATGCAGTCGCTGATCGCTAACATTCGAGCCTTACTTCTGCAAAGACCCATCGTTACCCGCCAATTGCTATACAACAGGCTTGGTTGGGACAAGCGAACAAAGCTTCGGCAAGCAGCCATATATTGCGGATACTTCTTCGAGAGCGGGCCCTGGCGAGAGGCTCTAATACGATGGGGCGTTGACCCTCGCAAAGATCCGGAATGTCGCAAATACCAGACTGTATCGTTCCTGTCTTACATCAAGTCAGGCACGTCCAAGCACCGCGCTGTCTTCGACCAGCATGTCATGAAGCTGGCAAAGATGGCCCCGGAGGAGCTAGAGTCTGAGCACACTTTTGACGGCTTCAATGTCTCCCAGACCGGCAATCTCTTCCAGTTCTGTGACATTACCGATCCCCTCATCGCCAAGATACTAGCTACAAAGGATATTCGAACGACCTGTGCACCGACATTCCAAGGATGGTACCACGTGGGGACATGGGCCAAAGCCACCGTAATTTTGAAGGACAAGATGAACACCATCATCGGCGGTGACAAGCCTGACGACAGCATCTACCAGCGCATCCTCACCTGGCCTGAGTTGTGGGATGACAGGGACATGGCTGCCCAATACAAGAGTGAGATTGACGACCGTCAAATGCACCACGAGAAAAGGAGGGAGCACCAGGTAATGCACAACGTGCGCTGGGCTGCAAGAAACCCTCGTTACGCTTTCGAAAAGATGGAAGCGCGTGACGAGCAGGAAAAAGAGACCGGGGAAGAGCAAGAGCCAGAGAACGTCGATGTTCCTGAAGACATGACAGAAGATCCTGTCCAGCCTGATACCATTCTGAACGCAGATATCGGAGAGGCAGAAGATGAAGAAGACGAAGACCAAGATGGCGACGCAGACGAAGATGATGATATGCAGGTCGATAACAGGGAAGAGAATCTATATGGTAGTTCGGAGGAGGAGGATGAGGATGAGGAGGAAGACAGCGATGGCGCAGTAACGTCTGTTCGAGCGACATCAGAAGGACCAGTTCCATTTGGTGGCTATTACAAGGTATAAAGCGATCAGAGATCCTATGGTACTGAAGAGGGTGGTGTTCAACAGTCGCAACTTTCGCGTTCATGACAGTGCTCTTATCTAGCTACAATCGTGCTTCAAACCCATAGCCCGAGGTGAAGACTTACTGTCGAAACCACTAAACAACGTTGGAAACATTGCGCGTCACAAGGAAACCAGCACACCTCCATGTTGGACCATGCAAAAACCCGTAAATCAATCTTGTCCATGAGCAAGTCAAATATTGCTGGTGTAGACGGTGAGATCAAGCCCAACTATGCCGTCGGTCTCTGGGACCCACTAATATGCTTGGCTTTGGCGCAACTCGGATCGCCTGAGCTTTCGTTTTCCATAACCTCACGCGAAATCGCACCACTGACACCACCACCCATCGACACATTACCGGCTACGCACGCCCAGTAGCTCCGAAATCACACCTCGTAGCTTACCATCAGCTCTTTACATCACAACATGTCCTTCGCCCGCGCCGCGTCGAAGGTCAGCCGAGTGGGCGTGCGAGTCCCGGCCTACCGAGCGACCCCCGTTGCACTCAACACCCAGCGTGCTTTCTCGCAGTCGGCTGTCCGCAAGAGCGATGCGCATGCCGAGGAGACGTTTGAAGAATTCACGGCCAGGTACGACACATCCAAGGAGGGGCTATAGACTAGGACGGACATGGAGTCATGCAGGAATAGTGGAGAGCCATTGAGCGCCATTGGTGTTGCCCGAAGCTGCAGTGCTGACTTGTTGTTCTTCACTACAGGTACGAGAAGGAATTCGAGAAGGTGAATGATGTTTTCGAGCTCCAGGTATGTTTGTTGTCTCCACGATGTGTCCCGCACCGGCATCACCCGATGTGCTTTGGGCAGTTGTAGACTGGCACAAAGAAGACCAGCGAGCTGACAATCGCTAGCGAAACCTGAACAACTGCTTCGCCTACGATCTCGTCCCCTCAACCACCGTCATCACCGCCGCTCTTCGCGCTGCCAGGCGTGTCAACGACTTCCCCTCCGCTGTCCGTGTTTTCGAGGGTACGTTACATGCCATACCCCATAAATTCAGCCCTGGAATTTCCACTGCGAAAGCGCGCCAAGCAGATTCAGAATATGACGCTATTTTGGCATTGGACCAACCCCGAGATGTTGATTACTAACATACGTCACAGGTATCAAGTTCAAGGTCGAGAACAAGGGTCAATATGCAGAGTACCTCCAGGAGCTCGAGCCCATACGTGAGGAGCTCGGCATTCCTCTCAAGGAGGCCCTGTACCCCGATGAGAAGTAGAGAAACAGGTTGAGGCTGCGCATATCCGCTTTCCCCATGTTCCTACTCCACATCTTGACATCGAATACCATGGTGCGGCTCTCCAACAATGTAAATGTCAACACTTGAATTTTCTTATCTTAGACGGAAAGGCCGGATGCGGACGTTGCGGTCTTGTACACATATGTGATGTTTCTCCTTTGCATACATGATTACGTCAAACCGCGTATGACTGGGAGGCTTTGGTGGTAAGCGAGGCGATGGCAAGTAGATGGATAAGAGTATACCTATTGTTTTGAAGCCCAAGTCGAATGTGATGTGATGTGTCGTCTCGGGTGCAGTGAACTGACAAACATCCCTTTATCGCCGCTCTGTCGTGCGACCTGGATGAGCGTGCTAGACGATGTTTGTGTCACTGTGACACCGTGTCAACCCTGACAACGTTGTCACAATACGAGTAAAGGACAAGAATGCAGAAGCTCTACACCTAACAACAGACTCTGTTCCTGGTACGATTTGGAGGAGCCATGTCCGCTGCAGTATTTCAGGAAAATAGATGGAATCTGGCGTGGATGGTTGTGGTTCGACAGGTACCGGACATGGTTCTTTGGACGCCGATGTCGCTAACCTGCATGAGGGATAGCCGTCCGCGCAGGGGTCGCGCTGGCCAATGAGGGAACGCACTAAGTTTTGGGGGTCTGCGTGCCTTCCTCGCTCGTCAGCTCAGTGCTTGCAGAAGCTCATCCATCCTCTAAGTCGCGACTCCAAACCCGCACAAGGGACGCGCCCTTGCCCCACCACCAGGCCTCATTTTCACAATAACGATTGTAATGACCATATAGGCCATCACGCCTCCACTTTCCTTTTCCAAATTTAATATTTGACACTGCAGTGACCTGCACGACCGAAGACAGCACTGCGCCATCGCCGAAACCAATGCGCCTGCCTTCTGCAACAGCGACCGCGCGATACACTGGATAGCCACAACTCTATTCGGCGCACCCCACGCGGGACTTGCAGAGGTGGAGGAGCGGCTGTAGGCTGCATACAACATCGCCATGGCGACTCACAACTTTGAGGCTATGGCCTCCAAGTTGGATGATCCAAACTCTGGTACGAAACACGTTGTGCCTGCGCTGAACGAATGCAGACAGGCGCGCATATCAACAACAGAGGACAGAGGCTGACCGGCGCAGATCTCAGAGCAAAAGGCACCCAGGCGATTGAGATACGGGACAACATTGAGAACTACTGTCAAGGGCAGCAGTACAGCGCATTCTTGAACCATCTGGTCCCTGTATTCCTTAAGATACTAGATGGGAACCCAGTCTTCATCTCCACATCGCCCGAGCAGGTGAGTGCACAGGTCGCGACAACTCTACAGCCTTCTGACTCTGAAATAGCGCATACGCAACTGCGTCCTCGAGATTTTGCACCGACTGCCGATGAACCCGACGGAAGCGATCGAACCGCATGCGGCTAAGATTGTGGACAAGCTCATGAGTCTTGTGAAGCTGGAAAACGAGGACAATGCGGTGCTATGCATGAAGACCATCATGGACTTCCAGCGCCACCAGACCAAGGCGCTCGCGGATCGGGTCCAGCCTTTCTTGGATCTCATCCAGGAAATGTTCGAGACAATGGAGCAGGCGGTACACGACACGTTCGACACCAACACAACAGCCTCAGCCTCGCAGGGCGTCCCTTCCACACCCAATAACCACCAGTTCTCTCAGTCTCCACGCCCGAGTTCACCAGCGACCGCTCTTACATCCTCCGCAGGCGATATCGGGTCGGAACACCAGCAGACGCGCATGCTGCTCAAGGGAATGCAGTCGTTCAAAGTCCTCGCCGAATGTCCGATAATAGTCGTATCTCTATTTCAGGCATACAGGAATTGTGTGAACAAGAATGTGAAACTTTTTGTACCACTCATCAAGAATGTACTTTTGCTCCAGGCAAAACCGCAAGAGAAGGCGCATGAAGAGGCCAAGGCTCAGGGCAAGATCTTCACTGGTGTCAGCAAAGAGATCCGTAACCGTGCAGCCTTTGGCGACTTCATTACCGCCCAAGTCAAGACCATGAGCTTCCTGGCTTACTTACTCAGAGTTTATGCAAACCAGCTAAATGACTTCCTTCCGACACTTCCGGAAATTGTTGTTCGGTTGCTCAAGGACTGTCCACGGGAGAAATCTGGTGCACGGAAAGAGCTCTTAGTCGCTATCAGACACATCATCAACTTCAACTTCCGCAAGATATTTCTGAAGAAGATCGATGAGCTCCTGGACGAGAGGACGCTGATTGGCGACGGTCTCACAGTGTACGAGACGATGCGACCGCTCGCCTACAGCATGCTGGCCGATCTGATACACCATCTTCGAGAATCCCTGTCGAAGGAGCAGATTCGACGCACAGTGGAGGTGTACACGAAGAATCTACACGACACATTCCCTGGAACCAGCTTCCAGACTATGAGCGCAAAGCTTCTTCTCAACATGGCAGAGTGCATTGCAAAACTGGAACCCAAGGAGGATGCTCGGTACTTCTTGATCATGATACTGAACGCCATCGGCGATAAGTTTGCAGCGATGAACCGTCAATATCACAATGCGGTCAAGCTCTCCGCGCAGTACAGCCAACCGTCTATTGACGCCGTAGACGAGAACCACATGGCTGTACAGGAAAATCCTCCGGATTGGGATGAGATTGACATCTCCAACGCGACACCCATCAAGACATCAAACCCCCGAGACAGGAGCTCTGATCCAATTGCTGACAACAAGTTCTTGTTCAAGAACCTGCTCCATGGGCTCAAGAATCTCTTTTACCAGTTGCGAGCCTGCAATCCAGCCAAGATCAAGGAGGAGATTGACCCGACAAACGCATCCGCGAACTGGCATGAAGTATCGTTTGGATACAACGCAGAAGAGGTGGAAGTCCTCATCAAGCTGTTCCGTGAAGGAGCCAAAGTGTTCCGTTACTATAGCACTGACAAAGCTCCTGAAGCCCAAGGCTTGTCACCAGGAGATTTCATGGGCAACCAGCACATGATGTCGAGTGGCAAGGAAGAGAAGGACCTCTTGGAGACGTTCGCGACTGTTTTTCACCATATTGATCCGGCTACGTTCCACGAAGTGTTTTCATCCGAGATACCCCATTTGTATGATATGATGTTCGATCACCCGGCGTTGCTCCACGTTCCACAGTTTCTTCTCGCCTCCGAGGCTACGTCACCCAGCTTCTCGGGTATGTTGTTACAGTTCCTCATGGACCGAATCGAAGAAGTTGGTACTGCCGACGTCAAGAAGTCCTCCATCCTACTTCGGCTCTTCAAACTTTCCTTTATGGCCGTCACGCTCTTCTCTGCCCAGAACGAACAAGTGCTTCTGCCACATGTCAGCAAGATCATAACAAAGTCGATTCAGTTGTCAACCACAGCTGAAGAGCCCATGAACTACTTCCTGCTGCTAAGATCACTCTTCAGGAGTATCGGTGGTGGCAGATTTGAGCATCTATACAAGGAAATCCTTCCTCTGCTGGAAATGCTACTCGATGTGCTCAACAACCTTCTCTTGACGGCGCGCAAGCCTGCTGAAAGAGACCTGTTTGTCGAGCTATCTCTTACAGTACCTGCAAGGCTAAGTAATCTTTTGCCTCATCTCAGCTACTTGATGAGACCGCTAGTCGTAGCCTTGCGTGCTGGGTCAGATCTTGTTGGTCAAGGACTGCGTACTCTGGAGCTCTGTGTGGACAACCTCACCGCAGACTATCTGGATCCAATCATGGCACCAGTCATTGACGAGCTTATGGCTGCATTATGGGAGCATCTGAAACCGAACCCATACAGCCACTTCCATGCTCATACCACGATGCGCATTCTCGGAAAGTTAGGAGGTCGCAACCGCAAGTTCATTACTGGCCCACCAGAGTTGAATTTCAAACCGTACTCTGATGACCAATCGTCTATTGATATCCGGCTCATTGGCTCTACCAAGGATCGCGCTTTTCCTGCCGCTGTAGGTATCGATACTGCTATCGCGAAGCTCCACGAGATCCCAAAGACTCCCGCAGCAAAGAAGTCGGACACCTTCCACAAGCAACAAGCTCTTCGTCTCATCACCGCGCATACGAAGCTGCTGGTCGGCTTCGACAGCTTGCCAGAAGACTTTGCTCAGCTAGTACGCCTGCAAGCGAACGACTTATGCGCGAAGAAGTTCGATGTTGGCTACGACATCCTCACTGCTTCTGAGCGTGAGAAGTCCATCACGAAGAAGAGCGTAGAGCAGGAAACACTCAAGAAGCTGCTGAAAGCAAGCATCTTTGCCGTTTCTATACCTGAGCTGAAGTCGGAAGCTGAGGCTTTGGTAAGTAACTTGGCAAAACATTTCACGCTTCTTGAGCTTGGGACGCAGTTCGCTACACTCAAACACAAGAACAAGCCGTTCGATGTGCATTCTGGAGAAGGGCCCGTCGTCATCGAGAGCGATGTTGTGTCTGAAGCCATCGGCGAATCTCTGGCTTCGGAACATGGCGCCGTACGCGACGCTGCCGAACAGGCTATCCTAACAATGCGCGACGCTACGAAAGCAATCTTTGGAAACGATAGCTCGCTCGACAAGTTTGTGTTCTTCAATGAGCTCTCCAGTACCTTTTGTCACAACTGTCATGCCGATGATTGGTTCATGAAGTCTGGCGGCACCCGGGGTATCGAAATCATGATCAAGCAGTTGGGTCTTCCTCAATCTTGGCTTGTGCCCCGCCATTTCGAACTCGTCCGGGCTCTTAATTTTGTCATGAAGGATATGCCCATCGACCTTGACTCAAAGACGCGCATACAAGCAGAAGGACTCATCCAAGACCTCATCAGGCGCTGTCATAAGAAGACGACCAAGGAAGAATTCGACAAGGGTAACAACATCACTCTGAAGCTCTGCCAACAGCTTGTAGGCGACCTTTCGCACATGAACAAGAGTGTCCGAGATGCGACACAGAAGGCATTCCAGGTGTTGGCGGACGTGACAGAGTTGAGTGTTAGCGATCTAATCACACCGGTAAAGGATAGACTCATCCTTCCGATCTGGACGAAACCGCTGCGCGCACTGCCCTTCAGCATACAAATCGCTTACATTGACGCGATCACCTTCTGCTTGAAACTCAAGAACAACATTCTTGAGTTCAACGAACAACTTACGAGGTTGTTGATGGAGTCCCTGGCACTAGCTGACGCAGAAGACGAGCACCTGGCTAGTAAACCTTTCGAGCAGCGGAACGCCGACCATATTGTCAACCTGCGAGTCGCGTGTATCCGCCTCCTCTCGACTGCTCAAACCTTCCCCGAATTCAGCACTACTCCGCCGAACCAGACATTCCTCCGCATCATCGCTGTCTTCTTCAAATGTCTCTACTCCAAGTCGCCAGAGGTTATCGAGGCAGCCAACATTGGTCTTTCGGGAGTGATCTCAGCGACTAACAAGCTGCCCAAAGACGTTCTCCAGAGTGGTCTCCGCCCTATCCTTGTCAACCTACAAGATCCAAGGAAGCTTTCGGTCGAAAATCTCGACGGTTTAGCACGATTGCTGAAGCTTCTCACCAATTACTTCAAGGTGGAAATCGGAACTCGATTGCTTGATCACCTGAAGAGTATCGCAGACCAGAACAGTCTACAGAAGATCTCGTTCACGATGATCGAGCAGAATCCTAAGATGAAGATCGTAACGGGTATCTTTAACATCTTCCACTTGCTTCCATCGGCCGCTTCCACATTCCTCAAGCAGATTATTGAGAAGGTCATCGAGTTGGAAGCTGCACTTCGTAGGACGCACTACAGCCCATTCAGAGAGCCACTGATCAAGTATCTCTGCATGTACCCCAAAGAAGCCTGGGACTACTTCGCACCGAATTTGAAAGATCAGACGCAGGGGCGCTTTTTTGCTCAATTGCTCGAGAATCCAGCAAGCGAAGTACTTCGGAAGCAAGTCATGGAAGATGTCTCGGGCTTCTTGAGTGCCATGAACCCCGAAGGTACCGAAAAGGAGAAGTGTCAAGCGCAACTCAACGGCATCCACATCGCATATGCGCTCAGCCAATCTGAAGAGACGAGCAAATGGCTTGTTTCGAACGAGGACTTGCGAAAAGGTCTCTTTGAGGCAGGCCGGGGCTTGGAGAAGAAGCTCAGGGTGAACACCCTTGACTCGGAGCTGCGTCTGGCAACGGAGCAGGCTGGCGATCAAATCATGATCATCTTCACGACATACCTGAAGCAAGAGCCGAACAACCTGGACTTCTTCTTCGAGCTTGTCGATGCTGTCACATCGGAGGAGTTGAAAGCTTCGCCACGGTTGTTTGACTTCATCTATGAGCAGATCATCTCGAGCGAGTCTGTGGATTACTGGAAAACTATCGTGAACAAGTGTATCGACCTGTACACCTCTCGCAATTCCTCACAGAAGACGAAAACCTTCATCTTTCGTTACATCGTCAATCCCATCTTTGCCATGGATGTGAAACGCAACTGGGACAGCCTGTTCGGTCCGAAGGCCAAGGGTACAAAATTCATGGACAAGGCCATGACGGAAGCTATTCACAGCCGACTCTGGAAACCACAGTCAACATTGGAGCTTTCCGAGGATACGGCGCAGCTCGGTGTCGACCACTCGCGAATGGAACTCCTCCAGCTCACCACGCTTCTTCTCAAGCACTATCCCGGTATGATACAAGATGCTCGTAAGGACGTCATCAAGTTCGCCTGGAATTACATCAAGCTTGAAGACATCATCAACAAGTATGCGGCTTACGTACTTATTGCCTTCTTCATCGCTGCGTTTGACACACCTGTCAAGATTGCCGTGCAAGTCTATCAAGCCCTTCTAAAGGCCCACCAGAACGAAGGTCGATCGTTGGTGATGCAAGCGCTTGAACTTATGGCACCCGTCCTGAAGAAGCGCATGCCGTCAGTGCCCGGTGGTGACTCTAAGATGCCTCGCTGGATCCAGTACCCACGCAAAATTCTATCCGAGGAGAGCTCCAACTTGCAGCAGCTGATGAGCATTTTCAACTTCGTGGTCCGTCATCCCGATTTGTTCTACGAGGGCCGTGAACACCTGTCTCCAATCATCATCACAGCACTGTCGAAGATTGCGCAGCCTCCTAACCCCTCAGCCGATGCCAAGAAGCTTGCATTGAACTTGATCAGCTTGATCAGGACGTGGGAGGAACGTACTGCAAACGAGAGTGCAGGTACAGTTGATCGGCTATCTCAGTCGCCACAAGCATTGAAGAGGCGAGCGGATGGATCTGCTGTCATTGCCAACTCATCGCAGAGAGGCTTTGTTGCTGGGTCTGGCATCCGGATGATGCTCATCAAATACCTGATCCAGTTCATCGCATACTTGCCAGAACGCTTCCCGGTCGCTTCACCGAAGCCCAAGGATACCACCGCGATGGTTACCACATCACCTCAGTCGGCAGAGATCTGCAAGAAGGCTGTGCAATTGTTGCATGACTTGCTTTCGCCACGACTATGGAACGACCTGGATCTGGACCTTATGCTCAGCAAGAAGATTGAGGAGATTCTTCTTACTGAAATGAAACAGGAGGATAAGCCCGAGGTCTTTAGCACCCGCATGATCAACACACTCCAGATAGTCAAGGTTATTGTCAACGTCAAGCCGGATGACTGGGTACTGCAACGTATCCCGCAATTCCAAAAGATCTTGGAGAAGCCAATCCGTTCCGAGAATCCAGACGTACAGGCCAGTCTGCACGCGACTGATGAGTCGGATGACGGCACGATGAAGCTGAAGCCTATCCTCAAGCGGCTTCTAGAGGTCATGCCCGAACCTGTGACCGACGACGAAGGCAACACCGAAGAGTCGCCGTCGACTGAATTCGTCAGCTTCCTCGGCACCATTGCTACAGAGGCTCTCTCCAACAGCTCCTATGTTAGTGCCATCAACATCCTATGGACTCTATGCCAGAAGCGACCAGAGGAAATCGATCAACATATTCCATCGGTTATGAAAGCTTTCCAAGGCAAGATGGCTAAGGATCACCTTGCCGGCAGCAGCGGCATTCCAGGACAGCCAGTACCACCCGCTATGCGCCCGGAAGGAGCCAACCCGCCAACTGACCCACGTGAGGTGGAGATTCAGACCGATCTCGTCCTCAAGACGGTTGACATTCTTGCTGCGCGCATGAACGAGCTTGGCGAAAACCGAAGACCGTACCTCAGTGTACTTGCTTCACTCGTAGAGCGATCCCAGACCAACTCTGTCTGTATGAAAGTCCTGGACCTTGTCGAAGAATGGATCTTCCACTCCACCGAGCCTGTGCCGACACTCAAGGAGAAGACGGCAGTCCTAAGCAAGATGTTGCTCTTCGAACACCGGGCGGATACGTCGCTGCTGACTCGCTTCTTGGACCTCGTGATCCGCATCTACGAGGATCCCAAGATTACTAGGAGTGAACTTACAGTACGTATGGAGCATGCTTTTTTGATCGGTACCCGAGCGCAGGATGTTGAGATGCGCAACCGATACATGACCATCTTCGACAAGAGCCTCAGTCGCACAGCAGCTAGTCGCCTAAGCTACGTGCTCGCGTCCCAAAACTGGGACACACTTTCTGACAGCTACTGGCTCAGCCAAGTCATTCACTTGATGTTTGGTTCCGTTGAGATGAACACGCCGGCACAGCTTCATTCCGAAGATTTCCGTCTTATGCAACCCACGGCACTATTCGGATCATACAGTAAGGATCCTAGAATTGCAGACGTCATTGTTGACGACGAACTGGAGAACCTTGTTAATGGTCATCGCCGTTTCTGCAATCAATTGGCCGACGTCAAGACCAAGGACATCTTCGAACCACTAGGGCATCTGCAACACACTGATAGCAACCTTGCACACGACATCTGGGTTGCCTTCTTTCCGCTTGCCTGGACAGCGCTTACGAAGGACGACCAGAGCGATCTTGAGAAAGGTATGGCTGCACTGCTTACCAAGGACTACCACTCTCGTCAGCTTGATAAACGACCCAATTGTGTTGCCACCATGCTTGATGGTATCGTTCACGCTCGGCCGCGAGTGAAGTTTCCGCCCCACATCATGAAGTACCTCGCTCAAACATACAACGCTTGGTACACTGCTGCTGTGTATATGGAGGACTCTGCCATCTCGCCTGTCGTCGATGTCGAGAAACTACGCGAGAGCAACCTGGACGCTTTACTGGAAATCTACAGCGGGCTACAAGAAGATGACTTATTCTATGGAACATGGCGGCGACGTTGCCAGTTCATAGAGTCCAACGCTGCTCTCTCTTACGAGCAATGTGGTATCTGGGATAAAGCACAGCAAATGTACGAGGCTGCACAAATCAAGGCGCGCACCTCCGTCCTGCCCTTTAGCACTGGAGAGTACATGCTTTGGGAGGATCACTGGGTGATTTGTGCACAGAAGCTGCAGCAATGGGAGATCTTGAGTGATTTCGCTAAGCATGAGAACTTCAACGACCTCTATCTGGAGTCAACCTGGCGGGTATTCGATGCTTGGCAAAACAATGAGACACGCGAGCAGCTCGATGCAACCATCAAGGCTGTCAGTGACGCGCCAACACCACGAAGAGTCTTCTTCCAGACCTTCATGTCTCTTCTCAAGCTTCACAACAAGCAGGAGTCACAACCAGAGTTCCATCGATTGTGCGATGAGTCAATTCAGCTTTCAATTAGGAAATGGCACCAGCTGCCCAGGCGCATCACCCAGGCTCACATCCCGCTACTGCAACACTTCCAGCAGCTGGTCGAGCTGCACGATGCGAGCGTCATCTGCCAGAGTCTTGCACAAACTACCGCAACCAACCTCGACGTCAAGTCTCAAGAGCTTAAGTTGCTCCTTAGCACATGGCGCGATCGCCTGCCAAATTTCTGGGACGACATCAATGCCTGGCAAGACCTGGTCACCTGGCGACAGCACATTTTCCAGCTAATCAACGGTGTCTACCTCAACCTTCTTCCGCCAAACTCGAACAATGCCAGCGGCAATTCCTATGCTTACCGAGGTTACCACGAGACGGCATGGATCATCAACCGGTTCGCGCATGTGGCTCGCAAGCACAATTTGCCAGAAGTTTGCATCAATCAGCTTGGACGCATCTACACTCTTCCTAACATAGAAATTCAGGAAGCGTTCTTGAAGTTGCGCGAACAGGCCAAGTGTCACTACCAGATCAAAGCCGATCTCAACAGCGGGCTGGACGTGATCAACAACACCAATCTGAACTACTTCGGACCCAACCAAAAGGCCGAGTTTTACACGCTCAAAGGTATGTTCTTGGCCAAGTTGGGTCAGAAGAACGAAGCTGGTGAAGCATTTGGCACTGCTTTGTTCTTCGACATCAAGTTGCCCAAGGCTTGGGCGGAATGGGGCAGGTACAACGACATGTTATTCAAGGAAGAGCCACAGAACCTGGAGAAGGCTGAGGCGGCACTCAGCTGCTACCTCGAGGCAGCGAGCCAATTCAAGAACGCAAAGTCAAGAAAACTGCTGGGGCGTGTGTTGTGGTTACTCAGCTTAGACAACCCGGAGAGGAGGTTGGCGGAGAAGTTTGAAGAGTTCAAGGGCGACACGCCGGCGTGGTATTGGATAACTTACATTCCGCAGTTATTGAACAGTCTCTCACGACAAGAAGCCCCCATCGCTAGATCGATTCTCGGCAAACTGGCGAAGACTTATCCACAGGCGCTTTACTGTCATCTCCGGACAACGCGGGAGGACATGGCTGTCCTCAAGAAGACGCACGAGCAAAAGGAGGCGAAAGAGAAGGCGGCGAAAGCCAAACAACAGGGCCAAGCATCGCCAGCACCGAAGCAGGCTTCACCAGATGCCAGGCCCGGTTCCAGCACCGGCAGCCGGCCAACAACCGCAGGTGCTGACGTCAAACCTGCTGCCAACGGTACAACGAACGGTGCAGTGAAGACAGAAACTGCCACGCAAGATGGTGCACCCGCCCCTAGTGAGCCTCCGCCAGCACCAAAGAAGCCCTGGGATCACGTCGAAGAGATTAGTGCTATCCTCAAGACAGCGTTCCCTCTCCTCGCCCTTAGTATGGAGACGATGCTGGACCAGATTCAGAAGAACTTCAAGTGCCCTCCAGATGAGGATGCCTATCGACTCATCGTTGCTCTGCTCAATGATGGCCTGTCTTACGTCGGCCGCCAACCCAACCTTTACGCTAGAGAAATCAAGCTGCCAGCGTCAACTGAGGCCAACATAACACGTTTTGCCGAGTCGGTTCTCCCACCTCACATCCGCAAGGCATTCGAGAAAGACTTTGTCACCAACAAGCCGACAATGTACGAGTATATTCAGAAGCTACGCACTTGGCGAAATCGCTTCGAGGAGAGGCTTGATCGAAGGAAGCTCACCGTCCCGCTCGAACAGTACACGCATCAACTTAGCGAGTTCCGTTTCCTCAAATTTGACGATGTGGAAGTGCCTGGACAGTACCTGCAACATCGCGACAAGAACTCCGACTTTGTGCGCATTGAGCGCTTTCTCCCCGATGTGGAGTTGGTTCGCGGTGTTGGCATTTGCCATCGCCGCCTTCGGATTCGTGGCCACGATGGAAGCGTTCATCCGTTTGCCATTCAGTTCCCCGCTGCGAGGAGTTCGAGGCGGGAAGAGCGTATCTTACAGTTGTTCCGCATCCTCAATGGCATTTTGGCCAAGCGCAAGGAGAGTCGGAGGAGAAACCTCCAGTTCCATCTCCCGCTCATGGTGCCGATCACGCCCAGCGTGCGCATGGTACAAGATGATGCGTCTTACATCAACATGCAAGGTATCTACGAGGACTATTGCCGCAAGAACGGTATCAACAAGGATGAGCCAGTGCTCTTCAGCATTGAGAAGCTGAGAGCACTTCAGCCAGTAAGTTGTTCTCTATATACACCGATCGACCTCCCGTCTCTAACTCGAACTCAACAGAAGAACCTGGATCATGCCAACAGCATTCGTCTCGAGACTTTCGCTGCTGTACAGGAGAAGTACGTGCCACCGACCGTCATCCAAGATTACTTCCGCGCTACCTTCCCTGCGTTCGACGACTTCTGGCTCTTCCGCCGTACCTTCAGCTACCAACTCGCTGCACTGACATTCATGACCTACGTTATGCACATGAATACACGCTTCCCACAGAAGATCAGCGTCTCACGATCCAGCGGCCGCATCTGGGGTTCCGAACTCATCCCTAGCATGGCAGTCGGCAAGCCCATACTACACAACTCTGAGCCCGTTCCGTTCCGCCTGACGCCCAATCTACAAACTCTCATGGGCCCGTTGAACCTCGAGGGCATCTTCGCGCCCAGCGTGATGACGGTGGCACGCTGTTTGATCGAACCAGAAGGCGAACTGGAGATGCAACTCAGTATCTTCATGCGCGATGAGATGAATCACTGGTTCACATCGCAGCACAAAGCTAGCCAGCTTACGCCCGAGGTGCTCAGGGAGAGCGTGCAAACTAATAGCGATCTTGTGGTCAAGAGGGCGAGTGCAATTGGAAGTCTGCCTACGGGTGCTAACCTGCCGGCTAACCAGACTGTTGTGGACCTTGTGGCTGTTGCGGTGCATCCGGCTAAGTTGAGTCAGTGTGATCCACTTTGGATGGCATACTTGTAAGGTGTTTGAGGTGACGGGGTTTATATAGGTGTATGGCGTTTGGGGGGAAAAGGATATGCTCTACTGGTTAGTGGAAGGCGTGGTGGTAAAAAGGGCATTGGCGCAGTGGGGAGTTGATAAATCTCTACCAGATCTGTATCTTTGGCAAGGCGTTGGTACGAAGGAAGAATAGTTGTTATATATCAGGACCGACTTTTGGTTCTTCCATGTATGTTTCGTAGTGCGTCACCGAACGGTTGTCGTGTTACGCTAATGAATATTTTATATTAAACACTGTTGAAATCTTATCACGGTAGTGAGTTTGTAGGCTTGTCGAGTGGTCCTGCAGTAGAGTTTCGCTCCTACCACCTAGTCTAGGTCCATGTATGCATGTACTGCACGGCGTAGTACCCGGAAGCAGGGCGAGGCTGAATCCCGATCCTAACGCTGGAGACGGGAATTGGGCCATCTTCACGACTGAACGCTTGTGAATGTCCGTTGGATGGATGCTGCTCGGCCAAGTTCCATATGCGCTCATTTGGATCTTCTATGGCCCGTTTGGATCGAGAATGGGGATGGCGAAGAAGCGATGCAGAATGGAGAAGTCCGTTGCCGCTACTGGTGAGCTGCGCTCGGAGCTAACCTTATGCTTCAGTAAGTCTATTTAGGTAATATTCTGCCAGGACTATTCATCAGATGTACTGAATGGCAGCCTTGGACTACTTCTGCATTCTTAAGATGCAGTGCAAGTTAGGTCTTGAGACTTAAAGCAGTCTCATGAGAATCTAGCGAAAATGTGACGTTCTATGGATGAGAAAGATGAATGAGTGCAAAAGTGTTTATCAGGAAGTAAAGAATTTTAAGACAACGAGGCCCCTGATGCGATATGATTTCTGGACGATCATCTCTAACGATAAGGAAAATGGATCATCCGTGATTTGGTCGGGCAACGAGGTGCGATCTTTTTGTTCCCGATCGGCCTCGGAGCTTCCGAGAACAACCCGCGTCGCGCGTTTCGGCGTAGCTTCATCCCCTAACCATCCATCTGCACCCGGCTTATGCGGAACACATACTGTCAGCACGCTTAATTCCGCTGTTTTCGACGTGTTCTCGGAGTAATCTGCCACGT
The DNA here is from genome assembly GCF_042100115.1 of Alternaria dauci. NCBI lineage: Eukaryota > Fungi > Ascomycota > Dothideomycetes > Pleosporales > Pleosporaceae > Alternaria > Alternaria dauci. The sequence continues at coordinate 3,513,224 of NC_091273.1, forward strand.
TGAGGACCCATTAGAGGGCCCTAGCGCACATCGCTCCTTCATACCGCCTTATGAAACACGTTTCCACGAATCCTTTCGTCGCTCACGGCATCGGCATCGTCCCGCACCTGTTCATCTCCACGAACACTCAAATGACAGCGGTTTATGTATGGATTAGGAAAGGTGGCCTCGAGCTTTGCGCCACAGAAGTTCGAGGCATATACGTTGAAACGTGACTGAGTCGAACATTACGACAAGCATTACCGACGTACAGGTAACCGGCTCGCTGCTTCAGGCTTGTACGCGATAGATGAAGTGACGCGCGCCTCTAACATTCGTTTGTGACCCCGGGAACGTCGGAGAATTCATCGGCGCTCTGCATAGGAGAAAACAAATTCTCGTGTGACCACCTCGAGGGTCTTGCAGATCAAAGGGAAAGTATCACGACGCAATGATCCACGTCGCAATCGTTGGACTTCCCGGTATACAGTCCCCTCCCTGGTTTAGATGCGCAGGTAGCGTCTGTTCTCTAGGTTCTCTTCTCTTATTCGCTAGATACTCCTGCAGAATGTGTACGTGACCTCACTTCTCTTTACTAGCAGTTTTTATAGGTACCTTGCAAAGGAAGAAAACTAAGAGATCAGCCCTTATTTATAGAGATTCTCTTCCTTGCAGAGGCTTTTTCCGCGCCTCTTTACTTACTTAAAAGCACGTTACGCATTCTAACTAGGGGGGACTGTAGGGGGCTATCATGCCTGTGGGCCCACTAGGAACTTGAGATTAGTTTGGATCTCCACCTAGGATTTGCAGATATTCCCTTGTGTCTAGGCTCGCCGTACGCGTATATGTCAGGCCCTGCCCTCAGGCTTCGAGCTCTTCTAGATTCCTCCTTTCTCGAAAGTCATTCTTTCGCTGTCGCTCTTTACCATTCCAGTCATTCGTTCCTGCTGAGCAGGTTTTTACTCCCTTTACAATGCATTTTTCGCAATTTCTTCTCGCAGCTGCGGCCATTGCACCGGCGTTCGGTCAGTTATCGGGCAAGGTCGGACCTCTGACTACACACGCTGCCAAAACCGCTAAGAAGACTTGCAATGTCATGAACTATGGTGCGAAGGCGGACAAGTCCACCGATCTTGGTCCAGCACTTCTCGAGGCATTTAAGGCTTGCAAGACAGGTGGTACTGTCGTCGTTCCTTCCGGAGACTATGCCTTGAAGACGTGGGTGACGTTTGAAGGTGGCAAGGCATGGGCACTCCAGCTTGATGGTATCATCTATCGCACGGGTACTGAGGCCGGCAACATGTTGTTCGTGAGAAACGCAAACGATTTCGAGATGTTCAGCAGCACCGGCAAGGGCGCTATTCAAGGTATGTCACTTCATATGTAAACTGCCTTTCTACAGTACTAATGCGATTACAGGTAACGGCTACGAGGATCACAGGAACGGCAAGCGGAACGGTGCTCGTCTTCTGCGCATTGAGAAGACAAACAATTTCTCCGTCCACGTAAGAGACGCCCCTATACGAACTGCATCTGAGGCACATACTGACTTTGCATACAACATATTAGGACATCATTCTTGTCGATGCGCCCATGTTCCACTTTGTTATGAACACTTGCACGAACGGTGAAGCATACAACATGGCGATCCGCGGAGGCGACTGGGGCGGTCTTGATGGTGTGGATGTTTTTGGCACAAATATCTGGTAAGTATCCCTGTACCAACTGTCTGTGAAACAATCACTAACTATGAACCTCAAAATTTAGGATCCACGACGTGAGCATTGCAACATATCTCGCAAATTTCGTATCACTAACGAGAGCTGCAGATCATGGTAACTAACAAGGACGAGTGTGTCACTGTAAAGTCACCATCCAAGAACATTCTGATCGAGAACATCTACTGTAACTGGAGTGGCGGCTGCGCTATAGGCTCGCTCGGCGCCGACACTGCTATCTCTTCTATCGTCTACAAGAACATCTACACATGGAAGTCGAACCAGATGATGATGGTTAAGTCAAACGGTGGTAGCGGTTACGTCGAAGACGTCGTCTTCGAGAACTTTATCGGTCACGGCAACGCATGGTCTCTCGATATCAACCAGAAGTGGGCTTCGATGAGCACCATTGCCGGTGATGGCGTGCATCTCAGCAACATGACGTTCAAGAACTGGAAAGGCACGGTCGAATATGGATTGAACCGCGGGCCTGTCAGGGTCATCTGCGCAGACAAAGTAAGTGCTGACTATACGAAGTGTACGTGAGACATTACTGACTTCGCACCTCCACATCTACAGACACCTTGCACGGATATCAAAATCCAAGACCTCGCCATGTGGACCGAAAAAGGCAACCACAATATCTACCAATGCCAGAGCGGCTACGGTAGTGGTTTCTGCTTGAAGCAAGGAACCGGTCCCTCGTATGCGGCGACTACCAGCACTCAAACTGTTGCCCCCACCGGATACTCTGCACCTACCATGAAGGAGAATCTCAAGACAGCCTTCGGCACAGCTAGCCCTATTCCCATTCCGACCATGCCGGCGAGCTTCTACCCGAACACACCGCCGATCACGAAACTTGCTGGTCAATAAGTGCGCATTGCTGAGCGCCTGATTCTTGTCGTTTCTGACTTCATTTGCCCGTATATACTCACTTCTTGCCCCTTACATATATTCAAAAATAAACTTATCTTGAAGTCAAAATCCCATGCGAACTTGAAGAGCTTCTCCCCTAAACTTTCTTTCTTCACCTGTATACCTGAACGCCTATTCCCTTAACGGGGGGATTGTTCCAATCCAATGGATATTATTGAAGCTTGACATGGGTTGCTCCAACCAACGAGCTTATGGGAGATACTTCAACGCTGATCATACATGGCCTGCCCCCTTTGTCTACGTAGTGTACTCTGTACATAGTGAACAGCCCAGCACAACATCTTGACTCTGCTATCTCACGTCACTTACCTCCCCATTGTATAAAAGAATCTGCCATTCATTGCTATCAAGTCTCTCCATTCTTCACACTGAATAGATCGATCAGCCATACCACCCTTACCGCTACAGCTACAACGACATCATAAGCGATGCCAGCACACAACATAAATCTAGACGCTCTACCCGTCAAGTCCATGATCCGATGATGCATAGTACCGCGATGCGAAGGGCCAGCCTGGTCTCTTCCCGGAAGACGCGTGCAACCTCGACTTTACAAAGTGGCGAACACAGGAGATCACGATCGAAACCAGGCGAAATGTTGATTTGCAGCTGGGGAACATATCTTGTTATTCTCCAGTCTCCAGTGACGATTGAGCATTCTCAGCGACCAAGCGCTGAGGGGCTACGTTCACGGAGTGGCTGTCGGGGCCAAGAAAGTCAGCGATGACCTTGGTGTTTCCTAAAATCATTGGGTATGGGTATGTTCCACCTCCCTTGTTCAAGGTGCTTCCAGTTAACATGCGAAAATCTTTCCGAGCCTCAACATCTGCAGAACAAGGTTAAACTTATTGATCCCGGATAATGTAGCGTATCGTTCTTCCGAATTTGACGCGAGAGAAGATTCCGATTCCGATGTTGACAAAGAGCAGCTGAGCCCAATAATCATCGCTCCGACAGTTGACAGTTGGTTTTCGATCTTCGAGCAGTTTATATCGTTTCCTTCTTTGACAAGCGTTCGGTTCGCTCACTTTCAACAAGAACAATAACGACAGTCTCCTGAATACGTCTCCGATAACGTGGCTGGGCTTCTGGGTGGGGATTGCTCGATCGCTGCTGAAAGAGGAGCTGTTGCGAAGAAGCTGAGACGAGCAGTGCATGAGCGTCCAGTCGTTGAATAGCCAACTAATGACGATTTCCCGGCCGACAAAGTTTGGTTCTCCGATGGTTGCTCCGAGGACTGTGATGCTTAAACTGAACTAAACTGCGCCAGGGTAATGGCTGGGACAGTGCCAAGGCGTGGGATAATGGGCCCATCTCTTGCGTGCTTGTCTGAATCGTGGTACAAGTGGGGTTAGTCCGCCGGGTTTCCACATGTAGCCGATGAGAAGGCATTTTGATGGTGAGCTCAATTCAATCTCAGCGTAATCACGTAGTATTTCATCTCTCTAATGTGAGTTATTGTGCTCACAACGCACCAACTTTCTTCGTGCCGACGTAGTCATGAAGTGATGAGCAACACACAAGTATGACGATAGGCGCAGTTCAGTGTGCGACTAGAATGTTCCGTATGAGGATGGAAGGTGTGGAGTAAAGCAGATATTGGTGCAGGGTCAGAGGTGATTGTTGAGTCTCGTGACCCGCATCTGAGGCTCGGCGCTGCAGTCAAGCCACCGGTGGCAGATAAGAGCGAGAAGAGGCTGACAATCGACCCATTTCGGTGGGGATGGCAGGGAAAATACGCCTTGACATGTTGGTGACAAGCTTCAGCCGTTAGCATGCAGCGTGACGCGAAATCAGCAAGCAGCACGGATAGACGTTGAGCGCCTCGAGCGATACGAAGAAACCCAGGCTTGGCGGAAGGGTCCTCGTGAAGGTTAGTGGCGGGCTTTGGCATCGTGGTTACAGCCAGGTGCTTGGAAACGGGTGCAAAATGACGTTGGCGTTGAGGCTTCGGTACGGAACTCGGCACCATTACGCCTGCGCCCAGACAATTAGTACGGCTAGGCGGATGGTAGGCGAGCGGGAAGCTTGGCAATACCGAACAGCTCGCCACTTCTTCTCTTTCACCCCGCTTGCGAACGGTTGTTACCCAGCCCCGCTGTCGTCATTCCCGGCGCCAGAGGATCACTTCTGCTGCTTCATCGCTTGCGTTTTATGCGATGATGGTGCCATACAGGGCAAGAGAAGGCACGTAGGATCAGATATGCTGTCCCAGATACCCAGAGGCCCTACAGCCACCCATTTGAGGCATACATGCATGTCTTTGTTGATGAGTGCCGAAGGTGACCGACGATGACGTTCCCTGTACTGGACCCAAGATGTCTACCACCACGCCAAGCTCTCGATATCGCACGGTTCTTGGCCGTCCCTATGGTGTGTGCGCATGCGTTCCAAGTTGCTTGTTTAAAGGCACTCGTGTCCCCGGATCTAGATCTCTTGCCTGCACCCACCTTCTTCTTAGCACCGCTATTCATTCATTATGGGCAAGAAGGAACCGTCTCTCGAGGGCCACAGGTCCGGTCAGGCCAACGAGCCTCTCTCCAAGCCCGCGCATGCCCTACCATGGAAGGACGTCGTCAACGAGATCAAGTGTAACGCCGAAGATGGTCTGACTACTGCGGAAGCAAAGTTAAGACATGAGAAGTATGGCAACAATGATCTGGGTGATGATGGAGGAGTTTCACCAGGCAAGATTCTCCTAAGACAGGTCGCCAACGCAATGACATTGGTGTGTAACCCAACCTAACACCCAACCGCAACAACTCTAACAAAACCTAGATCTTGATCGCTGCAATGGCTGTGTCTTTCGCTATCCAGTCGTGGATCGAAGGTGGTGTAGTAACCGCCATCATTCTGCTCAACGTCGTGATTGGTTTCGTGCAAGAGTTCAATGCTGAAAAGACAATGGACTCTCTTCGATCGCTCTCCTCGCCAACTGCCACCGCTGCGCGAGACGGAAAGACTGTTACCATCCCAACAATTGAGGTGGTTCCGGGCGACCTGATTGAGCTGAAGACAGGTGACACTGTCCCGGCCGACATCCGGTACGTTGAATAGCGCTAAATTAGTTAGTACGCCACTAACTCGTATGCAGTATTATCGAAGCACTGAACTTCGAAACCGACGAAGCTCTTCTCACCGGAGAATCTCTCCCTGTCAACAAAGACGGCGATGTCGTTTTCGACGAAGACACTGGCCCTGGTGACCGCCTCAATGTTGCCTACAGCTCCTCAACCGTCACCAAGGGACGCGCTCGTGGCGTCGTCTTTGCTACAGGAATGTACACTGAAATTGGCTCTATTGCCATGTCTCTCCGACAAAAGGGCTCGCGCGTCCGCGAAGTCAAGCGCAAGCCTGACGGCAAGGCCAAACCGCATCGTTACGCTCAGGCATGGTCTTTGACGGCCGCTGATGCCGTCGGCCACTTCCTCGGTGTCAACGTTGGTACTCCACTCCAAAAGAAGCTCGCCCGCCTCGCTATCCTCCTTTTTGGTGTCGCTGTCGTCTGCGCAATCATTGTTCTGGCTGCCAACAGCTTCTCCAACAACAGCGAAGTTATCATCTACGCTGTTGCCACTGGTCTCAGTATGATTCCGGCTTCTCTCACTGTTGTCTTGACCATCACAATGGCCGCTGGTACAAAGCGCATGGTTCAGCGCCACGTTATTGTTCGCAATCTGAAGTCGCTTGAGGCCTTGGGAGGTGTCACTGATATTTGTTCTGACAAGACTGGTACCCTTACACAAGGAAAGATGGTTGCTAAAAAGGCCTGGATCCCCGCAAAGGGCACCTACTCCGTTGGCCAGTCCGACGAGCCTCACAACCCCACTGTTGGCGCTCTGACCTTCAACCCCAAGCAGCCGCGACACATTGATCCCGACATAGACGAGAAGACAGAGACCTACGAGGAGCTTCTGCAAGACAACGAGCACCTGGTCGACTACCTCAAAGTTGCTTCGCTTGCCAACTTGGCCCATGTTCATCAGACTGACGAAGGTCAATGGAATGCACGTGGTGATCCAACTGAGATTGCTATCCAAGTCTTTGCCTCTCGCTTCAAGTGGAACCGTCTCGAACACACTGGTGGAGATTCGCCTGCCTGGAAGCAACTCGCTGAATTTCCCTTCGACTCCGATGTCAAGAAGATGTCCGTCATCTTCGAGGAGACTGCTACCTCTAAGAAGTATGTTTTCACCAAGGGCGCTGTCGAACGTGTCATCTACTCCTGCACCCGCGTTTTCAACGACGAGAGCGAAACCGGCGTTGACCTCGATGACGATTACCGCGAGGAGATTTTGGCAAACATGGAATCCTTGGCTGCCATGGGTCTTCGTGTCTTGGCACTTGCAAGCAAGGAGTACGACGGTCCATCACCAAGCAAGGGCGAGGATCTCGATCGCGAGAGCATCGAGAACGGATTGATCTTCCGCGGTCTTGTTGGACTGTACGACCCGCCCCGACCCGAGACTGCCGGCTCTGTTCGTCAGTGCCAGAAGGCCGGTATCGAGGTTCACATGCTTACTGGTGACCATCCCGGAACTGCGCGCGCAATCGCTATTGAAGTTGGTATTGTGCCTTCTAACATGAGCACTCTCCCCAAGGAAACCACTGATGCCATGGTCATGACCGCCTCTCAGTTCGATAAACTCACCGATGATGAAATCGACGCCCTGCCGCTACTTCCTCTTGTTATTGCTCGATGCGCTCCGAACACCAAGGTCCGTATGATCGACGCCCTACACCGACGTAAGGCTTTCACTGGTATGACTGGTGACGGTGTGAACGACTCTCCATCCCTCAAGCGCTCAGATGTCGGTATTGGTATGGGTACTGGATCTGATGTAGCCAAGGATGCTTCCGACATTGTTTTGACCGACGACAACTTCGCCTCGATCCTTAACGCTATCGAGGAGGGCCGCCGCATGTTCGACAACATCCAAAAATTCATTCTACATCTGCTCGCCCAGAACATTGCGCAAGCCTGTGTTTTGCTTATTGGTCTCGCATTCAAGGATGACAGTGGGCTCTCAGTCTTCCCAGTGTCCCCAGTCGAAGTCATGTGGATTATCATGATTACCTCATCTCTTCCTGACATGGGTCTTGGTTTCGAGGTCGCAGCTCCCGACATTCTCACTCGACCCCCTCAGAATGTAAGTTATCTTCTTCTCCAACTAGACAACAGAACATGTACTAACAACAAAAATAGCTCAAGCGTGGTGTCTTTACTTTGGAGGTCATCATGGACATGTTCGTATACGGTCTCTGGATTGCCGCCCTCTGTCTCGGTGCTTTCTCCCTGGTCATGTTTGGTTGGGGCGACGGTAATCTTGGACACGGCTGCAACGAAGGTTACAACGACTCTTGCGACACAGTCTTCCGCGCTCGTGCGACGACTTTCGCATGCCTCACCTGGTTCTCCGTCTTCCTTGCATGGCAAATGTTGGACATGCGCCGATCGTTCTTTGCGATGCAGCCAGGCTCGAAGAAGTACCTTACGCAATGGGCTATCGACGTCTGGCGCAACAAGTTCCTCTTCTTCTCCATCGTCTTCGCCTTTGTCACCATCTTCCCCGTCCTGTACATCCCTGTGATCAACGACAAGGTCTTCAGGCACAAGGGCATTAGCTGGGAATGGGGAATTGTCTTTGTCGCTACATTCCTCTTCTTCCTCGGCATCGAGTCCTGGAAGTGGGCCAAGCGCGTCTTCTTCAGGAGACGTGACGCTAAGAACGGCGTCGCCAGGCGAGGCTCTGTGGATCTTGAGCAGCGCGTCTTCGAGCGATACCTCAGTACCGCCATCAGCACTGATGGCGAGGATGGCGAGAAGAAGTCGTCTGCATGAGATAACAAGTTACGCAATGAAGTATGATATCTGTCAGACGAGCCTCGATTGGAGAGGCTTTAATGTTTGTGGGTCAGGCTTTGTCCTGCAAAAGGCGTTTTGATTTGTTTGCATAGCCTGCGATTGCGATACCTCATGCCCTTACGGCTGCGATCAAGGCTTTTCCTAGTCAGAGTACGTGTATGTTGTAGTTAAGATACCACCATGAATAAATTGAACTATCACCATCTGCCTTCGCAATGATCAAGATGTTCATTTCAGGATTTTTTCTGAGACGTTTCCAGTACCTCCAATCAACTATGATCGTACAAAGCGTAGCAAAAGCGGCCATAGTCAGCCTCGGTCGAACGCACAGTCTTCGGACTTGCCTTTTTCGGAGACTGGCGCATGCAAGTCCTGCCATGGCCCACAGCATTACACTATCCCCACTCCGCCATGCCATGCCATGCCAAACGTTTCCGCTCCATCACACCAAGCCCGAAAATGTGCGTTTAGTCTCGGCGCCTAGCATGCGCTAAAAGGTTAGTTTGCATATGGAATACGTCAGCCGAGGCATACTGTGGCCTTGGGTTTGGCCTGAGAAGGCTGAAAAGTGAGCTGATAACAACTCGGGATCGTGAGGTGTTCTGTCAAAAGTATTGGACGAAAATCGGGCTTGGTGCGGATTAGTGACCGAGCGATTGTGTGGGCAGAGATTTGGGTTCAGTAAGAATCCATGGCGTCTGTTTGCCTGCATTTGCTTTTTACCGCTACCCAATCGCCGTGTTGCGCCTTCGTGCAAGTGCTGCGGACGAACCGACTTTCCGCGGCGACTCTGTGAACGGCCAGCTAGCTATGGAGTTCCAGTTTGTAGAAATATCGGTTCGCAACAACGACGATAAATGCATCCCCGGTGTATCTCAGCCATCCACGTTGCGCGTTGGCAGCAGAATCGATGTCAATGCCATGATCTCTCGAGCGCCAGCAAGAAGCGGCAAGAAACGGCGGAAAGACGTGGCTGTGGAGGCTGAGCCTGCGGACATGTCGGTGTCATAGAACGCCCGGATGAGTGAGCCCCGGGGTAAGCACAAGTTGTCGGTAGTTGAGTGTTAAGAGCGAACACTGCACACCTTAGACAACGACTCTTGAGTCGCTAGAAATACTTCCTTTTCAACAAACACTATCCACATTTTGCGAGTATTCGAGATACAACGGAAGGATTAGCGATCGCAGAGCATAGGATCTCCGGGACGCGCAATCGATTGGTGCCGGTATATCCGCGTCTTCCGCCGTCATTGCTGATTGCAACGTTGTTCCCCGCAACAAGTCGAGGTCGAGCCAAATCGCATTCCCCATTCCCCCACACATCAACCGAACAACGTCCGAGTCTTCGAGTGACGAAGATATCGAAAAAAGCGCGATGCCTGCGGTATCTGGTCACGGATTTGTGCGCACGCTTGAAGCGCGAGAATGGAGGGACACCGTTGGTCAGTCGGGCATGACACCGACGGCTTTTAGTTTTCTGATTCCCGTCTTTGTTGTCGCTATCGTGGCGCCGTTGTAAGTCCTGTTCCGTCTATTCCGCAGTGTGTTGAGCCGAAAGGAAAGGGCTATGTAAGGGCTGCTCCTATCTGGGTAGCTGGCAAATGACATTGGGCTGATGATTATCGATGATGTAGTCTGTGTATATTCTGCATACGGAAGAGACGGCAAGCTGTCCCTGCCCCAGCGCGTCCACCACCCAAGACGAAGAAGCCGGCACTTCGACGTGCAGAAGCAAGAGAGAAACTGAATGAGGTCACTGAAGTAGTGAGCCTTACCGAAACCTCATCTCGACAAAGTCGTGATGGTGCGGAGAACGACGATGGGAGACTAGACGCGGTGGATACGCACTCGGTCTTGGAACGTGAATGGTGAGTTTCGACATACAACAATACTTGTTGAAGATTACATTCTAACTATCCTGCGCAGCGCGATATGTCTCTCCGCTCTTCACGCGCCCGCCCCACCCGAGCCCGCCAAACTTTCTCCAGAAACCCCAATAACCGATGATGCCGCGCTGCCCGCATCCCTTCCACAATCCGACTCCACCGATCTATCAGCCACAACCACGGCTACACCCGAGAACGAAACTATCCTCAAGCTTTCCGTCTGCGGCCACGAATTCCATGCTGATTGCTTAGTCTCTTGGTTCGTCTTGCGCAAAACAAGCTGTCCAATATGCCGATCGATATATATGAGCAAGGAAGCCATGGAGCAGCATGATGAGGAAGAAAGGATAGCCATGGGTGGCGATGTGACGCCCACAGCGCTGGAAGCCGGAACCGCCAATCCGGTACAGGCAGTGCCAGTGAGCAACTGGCGCTACTTTCTGCATGGAAGTGGCATAAGGAGATACCAAGAAACGCAAGCGCAAGCACAGGCACAGGCTCAACCTGCAGTGGAACTACAGAACCGTACTCCGCAAACAGGAGAGGAGCGTGAGGCCGATGCTGCAGTCGCAGTGGAGGCGACAGTGCAGCAGCCAGAGCAGCCCTCTAGGCCGAGGTGGCGGAGGTTGTTGAGAATGTAAGCGCTCAATGACAAGAGATGATTATGACAACTGAAGAATGATGGAACGATTTGAGACTGTTTTCTTTTCGAGATACCCTACACGCGTTCGGACGTTTAGTTTGCGATGAACTCAATACACTTAGACTTGATCTTTTTTACTTATGCTTCTATGCATCTCAACTTGCCCTAAGGGTACTCACCATGTTCTGCCTGAGACACCTAATCTTAACAAGGATGTATTATTCAGAGCTGACCCTACTTCTACGTACAGCTTGTAAAACCCAACCTCTCAGTCCTGCCCTCGCGTAACATCTTCTCACGAACCAAACCAGAAATCGTTCTCATTCTGTGATACACCTGCAGGGTCAAAGGAACCATTACCGGCCGTCACAAGGCCCTCGAATTGTCCCCAACTAGCAAAATCTGTCCAATCGTGTAGGTCAAATGTGAAAGTTGGGTTGGTCGTAGTAAATACTCCTGCACTGTTTGGTGTGGGTGGGATGTTGCTATTGCCAGTGGCGTTGTAGAGTATATTTGTTAGATCTGATGATAGTGGTACAGTTTCGGGATTTGGTGTCGATAAGGGCTGTGGAAGAATCGGAGTTTCGTGGAAGCTGGTGTTCTCGCCTGAAGGTGTCTACGATATGAGGTCAGTGTATGCGTACAGAGAGCCTGTATTCGCCGACAGAAACTCTGAACTCACATCAACCGATGCTGCGGGCGTCGATAATCTCCCCGACTGCCGTACCGCCTCAGTCCTAAGCTCCTCCAGGACAACGCAATATCGGTGCGCAAGACAGTCAGTATCGCTAACGGTCTCCAATTGTCTTTGACACTTCATGCCTGCCTCAAAAAAACCCTCGCACTCTACCTTTGTCTTCACACCCAAGCCTTGTTGAATGCGATGAATGTACAGCACTACCACTGCACAGAATGCATAGTATTGCGTAAACCAGAAAGAGCGGAAGAGATTGGACGAGACAAACACGTCATCTACGAAACGTACAAGGGACATGGCAGCTCTGAGACAGGCAGTGATGTTGGCCGATGCGTCGTAATTTGTGGCACTCCAGTTCGGATGGGTTGGCATGTGCGTCAAACTTGCGAAATCTCTCAGTAAGAAAGGCCGATGAATAAGTAAAAGCGCGTGGTGGTATGCCAGGTTGAGAACGGAACGCTGGCGTTGGTAGACTGGTATGAGCAGCTGGTTGTCGATGCGTGCGTCGGAGGCGGAGCCAGAGAGGAATCCGACCAGCGAGTTGTGCCACGCGTGCAGGTCTGCAGTGTACTTGGCCGATAGCTCAACGCGCCGGGCCAAGCTGGGCGGTCGGATTGAGTACAGATCTCGCAGCACGAGAGAGACGATGCGTGTAAGTTTGATGTGCTCAATTGGGGCTGTCATCAAGGAATATGTAGATCGCGATGGGAGAGTGATATAATCCGGGTGGAGGTCGTTGTCATTGACAACCGTTGGAAGCTCCTAGAGTATCTATATTAGCCAACGGAATTTGTTCTCAAATTACCAGTATCAACGTGCCTGATCGATATCCTCGTCCTTGAAGGTTCGTGGCCGGCCAAGAGCAGCAGCAAGGTACTTGTCAAGTGAGTATGCAACCCAAAACAAGCGTCTTCGACTCTCAAGCTCCACATAGTCCACCTTCGTCGAGGGATCGCATTTCCTACCGCGATTCAACCCTATGGCAAGGGCGAGATGCGACAACGTGCCAAAGAGGCTCCAACAGTGGTTGATGCGGGACTGTGTTAGAAGGTAGAAGCACTGTAGCAGTCGTGCCTGGACACTCGCTAGTCTTACAGCGCCGCGCTCTCCAGAGAGCAGGTTCTCAGCTGCACGGAAAAATCGAGCACTGACAGATGTTAGCCGGTATTGTGAAAGCGCGAGGATCAACAAACCTATTCGTTTGCACTGAACTGTCTGGCGGCATATACGCTTGTGCTTGGGCGAATACCACCATCAACAACGCCGCCTTCGCTTTACCGTCTTCTTTACCCCTCATCTCACCTTGGGTCTCATAAAACTCATCTACAAGCTGTTCGATCGTCGGTCGATGTAGGAAGCGATGAGTTGGTGCCGCGTACTCGAAATATCGCTCTACAAGCCTCTGCGCATCAGGCTTCGGTGGCGGAACAAAGATGGAAAGATCAAACTCTGGAAGCGGAGCGTCTCCGAAGGTGAAGATGGTAGAGTCATGTGACAGGGAGGAATTCTGATGCAAACGCTTCTGAATACGAATGAGAAAGGAAGCTGCGCTTGAAGATCCAACGTAGTGACCTTCTTGGTCTCTTTGAGCCCCTTGTGGCACAGGGGAGTCCCGAGAGGAAGGGCGACTGCTGGTGTCGGTAGCCATGTTGAGAGTATCAGGATTTGAGTTTTCGGGATTCGGGTAAGCTGCTGGATCCACTGAGGTTGATGGACTTGGGTATATACGTGGGTATTGAATTGCCGATGCTGCATGTGTATCTTTGGCAGGTGGTTCTGATATCAAGCCTTTCCTTCCCTGTAGTAAGGGATCCGTAACTACTGATTCGTCCACAATGACGGAGGGAAGTCGGCCTCGCGTATATGATGCAGTAAATTCACATGGCAACTCTGATCTCAAACAGAGCGCACAGGGACATCTTCCAGTACACCTCACTTTTTTCCTGTTTCTGGTGTTAACGACTCCATGTATCCCTGCAGCGCAGCACGCGCGTGCCGAATTTCAACAAGCTCACTTCTTACATCGATCGCAAGCCCTACTGACTCTGCTCCTCTCCCGCTCCTCTCTCCTTCTCTTGGCAGGTGGTGATTTCGGCTCATCCAGGCTTGCGCTTGCTGGCGTGGCGGTTGTAACGGCTTCAATACCATTGGCAGGAGTCCATCGAGCAGTTGAGACATGCTTCGGCTCGGCGTCCGCAGACGCTCCTTGAGAGAGAGTTCTTCCGTTCATGATCGGGACTGTGCAGGCGTTCGTCCCTTGACAATGTTCATGTTCACAAAGTGGAGTCAGAAGTCTAGAGCTCGGATAAGAACTGATTAACGGCCGGAAAAGCCGTACGCTAAGCCTAAAACGATGCATCGCGCACGAGATCTCAGCAAGCAGGATTATGATACGCTAAATAGCTTTGAATTGATTTGCGGTTCTTTGAGAGTGTGTGGTAGATTTAACCTCCACTACCCAAGCCTACGTCAACCGTTCCCCAAAGCTCAAAACCAATGATTATCGCGATACAGTAGGCCTTCCAGGAGACCGAAAAAGCGAACTTCACACTCTCGTGGACCCAAGCCTACGTCTACTTCATGCCTCACGAGCGCAGCCATTTCCCTTCTACCCATGCCAACCCCTCCTTGAGCCACGGCTCCTCGTCCTCCTCGACTGGGATAGTAAAGCCGTGTTCTTGTCCAGGCCTAATCTCCAGCTTGACCTCGATACCATTTCCTAGCGCTTTGCACTTCTCTACAAACTTCTTACTATCCTCTACACTAACGGTTGAGTCCACACCACCATGGAAAATGTACGTCGGCGGCAACCATTTCTTCTCCTCAATAAGCCCAATCGGCCACATCTTCTCGTCCTTCCCGAAATAGGTGAGGTAGTGTCCATATGCAGCTAAAACGTAGTTCAATGACACTCTCGCTGGTGGCACTGCCGAAGAGACGACAGTACCTGGTTTGACGGTCGAGAGATGCTCAGCCAGCTCGGATTCTAGCGGAGCAGGTCCGTCATAATACGTATCGCTTCGCTCGATACGCAGATAATTTGTCATGGGAAATTCTCCCAGGATAGCTTTGATGCTGCCGCGAGGCTGGGTGAGACCTGACATCAAGGCCATGTAACCACCCGCCGATTCGCCTGAGACCAGGATCTTCCCATAGTCTAGCTCGATACCGCTTCCTTTCTTGTGAGAGGCAAGAAACTCGCTCACTGATCCTTTGTTGAACCAGGTCCAGAAGTCACTTAGATCTTCGAGGATGTCTGCGCCACTGTGTTCGGGAACAAAGCGGTAATTGGGAGCTACCACGATTGCGTTGTTGCGGTGAACAAAGGGGACGAAGAAGGCGCTGAACCAGTCGGGAAAGAGACAATCCCCTGTAATCTGCAGTTCGTCGTCAGTGCCTAGCTCATGCGCCGTTGTGATGATAGTGCAGCGGTTTCAGAATCAACATACCAGTCCACCGCCGTGAAACTTGACCAAAACAGGAGACTTTCTGGGCCTGAGATCCTTCGGCACCATGATACCGACTTCGATTTCATGCTCGCCAATCTTCTTAAACGAAGTTCGAAATACGTCGAAACTATCGAATCGATTCACCCCCGTCGTATCGTCAAGTGGTGCCATGTTGTTCTTATTCCTTTTCTTCTTTTCTCTGAGATGATCTCAGAATGTTAGAAGAAATGTTGGAATTGTAAGACTTTGAACAGAGCACAAGCTGGACCTATAAGCTTTCTAGAGCCCGGGCGTAATCTCACCATTGAGTAAACGACTTTCCCGGTTGTCACTAGTACTTGCTGCAGTGCGCCTAGGTACGCGCTGTGTAGCGGGGTAAGTAAGACGCGAGCTCTCCCTTTGGTGGATTTTGGGAGTGAGGAAGCATGACTAGAGGGGTGGTTGTCAATAGTTCATGGCAATGGAGTAGTTATCGCATGGCCATCGCGAACTAGATAGACTTAGGCTAATTGAATACTAGGAACCTTCTGCAATAGGTCGGCTTTTTTGAATAATTACCGCATCAGCCATCTATTACTATGTCAAACTTTGACATAAGTATATGTGATTGCTCACTCCTGAATAAGCACTGCCAACTGCTCGAATTCCGTGGCAAACGTCTGGATGTTCTCCATGAAAGTAACAGGTGATATCGATGTATTCACAGACGGCTTTAACATGCTTGCGCGATTAGCAGTAGGCGTCGTGTTCGTTGATTTCGGCTTTGAAGCATATGCGCTGCTCGACATAAACCTCTTAGCGCATGGCTACAGCCATGACATTGTAGAAATCTATGCGGTACGCTGATCTGTTGCTTTCCGCAAGTTAGTATGACCAAAACGTTCACGGACAACATCTCGCAGCACATGGATCTGAAAGAAAAGGACCCGCGTTACTAGCAAGTGCAAATCTTCAATTGTCCTAGCTCATCTCGATGCCCACTTCCTACCTCCATTGTCCAACAAGCACCCTACAGATTGCAGCATCATTGCACCGCATGTCCGTTCACCCTACTCATCACCCGGATTTGTAGGAATCCTCCAGATGACAAACGCGTTTTCGTGAGCTAATCATTGGAGACACGCGATTGGAACTCGGCCCACGCGTGTTCAGAGAATGTACGAGGATATGTATCGGTAGGTGCGAGCAGGATTTGGGGTAGATTCAAGAATGAGAGAAGCTAGTTTCCTCCACGAAGAGCAAGGACCAAATGCAGTGTGGCACCGCCCTCGAGTTGGTAGTCTGCGGCGGTCTTGTCGTCGTTCCTGAACATGATTGCGTTAGTCTTGTCGCGTACGAATGCAAGAATTTGCATGCGGTTAGGGGCGGGTAACGTCCAGGGACTTTGAGACATACATTTGCTTTCCTCCGTAAATGAGACGTTGTTGCGCGGGCGGGATGCCTTCCTTCTCCTCGACGCGCTCCTTTATCCTCGAGACCTGTGTACCGTCAGCGTTGTGCTCCTTGAGTTTACCGCGTAAAGCTCTCCACGTTTCCGATTGGTTGGCGAGCGGCATCATATGCGTATACGGTGACAAAAGTTGGGCAGGTGTACCTTGTAGTCGGCCTCGATATCCAGCTCGATCTCCTTGCCAGTGAGGGTTCGCACTCTGTTGCCTGTCAGCCACTCTTCATTTCTTCTCTTGCTCCAAATGAGTCTCATAAAGAGCCCCACGTACTTGATCTGCATCTTGCTTGCTCTTTTATTCTTTGTGCGCCGTCGAGTGCCTCAAAGGTGTCGCGAGGGTAGCCGTGGCGAGCTCCGCAAAGGGAAGCTGAGGATACGGAGAGCGTGAGGAAGAGCTCGTGAGCGGAGCAAATAGACGTGGTTATTTCTACGACGAAGTGACGGCGCAAACGTTTGTAGGCAGCAAAGTGGTTGTGAGTTCACTTGGGCGACATTGTCAGGCTGCAGTGACGGCGAACCACGGACCATCATAGTGGGGTCGACGCAGGCGCCACGAGGCGGGGCAGCCAGCTAGCTGTGGCTGGTGTGCACTAGCTCTTTATGGAAGCAGCTCGAATCCACGTGAGATATGTCTACACTGACGATATCTGAGCTGGAGAAGAAGGAAAAAGCATCTTGACATCTATGGATTACTAGGCGATGCGTACCTTTCAATGAAGCATGCTGGCTTTTGGTCTTCTAAGAGGATAATAAGAACAGCGTTGAGCTGCTGACTCAACGCATTGGACAGGAGCTTCTACGTCAAGTTCTTCCCTTCGCACCTCTCTGACTTGCGGCAGTGGTGAAGCCTTCACACCGCTCTTGCCCAAGTCGTCCAAGTCTACATGGATCCCCCTTTCTCAATTGAAGCATGCTCCTTCGGCTCCGAAAGACAGAAGAAGAAAGCAGCACAGCCCTATACGACATCCCGGTGCATAACCCTGACTGGCTAAAGACTCCCACACCCCGAGCAGATCATCCGAAGGACCAAGATGCTCTGGCTTCCCAATCGGCGTAATGGCACCACTACTGAAAGTCCAAGGTGAAACACCCACCGCCGCAAGGCCTCATCTCACCGCCCCTGCATAATGCACACCTAGTTCAGAGATGCAAGATACAACAAAAGAAAACAAGAGCGATATAAGTGACTTGTCATTCAAACGGGTAATGGCTGCTAGAATAGACGTTATTACTGGATAGGGAAAGATGTAAGTGATCAACTGCCAAGGGCACTAAACACGGGGCCATGACCATCCGACAAAAATATCTCATGCCGATCTCTGGTATACACAACGCCCATGCAGTGGCGTTGCCGCGAACGCTACCGGCTTGCTCGCATGTAATCCTTGCCGTCTAACCTGCTTCAACCATCCCCGAACCGAAGATTCTCCAAAACGTAAAGTCGCCATTTCCAAAACTATGTACATGTCTAAGAAGAGAAAAACTGAACTGGCGACCGTTAGGCGAGCCAGAGCATGCCGAATGTAAAGCCGAGTGAGATGCCGAAAGAATCCCCATCTAAAAACGGGTAACAGGGGTATATGTGCACAATCTGATAGCCAACAGACAGGCGGAAAGTAACTACACTTTGTGGTGATAGTACTGAAGAAAAAAAGGAAAACGAGGTTTGATGTCTGCGAACAGATATGCTACCGTTGAAAGCGTCTCAAGGATGTATCCATGTCTTGCAATCCGGTCTTGATGCGGTGTCGGAAGGTACCTGATATGCCAGATACCACGAACGGTAACCAATTCGATAGTGTGTATTTGACAATAAAGATCCGGCCAAAATGCCGGATGTAACACGAGCCCCCAGTGCCCGACAAGGAAGAACGAGTCTAAAGTTGGTTGCAACAGGTAGCTTACACCGAAGCCTATATCGAAAGCAACCGGGTATAGTACAGAAAAGGATGAAGTGTTCGGACCCAGCCGTTCAATCGGGGTTATGCATGTCGAGCCGGCGCTTAACGAGCATCGTTATGGGCCGTAGCCAAGAAACGACCTTGACGCAACTCGTCAAGTATAGCAACAACAACAACAACCATATCCGCAAGGTGAGCCGCACAACAAGGCGACCAACCGGCGACAATAGGAATAATGCCGACACTGCAGCAGTTGTGAGATGCATCCGATGTATACAAAAATGGCATTGTCGCAACGTGTGGGGTTTGCAAGCGCAGAACAGAGACCAAGAAACGCGGCAATGCTGATGCTGACAAAGGTACCAAGCACCATGGAAGATGATGCAACCGGGAGGCGGGGAGGTGGGGAAGCGAAGCATGCAGAACAACCGCCGTCTGATAGCACAACCTAGCCGCAGTTATGCCAACAAGAAAAATGTTGAAGTCATACTAAGACTCAACTGGGTGCCGATGCGCCGCGATATAACGCCAGGTATAGCCAGCATGTTGGATTTGGAAAAAAAAAGAAAAGGGCCCAGATATGCAGCCCGCAAAGCAGATCGGAGCCTTTCTCAAAGGGGGAGACGGCAGGATCCGGAGAAAAAACTCCGTTGCTCGCGATACCAACAGCAAGTGTCTTTGTCTTGGAAGCAATCTAGATCATGCTACCAGCAAATAAACACTGGGTCGGAATGCGTGTGTGTATGTGCAGCCGTGGGAACGCGACATTGCGACGTAATTTTATGAGATGAGGGAAGACGTTCCTTGGGTGGGGTTGCAGGTCCGTGCACTAAGATTTTGAGATGAAGTGGAAAGGCCGGAATTTGGAGGTCTGGAAGTCTCGATGGTCTTTGTCTCATTTCGCTTGCGGATCTCTTGTAAATAATCGCACCTTTTTTGTCCTCTCATCAGCAAAGCAGGTTCTTGATGCCCGATTGCCATGCCAACATGCTCGCGTTCGCGTTCGCTCGGATGAATTAGAATTGAAATCGAGCTTATCGAAGGACCGATAGCAATCACAATAGCGACCAATCCAAATTCGTACAGTCGCGATGCTGAAACCACGTCCCAACCTAATGGTCACCAGATTCTCTTTTAGGAGATGACGTGTATCCTCGATCCCATTGCTGATGTGTTGCGTACTTTGGTGTTTCAGGTTGAGCAGACGTTGACGCCGGCGCGTAGTTCGGTTGACCATGGCCGCGAGAACCGTCTCGCTGAGGTGACGTTCCGTATGTCTGATCAGATTTGGATTTTGCCTTGTCCTCTGCATCCCTTGCTTCTTCTGCAATGTCGCTTTGTCGCAAAATTGTCTCGTGCGCAAGGCCAGAGACAGTGCCTCGCCGGCTCATTGAACCGCTGGAGCCCTCCGCCGCTCGTGTGGACGCATCTGATCGATTTCGTGCATGTCCTCTTCGTCCAGGAGTCGACGTTGACGACGACGATATGTGCGAGAAGGACGGCGATGTGTAAGATCCAGGCGCCGATGTAGGCGGCGGTGGAGGGGGGTGAGGGCCTTGGGCCTTGCGCTTTTTGGGGGAGCTGGTGTATTCTAGGTCAGACGCATGCGACGCAGCACGTTGCCGTGACTGGTGAACAGGCGAAGTTTTGTATTTACCTGATGGCGTGGCTGGCGGGTTTCCACTTGCACTCTTCTGTTCTGAAGACGATGATGGCGGTACCCAATGATGAAAGTATATCGAAGGGGAGGACTGCTCTTGCTGCTGTGTTTGTGTTTGCTGCAGTTGCTGCACACCTGCTGGGGCCGCAGGAGGTTGCTGAACTGTCATCTCGTTGGTAGTCAACCTAGGCAATTGTGACTGAGGTAATGAGCGTTGAGCTGATGCGGCAGAACCACCAAGAGCAGCCTGTGCGGCTCTTGAACGCGGTGATGTTTGTCCCCCAGTGTAGGGATTGGTAGAGAGCGGAGCATGCGGGACTTGTGTCTGTAGAGGCTGACCGGGTAGGACAGACGTGGGAGGCAATATCGTCGGTGGAGGTTGCGCCTGGCCAGCATACACTGCTGGTTGTTGTTGCCCGATCAATCGTGGGTCCCTTCGAAGATCTGGAGAAAGCTGTGCCTGTGCCTGAGCTTGTTGGTGGGCAGCTTGAACTTGAGTCGTATACTGTTGAATCCACTCGGCACTGATGTTTGCGAGGTTGCCTCCCCCGATGCCAGCAAAGATGATTGGTACTAGGTGAGGCGGTACTCCTCCCTGCATAGATTCTCGAAGCATAGACTGCTCGACTTTGCGTTGCTCCAGTCGTAACGTTTCCTGTCGCGTCTTCTCCTCCTCTTGCTTGCGTCTTTCTTCTTCGGCTTTCGCCGCTAGCCAGTTCTTCATTCCGTCTTCTGCACCTTGCCATTGCGAAGGTGCTGGTGGTAACTGGCCTAATGACGACGACATCGATGGAGGCCCTCGAGCCGGATCTGGTAGCGTCATCGCCGAAGGAGGAGGAAGTCCTCGGTGAGGTGTACTCATGATGTGAGAGGAGTTGACCTCCTGTGCAGGTGGGGATAGCCCACGATGATGCCTACTTGAGTTTCGAGCAGCTGTAGAGGAAGAAGAGAAGGCTGGTGAGTAGGCATGGGGTTTGAATTCGAAATCGGGCTTAACCGGGTTAGAGAGTGTGAGCAACATGGAGGAATGTGGAGCCGGTGTGGTAGGTGTCGTGGGAGCAATTCAACATTGAGATGAGTCGTTGGGTGGCGCCAAAACTCGAGGGTCCGGAAGGAGAAGGAACAGTGTACATACTTATTCACCAGAGTACGTTTACCGGGACCACCATTCCGCAAATGGCCCGGGTTAGGATCGTAGCCGTTGCCTTAGGGCCTAGGCTTAATATGTCCCTGGCAAAGTAGCTCCGATTTGATTCGCGGCCAAAGCAGGGCGACAAAGGGCACAGGAAGAGCAACAGGCGAAGCTGCATGCAACGAAGATCAGGCCCCGGTAAAAGCTCGCGTGGGCCGGCGTGGTCGATCAAGTCCAGATTGGAGAGAGGCAAGTGAAAATGGGCAACGGTGGGGAATGGTGTACGAGAAGGGAAGAGGGCCGACTGGAATTGGACCAACCAACTGGGGTGACGGCCGCAAAGGCTTGAGAGTAGCACGAGCAAACGGCAGGCCGTACGTCAATGACGGGCGATATGTGGCGTTCGACAGGCGAAGGTGGGAGGGGACACTTGCAGGGATATGCATGAAACGGGATGGGTTGTCAGCAAGTGCGATGTTGTTAGAAATGGTAGTGCGCGTTCTTGTAGTCCCACCATGTGACGCGCCTGGAGAAGGACTCCGGCTGATGCAAACTCTGGTAGCGGTTCCCACTTGTGGCGCTGGTTTTTTTTTGCCGCAAAACTACTTACGTCCCGTTTGCCAGCCAAGCAGGTTCAGCTTGAAAGCAGCGACGGTAGTTTGATGATACATTGGCCTGAAGCTAGACGCAGAAGAGATGGCGCCACGGATACTTCCACATTGGCCTCGATCAACTCATGGCCCCAGAATGCTGCAGAGCAGACGAGGTGAAGCTCAGGCACACCAGGTGCTACCGATTTGTGCTGTACAATGAAAACGAACGAGCCAGAAGACTTCAGCATCATTCTGGTCGTACTGGACCGCTCGCATGCTGCTGTCGTAAGGCCGCAGCTGATGACCGCAAATTGGATGATAATGCCTCGACTAGGCAAAATGGCATCAGGCACGCATTCGGTAATTAGTTGTGCAGCTCTGCTCTGGACCACCACCGCTGCTAGGTTCATGGGTATCTGTGCCTGTGGCTGAACGCGAGGCTCAAGGCATGTGGACTTGATGGCGTGGCCTGGGATTCTGAGCCGTGCGCTAACACCAGCCAGCAGGGTCAAACGTCCGGGAGGAAGCGAGCGCAAGATTACCGCTGCCCGGATTGTGAACTGGCTCAACCTAGCTCGTCCGGGTCGCATGATAGGAAATGAAGGGTCGTCACCATCGTCAGACCTCAGCCATGTAATATCCCGGAGTGGAAACGTGAAATGAGGTTTTCGTGTTCTAGCAGCCGCCGTGCTTCATGACGCAACCTTGGAATTGGTGGAAATGTAGCCTGTGGCCATGGTGCAGAACCTGTTCCGAGTTTAGTGTAATACCAGCCCGAACAAGTATACACATGCCGTCATAGCGTCAACGGCTGAGAGTGCTTGGGTGAAGAGCACAGTGGTGGCACGGAGCAAGGGACCATCTTCAACCTGTCAGCCTTGAGGGACCCCTCCGGATCTACATAGCGTGACAGTCGGCATGCTCAATCGATAAGAGCAACGATCATCGAGCCGACGCAACCTTGAAGAGACCCGGGACAGTGTCATACCGAGGTACTGGAGATGCGCGAAGAGGCAGCCAATGTGTTTGGTCCTCGCATGCGCGCTGCTCTCCGTGTGCATGCTTATGCAATTAGCGACAAGCCAGCACTGACGGTGCGTTCCCACCAGAGCCCGTAATGTCGACGCAGATGACAGCTCGCAAGCCATCCTTGGGAACGGACGGGTTAACAAACGCGGCGTTGCGCAATGCCCGAGCGCCTGGCGCTGGCTCGAACGATCGACTAGAAACGTAAATTTCCGCGTCGGCGCGTAAGCTATACCTATCCTGCTCATGCAGCGGATCTACGTGAAACTCGCGGCGCACCGGATCTGTACGAAGGATCTTTGAGTATGATTTCCGGCCCCGGCTGGCTAGTCCTTGGCCCAATCAAAATCATTTCCATGTGCTTAGCATCATAACAGCAGTCAAAATGGGGACACCATGGCGAAATTGCTGTCGACAACACGTCGTCCTTCTGGGGCATGAGATACAGTTGTGGAGAAGAAGCTCTGCTGCCCTGACAGATTCGACAATTTCTCGACTTGAAACTGCCGGACTGGTAATGGAGGAGCAGGAATGAGTTCAGTAATCATGTTGTCACAATGATTCTGCTCCTTCTGGACAGCATGTTGCAACAGTGCGTATGCGAATTTCATGAAGATGCATGCCTCAAAGCACGCGCGGAAAGAATCCGGCAAGGGTCTGGGTGGAAGGATGGCTTTTGATAACCCCCATTCCGTATAGCTCCCTTTCAACATACCAGGTTTCCAGCTAAAGCATGTCGGTGTGGTCAACGTTGGGGGCATGTTTTGACTATCCAAAAGAACATGCACTTTCGTTGTGGATGACCGATAAACGTTGCGACTAACCATGGCGGCTTGAACTAACGATGCACCGGTAAAGCATGTTGTTCCTGCCATGCAAGCAGAACCAAGCGTCCCCAATCGTGGAAATGACGGGGCTTGCAGTAGGGATGAATAAAAGCAGAAGTAGCACCTGCAGTTCAACTCAAGTTCGGGCATTAGCTCTGCTGGATCGTGGGCTTCATGCCAGTATCGGAGAGTCGGAGCGAGGGCTGGCCGTCAAGCTGCTGCTAATGCACTCCTGCAGCAGTAGTCAGTGGACAAGAGGAGCCGGTGTAGTCGCTCTAATCGCGATGCCTTGCGGCCAACACGATAAAGCCAGGCGGACAGTCGCTGAAAACTGCACAGGGACGCACGTAAGCTGCAATACCGTGGGCGATCTTGTCGTCTTCGTAGTGTAGGGTATTGGACCCGTTGCTAGGTCAGCCGATTAGTGTACCAAGATGAGAATGCCTACCTACCGGCTAGTCTTCCATGGAGTAAACCTCCGACAAAAGTTGCACCTGGCCCATCGCTTGCCTTTCCTAAAGTTGACTGTCGCAAGTGGCGTAGTCGCGGGAAAGGGTGTTGCAACCTACACATGGTCGATTTTCTAGATCGAGCCAACTTGTTGCTGATCCTCGCTTCACATTGAGAAAATCAGACCACAGATCAGCGTCGTTGATCAAACCGGCTCTTCGCCCGGCTGTCCTGCAACGCGAAGATACGACACGCTGTCCTCCCGTTCGGAGCAGCCGACTGTCACTCAGGCCGGAAGCAGATAGTCGAGGCTCGTCGCCCACTTGTGACGAGACGGTAGTTGGAGGGAGGCAAAGTGTACGCGTGGTGGGGAGGCGAACATAGTGGTCGCGGCAGGAAGTAGCGACGGTTCGCCACCCAAATCGGCATCGATGACTTCCCCATCGGGAGCCATCGCAACTCTACCCGGTGCACATGGCTATTTTTACCGACACATCATACACACACTCGATCTTGGGCAGTGCCTTCCTTCTTACCCAAGCAACAAGTATTGATCGGACATTCTTCCATCCATTAGGCTGTACGTCGGTTGGAGCAATTTCCCGAATGCATCACCTCTGCCTCACTTTTCCTCCTGCCGTGTGGCTTCGGGCTTTCGTAATCGAATTAAAAAGACGGATGCTGCTAGAATCATTAGGTTTGCATATGAAAATGCTCATCACGTGCTCCGCTACACCTGCGAGTTTTGAATGTCCCTTGCTTGAGCAGTCGTTGTAGAGGTTCCCGCATCTTTGGAAGATCGTCTGTCCACCTTCCTGGTTTTCCTCCCTTCCCGTGCGTGGAGCCACAATCCGACCGACCCAGCAACACTCCCTGTTACCCGTCGCCGCAGTCCGTCCGTCCGTCGTCTGTCACCCGCCAAAGAGGCGATGATCACTTATACTTGGTCACAAACGAGCGCTTCCATGTTGATCTTGCACCAAAACGTCATCATTATCTGCGAGTCTCTTACCCTTCCAGAAGCTTCGGATGTTCGAGAACATGTTCTCCAGTTCGGTCGCTAGCATGATGAGTTCCGTGATGGTAGGAGATTAACTATTATATTACTACATCTAGTCGGAATAATGCTGGATATATGCGATGATGATGTTCCCTATGTCGTTCGACCGGTGAAAATGCAGGCCAGAAAAAAAAGCAAGAGGTATCTTTGGTGAAGAGGCATTCCATGCATGCGCCGACGTTTGAGGCTATCCTCAGAAGTAACAAAAGAAAAGGTGCCACCACGGCACACAACCCAACTGTCAGGTCAAGGGATGCTCTCCCGAAACATGCCTGGTAGAAACGTGGCCCAAACATGGGCAAGTCAGGCATTCCTCATACTATGATGATGGTGGTGTCATCCACGTTGCACCACTAGAAGTCGCCTAAGTGGTAAATAGGAAGTGATGTGTCGCGGGTAAAACCTGGAAAGCGTAGGTGGTATAGCCTGGAAAAACAAAGCAAAATTCATGATGTCGCAAATCTTGGAAAACGTGCCAGCCACGTTGTAGCCATGCGGCCGATGGAACACCATCGCAAGCCATCCATCTGCGAAGATCGGCCATTGGTTTCTGAAAGTGGTATGGAAGGAGATATGTTCGGTTGGATGTGATTCCATGTTTGATGGTTTACCAAGCTCCAACTTGCAACGCGCCCGCTTGCAGGATCGCGCGCGTCAGCCAGGTCGGTGTCGTGTTCCAGGATTCCGGAGCGTCGGCCTGCCTTAGGCATTGGCTCGCTTCTTCCGCATCTTATATTCAGCCTTCGCCACGCGCATCAACAGCTCTTCGTCTTTGATGGGGATCCAAGAGGTTAGCACCTTCATCGCGTTCTCAAAGTCCGAATCCAGCAAGATTTCTCGCGTCGCATCAATAAGCGCAGCCGATGTTGCATGTAACACATCCATGTCTCCACTGAACTTGGACGTTGGCGAGTTGGAATGAGACTTGTCGCCCAGTAGCATGAACACGTCCCAGACGCGTAGCTGAGCTGGGAAAGGTAACGAATAGTTGAACAGCGTCAGGTACCAGCGGGTACCGTACGCGGTCGAGGTGATGCCAAGATCAGTCTACAGAAGAAATTGATTAGCATGTACACCAAGACGTCAGCCCCTTCAGTAGCGACTTACTAGCTTCTTTGCGACATCTCCTCCGCACAGCCAGTTCAGCTCAAAGTCATCTAGAGCCTCCATGAGCCCTTCAAAACCAGCTTCGTAGAGTCTTTCCATGCCTCGAAGCTGCCACAACCGCACTAGCATGACAAAAGCTCGATCTTCCTCGTAATAGCAAAGAAGCGTCGCGGTTAGTGCAGCCATGCCTTGGACATAGCCAGTTTCAGGCAAGTACAGTGACATGGCATGGAGCACGCGGAACAGGAGTCGCTGGCCTCCACGGTATCGCCGTCGGAACATGATATGCCTGTTGATAGTGCGAGGTACATCCACATCAATCTGCACGTCCTCGGCAGAGCTCTCCAGCTGGAGTTCATAAAAGCTTTCAATGAGCTCCTCTTCTGTCGGACTGTTTGCATCGGCTTTGGCACTCGCAGCAAGAAACGAGTACCACGCAGTCGCTCTCCAACGATCGGGAATGCCCTTCCATGTACGAGAGATGACCTTGGGGTCTTTGGTGTCGAATTCGAATAGCATGCCTCCCTTGTCTGCCCCCGCTTTGACAACCTTTGCCATTTTACGCCATTTTTCGTTGCGCTGAATTTCCTTTGCTTTCATTGCCTGTGCGGCCCTTCCACCTTCCCGCTGTTCTGCGACCTCGGCCAGGCCGGGCGGTAGCTTGAGCATGTCACTCGCCTCATCCCTTAGCCTGCGGTCCCGGTTGTAGGGTAGCCTGTTTGTCGCATGCCGCAGGGGCTTGTGGCTGTTGTGCGTATCCGAAGTGCGACCCGAGAAGATGGATCTGGTAGGTCTTGAGGATCTGCCAGAAAGCCGCCGCTTAGGAGAGCCTGAGCGTGGGTCCACAGAACGAGTAGAACGCGCTCTCGATACGCTGCGCCCCAGACGCCGTCGTCTAGGCTCTTCAGACAGCAGTTGTAGTGTTGTAGTGACTCGCTGCATGCGGGGCACGTCAGGTCCGTCTGGGCCGTCGGCATCGGATTTGGATTTTGTCTTTTTGGGTATGATGAAACCGTATCGGTCGACCTCGCCGCCCTCAAGATCCGCCCAGTCTTCGAGTCCACCAGCTGCCTCTGTGGGCTCTTTGACTATCACACTCCCGTGTCGTGAGCTGATCAGTGAGCTTGTGTCTTCATTGCCTTCCCCAAGTACCGACGAGCCATTAGCCGGGGTGTTGGTCACGGCGCTGCTACCCAGGTAGCTGTTCTGGACGCTGTTTGTCTCCCCCTCCGGTGTATCCCAGTTGACGGCGCTCTCGTTGCCGTGCATGTACATGCAACGAACTTTGCGCGACAGTGTCATCTCATCAGTGGACAGTACTCGGTGGCTCGTTGATCGTGCGCGGGTCGAATAGCGTGAGGTGGATCGCGGTGAGAGGTGCTTCGTCGCGGGTGTGGGTGAGGGTGAGGGTGGGTGTGGGGGTTCAGGTGAAGGGTGCTGCTTGGGTGATTCATTGAGTTGCGCCTGCTCCTTCTGTCGCGGTGGTGTGCTCGGTGCAGGCGCGCCTTCCACGAGCAGGTCCATTTGTTTACTTCGCCTGTTCACCTTTTTGCCACCCAGCATCATGCTGCCTCGCTTAGAGAAGGATATCTGCGCGTCCGAGGAGAGGTCGTCGAAGCTGCCGGTGGGAATGTACGTGTCTAGACCGGAGAAGTCGCCCTCTTGCTCGCATACGCCATTGTCTAGTGAGCAATGTCGCTGTGACGCATGGCTGTTTGAGCCTGAGGGGCGTTCATCCTGCACTACAATGGCAGGCAGACTCGGCGTCTTGCGCAGGCTGGCTGGCGAAGGCGGCTCGTTGGTGGTCGTGCCATTGGAGGGTGCTAGGGCCGAATCTCTGCGGTCGTCGCCCTCGTTCAGTAGCGTGCGCTTCAAGGAGAAAGCTCGAGGCCCGGGTGAGGTGCGTGGGCGGCGGACATTGGAGAGCCACGATCGTGACGCGGGGCCCCTGGTTGACGAGGTGCTGTGCGCAGTCGAGGGAACCAGCGACAACTGATTCGAGGCCTCGCATGTCTCCACCGCAGCGTGCCCAGAGGAAACTCCAGCCTCATCTCTCATCATGTGAGGCGCAGGCTGGTCCTGGTCATAGAGTCGGTCCCTGGTGAGAAAAGCGGCCTGCGAAATGAAAGGAAATGAAAGGGTGTGGGCGAGACGGCAACCTGCGACTCTGACGCGCAAAGGGCAGCGACAAATGTATCACGGGCTATGTTTGCACAGCGTAACAACGTCAAGGCTATGAGCAAATGGTGCAATTGGAAAGCAAGGGCCTATGCGACGACTACGAGATCAAAAAAGACACGGCATGACTTGACTTGACTTGACTTGACTGGGGAAAAGGGGCGTCGCTATCAACCCGGGTCGTGGGTCGCATGCCTTCTCCAGACTTGTTGCCGGCCGGAGATTGCCCTGGTGCTCAACGCGCCCAGTGGTAGAAGGGCGACGCCTGCTCACTTGACCGGCCAGCACCTGCCTCAACCACGACATGCCATATTTCTTTGTCCCTCACCGCATCCCAGCTCGCACCTGTTGCCTGCAAATCACGCTCAAGATGCCCCGCTGAAGCGTCGCGACACCCCACAAAAGCCAAAACCCCCCGGCGACGATCGTTGTTCCACGCGTCAATAAACTTTCCGGTCATCGCTCCTCAAAGCGTATGCCGACAGACGAATCCCAACGTCACATCTCAGCTGAGCTGCCATGGTACCAGCTGTCATACGACGCAGACTCAAACAGAGCAAGGGCTCCATCAATATGGAAAGAGCTGGATGGAGAATGCGCCCTTTAGTTGGGTGGCACAGGCAATCACTGCAGTCTCGTGCTTACCACGCTGACGTCCACGCAATCTGTGCTCCGGCCCAACACGCCAAGCGCTGTCTCGTTATGGTCGCCTTAAGAGGAAGGTGCTCTCCAGCTCTCCTCCTTTGCTTGCTGACACTCAAACCATCGCCAGTACGCTCGGCCAGTGCATCAGTCTCACAGAATGCTGCGCATAATTGTACCCCAACAGTACGTATTCTGGTCGAACAAGAGCAAGTACAACGCATGTCGCTCGGCATACGCACATCATGTTGGGCCAAGCAGTCGTACTGAGCCCTGAGGACTATGGCCGTCTTTTGCGGAGGCTCAGAGAGCCTCGTGGCCAGGGACCGACCCATAGCGCTTCTCGTGTTAGCAGGGCGCACAGGGCAACAAACTGATATCCGCCCTCAGTGAGACTATTATGGGGTTCTGCGATGTGACGAAAGAGACTCGGCATGCAATTGCCGTGTAAGGAAGCGAATCTTGCCTTGATGATGAATCCTACCGAAACGTGCCAGTACGTGGGTTCCACGTCTAACTGTACCCCGGTTTTGCCCGTGTGTTGCAGACAACTTCTGCTGAGTTTGATTTCCAAGGATCAAGACGTTCAGAAACATCATCAGAAGTCGAAGAGAATCTTATTCCACCCCAATATCTCCGTAAAGCTCTTTCCTGTTGACCGTCAGGCTCGACAAAAGCACACATGCCTCCACTGATGCTGGTGCTAGGTCGACTTGGCTAATCTTTCATCAGGCAACAACAGCTTCAAGGCGTGGGTTAGCGTATGCAGTCATCAAAAGGCATTCGCGCCATCGCCATCTGGATAACTGGCTCGGACCGATAACATCTTGTCCCGGATGACGCGAGAAGTCTGCGGTGCTGGTACTCGCGTCATGTTATCACTTGTCTGCATTGGTCGCCGCAGCCTGGTTCCAACACAATTATATTGTCCTCAACTTCGACCAACCAAGTCCATTCCTCCTTTTGAATTCGTCCAAGAAGTCGGTTCTGTAAAAGAAGCCCCACTCTAAAACCGTGAATCGTGGGGCATGCAAGTGGCTACCCCTCATCGTTTTTCAGCGTGCCGTCAGTACGTGGCTATATAAATATTGAAATGCGGGGAACATGCGATAAGCTTTATATGATTAGTTGCTGGCAGATTTGGTATAAAGAGTATTGGCGCGAGAATACATAAAGCTCGTGCGAATGCCCCGGATGGATGTAGCTGAACAGTGGGCTACCCGTGATGGCGTCCTTGGATTTGATCAATCAGGCTCCTGTGGTATGCGACTAAAGCTTTTCAGGATAAAGAACACAATTAATGACTATATCTAGGGAACTAAACTATGGGTATGACTCTTGGCGCTATGCTTACCAACTACACTCACCCTAACACCACTGCCATCAGGTCCTCCATCTTGGTATACTCGAATGTGACGATGGCTGGTTCATCCGTGGAGCCAACGTCTCGTCGCTATCTAACCCCAACCCCGTGAACAAGCGGCGCAGACTTGTCATGCTCGGCATCCTAATTGAACATCCAACCGAAGGCCTCATCCTGTACGAAACTGGCGGCGGAGAAGACTACCCCAACCTCGTGGGAACACACGTCCAAGACGTATTCTCGCGCGTCGACTACAACAAATCCATGAACCTAGACGAACAAATCGCACTGACCGGCCACAAGATCGAAGACGTAAAGATGGTCATCATAGGGCACTTGCACCTCGATCACTCTGGCGGGCTTGACCATTTCAGAGGCAAAAACATACCCGTCTACGTTCACGAGCTCGAACTTAAACACGCTTTTTACAGCGTCGCTACCAAGACCGATCTCGGCGTCTACCTCCCTCATTACCTGACTTTCGATATCAACTGGGTTCCTTTTCATGGCGAATACTATGAAATTGCGCCTGGCATCAATCTGCGCCATGCACCTGGACATACACCTGGATTGACGATTATGCAGGTGAATCTAAAGGAAAGCGGGACCTGGATCTTCACGAGTGATCAGTATCACGTTAGAGAAAACTTCCGGGATAACCTACCACAAGGGTGGTTGGCAAGAGATCATGATGCGTGGATTAGGAGTCATCAGATGATCAAGGGACTGCAGAAGAGAACGAATGGGAAGGTCGTGTTGGGGCATTGTTGGGATACGATTAAAGAGTTGGGTGTTGAGTTTGCCCCCGCGTGTTACCAATGAGGTTATGGGTGAGTTCAGGCCAGCAGAAGGCGTTGGTAGGGTATAATCAGATTGCTCATCACATGGTGTTATCCGTTACATTCAAATTTCAGGCCTTGTACCACTCTCCGAAGAATTCTCTCATGTCCTTTACCATCTCTTCCGGACACTCCATGCAAGCAAAGTGCCCTCCGTGGTCGTGATCTGTAAAGTCTGTCAGCACATCCCAGCATTCCATCATTCTTTGTCTCATCCCATTCCATCCCACTTCACGCAAATACACGTGAGGGATCATAACTGCACACTTCACATACCTCTAAAGAACTTCAGATCCGTACACGTAGTCTCAACACCACTCTTAGGCGCCGGAAAAGCATCGTAGGGGAACGTGCTCACGCCCAGAGGCACGCGGATTAAGTTCTCGTCTTTGGCGTCAAACTTGGTGTACATTTCATGGCGCACATTGTTGTAGTAGGATAGCATACCTGCGATATACTTGTTAGTACGGCACATGTGGCAAGAAAGAAAGTAGCAAAAGAGACAACATACTAGTCATGACACTTGGCGGCGTAAAGAAATACAATGAAAGCGTCGTGCAAACATCATGCAGCCATTGCTCGTTGACGAGTGTCGCTGTGCCGAGTTCCGGATCAGCAAGTTCATTGTATTTTTCACCAAAGAACATCATGATGCCGACTGGATTATCTGTCGTGTTTTCTCATGTTAGCTTGCAACCATCCAAACGCCATGGTCTCTGTCATGAGCAAAACTGTGGCGTACCGTTGAACGCCACGCCGATAGTCTGCGGCCGTGTCCTCATCTCAATCGCATAACCCATGTGTGTCTCATCCAGCGGCTTTCCCAAAAACCACTCCGCTCTCGCTAACCCCTTTTTTTCTTTCTCTGTTAGATTCGTGCCTTCTGGGGGCGCGCCAGGACACATGTTCGTATGCACTGCTTTGCAGTTGGGATACCGACCAGAGCCTAGTTCGCGGACGACCCAGTGGCCCCAGTCTCCAGCTTGGGCGGCGTAGGATGTGTACTGTTGGAGTGAATGTTAGTCAATTGGAGAACTCATGGTACGCGTGTGGTTGAGTGGCATGGGCGATGAGGAAAACGTACACCAAGTCTCTTCATCAACTCATCAAACATCCTCGCAGAATCCTGCAAGGTATGACCCCTCGGTGGACCTTGCGACCAACAATACCCTGGCAGCGATGGAACAACTAGATCGAAGGCTGGTTGCTTGTCGTCTTCGGGATTCAATAGGGGCTGCATTACGTTCTGGAACCTACACTCTTCTTGTCAGTCCACCGACTAAATCTTTCAAGAATCCCCAACGACAATACCATGACACAACTCTAACAGTACGGCCAGAAGCGAAAGAGATAGAATAACCACATACTCAAACCACGTCCCCGGCCACCCATGAACCAACAACAACGGCACCGCATCCCTTCTCTCCGCCTTCTGATGTACAAAATGTACCTTCAACCCCTCAATCTCCGTCGTAAAATGTTTCCACGCATTAATCTGTTTCTGCGCTGCTCCCCAGTCATACTTGTTGAGCCAGTGGTCATACAATTTCTGTACCCACTCGAGCGATGGTCCATAGTCATCACCAGCATCCGGTACAATGGGCTGAGTAGGCAATCTTGTGTCGGCTAGCTTGCGGAAGAGGCGATCGACTTCTTCTTGGGGAATAGTCGGGTCGAAAGGTTTGGTTTCAGAGGACATTGTGTGTGTGTGTGTGTGTGTGTGTTATATATTGTGGCTGTGCTTGTTGTGGTAAGAAGAGATGGCTAATGTAGCGAATTGAATGTGGACTCGTTTTTATGTTACTAGTACAAGAGGTAACCCCGCACGTTGATCCATAAGGCGTTTTCAGTAGATTTAACATAGCTTGGTCCAGATGGTTAGCCCCATATCATTGCGTCACTTGGTTGTCATATGCAGGGCTAGTGGTGCTAGACTAACGCGGAATGATCATCGTGAGTTCTACTGAGCAGTGACGGAGTGGTATGTCCGGAACTAGATACTACTACCAAGTATACTAGTATCAGTAGAGAGACAAGGATATAGTCAAGTTCAACAGACTGTATTTGTATTTATTGACTGTGGAGCAGATGGTATGGCCTGTATGTCCTCAAAGCATCTTCCAATATCTAGCAAAATTTTATAATAACACGGCAATCTCCAGTCCATCTAAAAGCTCCATGTCCAACCTCTACTTCTTCTTCGAGCCTCTCCCGCCCCTTGCACTCTTCTTCTTTCCCTTTGCGATATCGGCACCCCGGCGGCCACCGGCAATCATAACTCGTACCTTGCTCACAGGCACGACGCCAACGACCTCGGTCTCTTTCCACCCTCGGATCAGCTCAATCTCCTTGGGCCAGATACGCTCTACGTCCTGGCTGTTCTTGTCGATTATCTTTGCATCCTTTCCGGCATGGTCCCAAATGGAGAGGACCTCCTTGACGGCTTTACCGCGTTTGGTGGAGCCAGGCTGGATCTTGGCTTTGTACTTGTAGGTGGAAAGAGCAGACCAGGGAGCACACACGGGGATGGCGGTGAGCAATTCGTCGTTTGGTAATGGTCGGCCTGTGAACGCGTCGAGGTTCTGCAGGTTTGTTTTGAGAACTTCATCGCCCTCGTCATCTTCTTCTGCGTTCTCCAGAGCGCGTAGACGAGCTTCTTCGGCAGCCTTGCCTGCAGCCTGCGCGCGTAGATGCTGGTCTCGACGCCGTTGCTTGTCAGCTAGCGCTTGCTCTTCTTTCTGACGCTTTTCCTGAGCGGCAGCTTCTGCAGCTTGCTGTCCAGATTTGGAACCCAAGAGGCGCATTGCCAACTCACGGTCCTCCTCGTCCTGTGCAGCGTATTTCGCGGCTTGCTTCTTTGCTTTCGCGCGCTTGCCTCGAGGTAGAGGAGCATTCTTTGGTTTCGTGCTCTGCGTTGTTACTGTACCAGGTGCCTTTGGAGGACTCTTTGCGCTGCCCTCTTCGTCGGAGGAACCCTCTTCTTGACCAGCACCGTCAGCTGCAGGCCCAGCGTCAGACGGCACCTGAGGTAGATCTTGGAGTTGGCCTTTCCTTGCTAGGCGACGTTCTCGTGCAGATAGTTGTCGCTTTCCAGTGGACTTGGAGGTCTTTTCGGTATCTGCTACAGATCCTGCGTCTTCTTGGGGTTCTTCATTTATAGCAGAGCCATTTCTGCCACCAGACATGGCATGCTCGTCGCCATCCTTGGCGGTGGCTGGCTCATCTTCCTCGTCCGAGTCGTCTCTCGCATCTGCTGTCCTGGACTGGAGGGGATTGCTTCTGGGCGCTGCAGCTTCAGATTCAGCGTCGCTCTCTTCAGTTTGTTCCATCTTTGCATCTGGAAAGTCGTCTTCCGAATCTGAGTTGATCTTTGCGTCTGGAAAGTCTTCCTCGTCGTCACTGTTATCAGTCTTGGACGCATCTGCGGCCTTTGAGTCACTCGCGGGCTCGTCAACCATCTCCGCGGCAGAGACTGCTGTCTCTTGCACGCGATGTTTGTGGTGGTTGGCCTTGCTTGAATCACTGATCTCGAACATGACAGCAAGACCTACGACCAGCTGAGCTGGTGGTAGAAATTCCTTCTTGCCCTTGACGTTGAACATACCGGCCGGGAGGAACTCGCCCGTCTGTCCAGTCTTGCTGACTTGGTCGCTACGCACCCACCAAGCTGACATGACAGCCTTTGAGTCCCATGCGTCAGATGTACAGATGCAGAGGTTGCCCGCTTGCGATAGTGTCGAAGGAGGGATGGGAGCATCTGGAGTGTCGGGCTTGTTCTTGATGATCATTGGCATCGCTCCTTTGACGTCTGCATGGACGTACACATCTCCCTTTCGCAAAAAGCGTCGGTAGATGATCTCGTTCTGCTGAGCATCCTTGCCTCCAAGGACCAAGTAGCCATCTGAAGAGATGAAGTATATGTATTTCTCGAACCACTGCTGCTTGCGCACTGGTCGTAGTACTTCTTTCTCTTGTTTCAAACCCTTCTTCAGGTCCTCTGCGACTTTCTTCTCATGGCTCTTCAACGCTCTGGTCGATGCTTGCAGGGTACGATCTTCTTTGTCGGCAGCTGTCTTCTTCTGGTCAAAGTATTCGGTCGAGTTCGCCCATGCGCTCAAAGCTAGGTCGATATCGATAGCAAGTTGAGGCCGAGCAGACACGGCCGTGGTAGGAGCCTTCTTTTTAGGTTTCTCGTCCTCGTCTTCTGTATCTTCACTAACAGAGCTTGTCTCGTTACCCTCGTCTTCCTCCTCTTGACCCTCTTCCCAGTTGGTCTCGTCTAGCAGTAGTGTGATGGTGTTCTCGTGCAGCTTGAGCGGTAATTTGATGAGTTGCGCGACGGCATTTCCAGAGTTTTGCTCACGCTCAATCAAGCGTGCGATATCGACCCAATCCATGCCTTGTCTGATCAATCCATTGACAGCTTCGGTAGCTTCGGTAACACGGTGCACGTTTGCTAATATCGCTTCTGCCTTCCGGAAGTTGAGATCCTGCACTTGCTGCAATCCACCGATTCTATCTTCATGTTCCTTGCGTGCCTTCTCTAGCTTCTTCTTCGCCTGTTGTTCGCGTTCTGTCAACTTGGACTCGAGCTTTTGTCCTTCTATCGAGGAGAAGAACTCGTCTACCGCCTTGTTGAAACCATCAAATTCCAAGAATGTGTAGTCGGAGTTTTCAAATTGGTGCGGACGGAAGGGGTGAAAATCATCGTAGAGAAGTTTGGACTTTTGAGAAGCCTCGTCATCGGCCGTAGATGCGGATGGGTTTGGCTTGGCTAGAATGTATCCCTTGATCTGGTCTGGCGATGAGACTTGTTCGGTGATTTCCCTTGCATTGCGGAGGATCTCTACGAGATTGTCGAGGAGACTTTCATCGGCGAGCACCTCCTCAGGCTTGAGGGTCGAATCGAAGTTTGCGATATGCAACGCATGGTCTACTAGCAAAGGGGGACATTCGGTAATGGAAACGGCCAGCGCCTTCCTCAAAGAGTCCTTGGCTGCTTTTTTCGCCTTCTTGCCTGTCGCTGCAGGCTGATCCTGTTGTTTGTCAACCGCCTTCTGCAGGCCCTGGCGCACACGCTCCTTTGTAAGCTCCGGGGCGCCGCCGTAGTTCTGCCGCAGGGTCAAGTTGTATTTCAGGCCAACCCTCAGTCTCTCGTGTTCCTCGCCTTCGTCGACATTGCGCAACAGAGACAAGACGTTCAAGTCGGCATCTGTCAGCACAATGTTGCCGCCAGCGTAGAACTCCAAGTACAGCCTGTATAGTCCATCGGAAAATTGGAATTCCAGGATGCGGTCGGTGCCAATCTGAGCAATCGAGGTGATTCGCCTTGTTTTCAGGTATTTGCGCAGCTTTGCGACAAAGCCGGAAGGCGCGGCGGCCGTGGTTCGCGCATATTCGGTAAGGTGGCAGCGGAAGCCGGAGTCGATGAGGAGCTGTTCGCGGTGGTCGGGCTTGTGGAACTTGATGAGGAAGATTCTCTGTCCACGTGTCAGTAAGGGGACTAGACTGCGTGGACAGCAGGCAGGTCGATGCATACAGAGCTCAGGTCATAGACGTTGGTGACTCGCAGCGAGGTGAGTTTTGCGGACAGCTCATGGGCTATGACCTGTTCAATTGTTAGCAAGTCGTGTTCTGGGCGAACGGCTTGAAGGTACTCGCCTTGACGTCCAAGCTGGAAAACCTCTGCTTCATGGTGATGTCGTGTGCAGAGTCTGTGGTTAGTGGGGTTGGCAACTGTTGGTGGGCTGCGGGCGATGACGAAGGTGCGCAAGTAGCGCGATTGCAAGGGTCATGGAAAATGGACGTGGTTCCTGGCCTAACGTTTCTTACTAACAGCCTCCTTCACACGTACGTAGAACAGATGACAAGGGTCTGTTGGAGGCGTCAGTAGAAGCAGGATATATTCATCGGATCTTTATCTTGTGCAGCGCGCTACCAACTCTACCATGCGCCACGTCCCGGGCCATGCCAGTCGCAATGCCAGATGCATCTTGTCCCAAACTCCAACAACGCCATGCCCAGCAAACAGAATGCGCTTAGAGACCCTGCCGTATCCTCTCCGCAAGCTGTCTCTTGCCAAATTCCCATGCGTTCAAGAATCCTTGTTCCGAGAGGTCAATGTTCTTCATCGACGTCATGTCTTGAGCTGGGGGCTTGCTGACGCGCGAGGCCACAATGACAGGGTCGGTTTCGAGGATAATACCGTCGTCTACGAGCTCGTCGACAGCGAGCGACTGCGCGTGTTAGCCAAAGCAAGCTGGGCAAATTGCGACGGTTGGCACATACCACGAGGTCGTAGTTCTCGATGACGGTGCGCTTGTCGACCGAGTTCCTGCTAGGCGTTAGACAAGTCGGCGCGCTATGGACGACAAACATACTTTAGGAGGATGTTGAGCGAGTCCCTCAATGCCAGGACGACACTAGACATGTGTTAACTCGACGTCGGCTACCTCGTGCTGCGCTGCGGCCGTACCTGTACAGCAGAACCTCGTTCTCCTCGGCGCTTCCAACCACGTAGAGCATGACGTCCGACTCCATCTTGAAGACGATGACCTTGCCGTCATACAATATAATGTCCGTCGTCTGCTTGGCCGTCTTCTCTGTGCAACGTGTCAGACGAATGGGCGGGCAGCTTCACGCAGACATGGTCTACACACCCAGCAGTCCCTTTTCAAAAGCCTTCTGGTCCTTGACCGTCTTGTATGCGATCTGGCCCGGGTAGTCGTTCTGGTGCCCGGCTGGCGGGTGCGGGTTCGAGTAGTACTTTGTGAGGATGCGGGAGCCGTCGTCGATGGCGAGGACCAGGATGGCCTGCACGCTGAAGAGGGAAAGAGGGCGCGACATGGTGGAGCACGTGTCGAATTGTCTATGCAGGCGTCAATGGGGTCAGCTCTGGTGTTGACGCCGTGGGGTGGTTTTGGTTGATAGGTGTCTGCTTGCGGAGATGCGGCCAATCACGGAGGTCGTGCACCCTGGGCCTTAGCGCGCGCCGTCTGAACTTTTGCGCATATGCGACGACCAACTGCGGGCGCACCGCCGAAAACACTCAAGTCAGCATATCGCGACCGACGATGCACAAAGTATCGCGCACCTCACTCGCGTCTCTGGTCTGTCCGTCGGCCCCCTTCCTTGCGCCTCGCCTTCTTCGCACTGCAGCACCGGCTGCCGTGGCATCGGCACAATGCCCGCCGTCTGCCCGCCTTCAGAGAGCGACGTACGCAACGGCACTCAGGGAGGGAGGCATTGCTAGAAAGATAGACCCGAAAGAGGGAAAATTCTCCATCAGGAAGGTCGATCACAAGAAAGGAAGATCAAAGGCGTTTTCTCGTCCGTCGCAGGAAGAACTCGAAGTAAGACCAACCATGTCCTCTGCGGGCTGCGCTCACAACACCAGACAGTCCGCATAGTCAAGAAGTTCCGAGAAGCCTGCGATGTCCGGAATGTCCAGGTAGTCATGGAGCTCTACCCCACGCTACTCGCAGCAAAGGCCTTGAACAGCTACGACACGCGACGCATCACCCAAGTCCTCCACGTGCGCATACGGAACGAATCCAGTCCAAGCAAGCGCGGCGAACTCCTCCCTTTCATCCAGCAGATAGCGGACCATCTTCGTCAAGGCCTGCTCGACCCGCACCCCTACGCATTCGTCCACCTGTTTGGTATTTACAAGGACGCTAAGCGCTTCGATGAGGGGTATGCACTCTGGCAATGGCTGGTCCAGCAAGACGAGCGCTATGTCTCGCAGGCTGCCTATGGCGCTGCAATAGAACTCATGGCTTACGGAAGGCTCATGACTCTGCCGCAGTTGGAGGACTTGTACACTGACGGACTAAAGCGCTTCCCTGGTACCTTCGCTGAGTACCATCTCTCGCCTGACGCCATTGTGCCCGACCGGACCCAGCTTACTACAATCTTCGGTATTCCTACCATCCTGCTGCAGGGCATACTCACCGCACGCATACTGGCTCGTGATTGGAAAAGGGCTTATCTGGCACTCGACACTGCACTCCGCATCTATCCCACACAGACCCCGCCGCGCTACTTTGAGCTCTTCATGACCGAGAGGCCCATATCTGAGGGATACTCGGCTTTTATGCTAGCTTGCCGAGCTGGTATTGCTCTGAGGCCAACTCATGTTACTGCCCTCATTACCAAGCTGCGAGCTGCCATAGGGGCGACACAATCCATGGCTGATCGCGTCATGCTGCTCCGAGCCATTGCCAACGCAATATATGGCCACCTCGAGGCTGGGGGAAATCTCGAAAGCATTCACGTCGGGTCCTTTTTCCGTGCTTTTGAAATGTTACTGCCAGAACTCATCGCCGGCGAAGATTATGTTGGAGAAGCAGCAGAGATGCGCAATATCCTGGTAGTCACAGCACACGAGATGATGTCGGAACTGATTCAAGCTGGCATGTCGCCCGAACTTCAACCATTTGAGGCTCTCATCTCGATATCAGGCAGACTACGCGTCCCAAGTTTGCTGAGTACCACCCTTCAAGACATCGAAGCGGCAGGTCTCAAGTTCGGGCCAATTGGAAAACGGACAGTCATCGCCGCGGCCGGGTTACTGCAGGACAAGAAATTGATTGAGCAGTACTGGTCGCTTGTTGTGTCGGATGCAGAAAAGAACAGTGCACATATACCATTTGAAGATTGGATTACTCTCACCAAGGCGTGCAGACGAGCCCAACATGGTGACTACCTCCGAAATCAAATCTTGAGCCTGCCGCATGCCATCAACGAAAATACTGAGCGCTTCATTATTCAACAAATCGACATGCAAGAAACCCCATCCGCAATGCAAGACGTATACCAATACATGAGCGTCAAGGACCTGACCACAGAGCTGGAAACACTCAAGACTCAGATGAAAGACATTGAAGCCGTTGTCATGTCTGGACAACCACTTAATCTCCGTGCATCTCCATTGTACATGCACTTGGACCCTCAACACCCTTCTCTGGGCCGTGAAGAGGATCTACGATCGGTATACGACGAGCTCACTACCGACCCACACCAACCGCCTCCACCTCCAGCCACACCCGACTCACCAGTTCAGCCCGCAGTGAGCTCAACCGGCATACCCCTAGATGAACTCCGATTCCAAAACTGGGTCACCATCCATGAAATGATGGACACCGCTTCCGACTACGAATCTGATCTTCAGCGTGCCGTCGACGCCGCCATCAAAGCTGGCACCCCGCTAAAAGGCAGACCAGAGCTTTTGCGTTTGCGCAAAGAGGCCACCACACCGCGATCTCGTGCCGGTCTGGGCTTGAAGATCAAAGAGCTCAGAGCGAGTTGCCCCGAAGACGTAAGTATATTCAGAAAGATTGCCTCCGAAGATACTTACAAGACAAGTGGGCCAAAAATTAGTAAGCACGTTGCTAAGAATGCGGGAGAAACGCTCGTAGCGTCAGAGAGGGTAGAGATGAGGATCAGAAAGTATGTTGGATTGCAATCGTCTCATGACGCCCCTGCCAATTTGATACGTCGGGGTAAGTCAGACGGAAAGGCTAAGGAGGTACCAAAGGAGGTGGATGCTGCCGAGGATGGTCTGACTTTGGCGAAAGAGGCATAATTTGTCCTTTCGGAAGCGATTTGTTTCTCAACCGC
This sequence comes from Alternaria dauci, assembly GCF_042100115.1. Classification (NCBI taxonomy): domain Eukaryota; kingdom Fungi; phylum Ascomycota; class Dothideomycetes; order Pleosporales; family Pleosporaceae; genus Alternaria; species Alternaria dauci. The sequence continues at coordinate 3,554,247 of NC_091273.1, forward strand.
AATGATCGGTTGTTTATCTAGACGCCTGCAAGGTGTATGTGTCTGCCCGAAGTCAGAAGCGTACATAGACAGTGATCAGATTTTCAGGGTCTGCATAGTAGATACTGTACATTACATGTATGTTTATATATCGTCAGGATGTTTTACTGAATCTTGAAGATGAGGTAAATGGCTGTCTACTTCATATATACTGATGGATACGACAACATGTCGCCGAGAATCACGCCGAAGACACCCCATCGCAACTATTTCCATATTGATATAAAACTGATCCATCATCACACACGTCCCATCACGTTACATACTTCTCTTTGTCAGGCAGAATAGTCAAGGCATGACAACATGAACATCTTTCAACACCCTGTATCCCGACATTCGCCGACTGCATTTCACCTCACTACACGTCGCCTCACCTTTCTCGGAACATTTCCCCCGGCGGATTATTCCGCTCGGTATCCGAGGCAACATTTGGTCCGAGGATGATTGTGCGGCCGTATCGGATTACCTTCATGTCTGGATGGCAATAAACTAGACCAACTCGTGAGTCATGTTGGCTGACGGGACTATGTTGGCTGATGACGTGGGAGTGGGATGAAACTACACGGTAGCGTGGAGGTACCCAGGAGCTAGTTACGCTGGAACAAAGTCGCGGTGTAAAGGCCACACGGAGTTGGTTCTATCATCGTCATAGACCCATTTCAATCACTTGCGGGTGGAATTAGATGCGTGAGTGTGAAAGTTGAGTGGTTTGATGCATATCTCGTTACCAAATACCAGGATATTGCCAGCCTCGCGGCTACAAAGCCGTCTGACCAGGTAGAAAGTCCAAATCTAAATCCAAGAAACAAGGAAACAAAGAGTAAAACAGTCAAGTCGACAGGGGAATATGAAGTCAAGGAGAAAAGGCTCAAGACAATAAAATGTCGAGAAATGAAGAAAACTCAGGCGCACGCAGCGGTCAACGCGCAAAACCAAAAAAAGGGGCCCAATATCAATATACAATCCCTCAAAAAATGTCAAACGCCACATCAAGTAACCAAACCCGCTCAAGCGCAAACAAAGTAACGATAAGAGAAAGAAGGCGACTCTAGTTGGAGCCCGAGCTACCCCTCCGGCTATCGGCTGGCGTAATGGGGAAGCAGAAGTCGACTGGTGATGGCGGTGGAGCCGGGGTTTCGTTTGCATCCGAGGAGCGCGAGGTCAAGCCCGAAGATGCTTTGAACGCCGCGCTGACATCGTGGCCGAGCGTCGAGTTTGTGAAGATGGAGAGACGCTGGCGGGGGTTGAAAGCGGAGGCTGCTGAGGCGGGCATTTTGATAGATTGTTTGTTTGTGTGTGGTTGATTTGTACTTGACAGAGTGTGTACTTGGTACGTAGTTGACGATGAGTCTTGTAGGTATGATGAGGTGATTGACTGGAAAAGGTGGAGAGTGTGTCCGGGACAGGTCGATTAAGTAGCTGCAACGGGAGCGGGACAGAATGTGCGGGCCGGAGTTATTGATGCGCTGGTGTGATGGAGGGTAAGATCTCGTTCTTCGGGGAAAGGCGCGGAAGATAAGTAATGTGTTGTCTCGGGCTGTGACAACGAACAAAACTCGGGCTGACTCGGTAATAGGTCTGAGGGGTTGGCCTAAGGAAGGGGTGAGTCAGATTTTAATATCAAGGAAGAATGCGCTGGGGTTGTTGCGACAGGGCTGAAGTGTGTGGTCGTGCGTTGGCATACAGGGCCACCAGAAATGACGGAGCCCCGGAATTGACGTGCTCGGGTATGGGGAAGACGGTTGCGTAAGGGGCTGACTTACTTTTTGGGACGTGGGTGCCAACGAGCGAGGCGTGTAACACAAGTGAGGTGTTGCGAGAGGCTTGTGTATGCTTCAGTGTAGACAGGGTGTTTGAAGGAAGCAAAGAAGCTCAAGGTAGAAGTGGTTTTTTTTAAATGTCAAGTAGACGATGACGTGTTCAAGGGATGAGTCTTGAGCTAAAGCTGGGCCGTACTTTGCAATGTGTGGTAACTGGCGACGCCGCGTCGAAGGGGGCGCTTGTCTTATACCACAGTACAAGTGCAGAGTACCGACAAAGATCGCTATTCACCGCCCAAAAGACAACCCTGACTCGCATCATTAGCCAGGGTTGTAACGGAATCTCGGAAGGGCCATACGTTTTGAGCCAAAAGCAAAAGTATAATCAGCAATCAAATGCACGCGGCCACGGGGAAGCGGACGGTTGCAACTCCTTGTTGCGCGACCATCGTTGCACCTGGATGGTGCAGAGTCCACCCCACGCCCTGATCCTGTTCCAGAGTCGCAGAATCAAGGCTGCTCTGGGGCGTCCTGTCATCATTGACGTGTCTGGGATGCTTCTCTCGAAGCGAGGATGCCTGCGACAAACAAGGCGCACAAGCCCGTTCCGCAGTGTCCCACGCATCCCTCTCTCTCCGAAGCCCTGCTGGTGAGGAAGGATGATACCTATCGCAGACGGCCCGAACAAGCAAACCAATACAGTACAGTACACCGCGGCGGTCCGCGGGTAGAAGCCGACAAGCGGATGACGTGGGCGAGCAAGTCATCACTGTGTCCTCTGGGTGGCTGTCGCTCGCAAGCAAGGCATCATCGAAGCCGGACCGACCAAGTCAATTCTCTGACCGCTCCTCTGATATGCATAGGGTATGCATATCCCACGCGAGGCTTGCGGCAGAGCAAGATGGGGTAAGTGGAGCTCCGGGCTGCATTCCCCGGATACCAGCAGGCTGGGATTTGCCCACTCGAAAAAGGAAGACGAGGCGTCTGGAACTCTGCCTAAGCAGTTTGGCTCCACCTTGATCATCGCATTCATGCTCCCTTCCTTGATGCCCATCCAGGTACCGCCGCACAGCACTCGCAACGGCTTTTTGTACCGCCTGTCATCGACTCATACACCTTGCATGCAGTGCGGACAAACCCAGATAGGCAAGCCGTGTTGGGTTGCGACACGGGAATAATTTCTGCGACGTTTGCCCAGGCTGGAATGAGACTTGCTGCGATAGGGCTTCGAGAACGCTGCTGGAAGGAAACTCGAGCCGAGGAGTGTCACGGCCAATGCATTATTGACGTTAGCGCCATCGTTCCGCCCCTATTTTACCGGTTCAAATTACGGCAGAAGAGTGACATCTCAGACCTCCTTCTGTCTTGCGTTCTGGCCGCTTTGGCATGGCTGATCTAAGTTGTTGTCGCCATCGTCGAAGAAGCGCAGATCGAAGTGTTCGGCGCCGCAAACATTTTCGTTGCAGCATTATGCCGGTCGCGATCAGATCTCGATGCGAGGCGCAGGCAGCAGATTCTTCACCTCCGCGCCATCCGAACGAGAACTCCATGCTGGCCATGAAAACAGCGAAAGCATTCTGTTACCGGTCGACTACTCGTGGCGCAAACCTTGCTCTGGTTACTTTTGTCTAGCGATAGCCTGAGCCAAGCTCACCTGTCATCACATCATCTCATCTAGTCCAGACGTCGAATGGGAAGCTATGGGGTCGTACGTTAGACGCGAGCTAAGCGTAACCTCAACGTCGTTTCGTCTTTGGTAAGACGACGTAACCTTCTTCCTAGTAACCTCCGACGTCTTTCGCCCAAGCCTCATCCACGCAGCCCGCTTCCCCCGGGCTGGCGTATAGCCTGATCTGGGGAAGTTGATCCCCGCTCTTGCGTTAGGGTTCCTGTCGGCACAAACATCCCCCCCAACCATGGTGTGCAACGTTCCTCACCTCGACCACGGGGAGTAAGTTGTACGATGCGGCGCGGTGGTCCGCCCATGTCAATTCGTGTCGCATCGGAATCCGGGTTGTGCCGTTAGCAAGATAGTGTTTTCTAGGTGCTTGTGTCGCGTCTCGATCGTATGCAACCTTCCGACGACAATCTACGCGTTATCTGACCGACTCTTGACAGGCTTTCACCGCAACTTGGCAATACAGCGATGAAAGGCTAAGAGTAAGCGGGGAAGGTTGCATCGAGGCTTTGAGGAGAAAGAGGGGGAAATCCGCGTCTCTAGGCGCGCCTGCTCTGTATGAGTTATGGCAGCTGTAGGGGGCGACAACTCCTACTACCACCATCACATGTGATTTCCCAGACATACTGAGATGTTTGTTGCAAAACGCTGAAAGAAGACGGCTGTCATGTTTGTCATGGCGGAAGACATCAGGCAGGCACATGTTGCTTTGCGCGATCAACTTGGCGATATGTTCCCCATTGCGGATACATGCTCATGTTCTTGGGGTGATGGGCGTCGTGATGCTGTCTGCAGCGGTATGAGTGCGCTCGCTTGACGCCCGTTTGCTGTCGCGGGCTGCGAAAATTTCCTCTCACCAGCGATCTATCACGAAATTCCATATTCTTCCCCCTGCCCATCTATACAACCGCACAGTCTTTGTCGAATCTGCCCAAAGCTCTACCTTTCATTTTTCAGGCATAGTATTACTATCGCCAGTCGCCACACATGGAGTCGGCCGATCAATATCGAAAATGGCTGGACTCACTCAAATCACTACCCGAACCTGAAGCGGCCAAGTCACTGCGCCAGGCATTGCTCAAAGGAACAAGGTCTGGAGGTCTTACATTCACACGAGCAGGCATCTTCCACTACTTCGAGCACGTACACCATTACTTTGGCTGCCCAGAAGACGACCCATGCGATGTGGATGAACAGAAAGAGCCACTTTGCTGGGAAAAGGGTCTATTGAGATCGGTAGAGGATATCGTCGACGATGAACAAGATTGGGCCTCCTTGCTGAAGAATCTAACTCTTTGGAGGAAACTAGCCTTCTTGGTGCACAATTTCGAAGCTGAGGTCCGCAAGCGCTGGCTCACGAAGTCAACAGCTCAGCGGAAGGCCATTTTACTCAAAGCTTGGCCAACGCTTCCTACCAGCCATCGCCCCGACATCGACCAGTCAGTTCTAAAAATTTGTCCGCATCAGAGGCACTGTCATAGCCTGGCGCAATACGCTTTTCCCCATCTCAACCTCGAGGATCTTACGAAGCCGAACCCACTACTCATTCTTCTGAACGCTCGCGGCCGACATCCATTGTGGAAATCCGCCGTTCTTGACTACGAGTTGGCGCCCTTGATACACCTGCGCCCAGCGGTCATCGAGAAGACGAAATACACCATGGGCCTCATCAATGAAGACTATGGCCAGATATTGGAGTGGGACACGGAAGAAGACGCTGCTAAATCGATGAGTAAGGGAGAGTCAATACATCCGTTACCTGGCTCGCATATCCTATTGATGCAATCGACTACCCTTGAATTCCTCCTGGCTGTTGTGCGCAGTATTCTAGCTGATATGGATACCAGAATCCGTTCACTTAGAACGGAGCTATTGACGCGAAGATACCAGGATCATGACGACGAAGTCATGCACGACCTCGTCGATGTAGCAAGTTCGGGGCAGACTCGACGCACCACACAAGCTGCAACTGGCGCTCCATCAACAAGCCCAGATGACCCTGGGCGTAGACGCGAGATCGAGGACACAACAGTGACTCCCGAACTTCCTCCTCTAACTTGTAGCGATCAAGAATTCACGTCGCTCAGCGCTATTGCACGAGAGGCATGTTACTGCGTACCCGCACTAGTCGATCTCCAGCGGCTGGTGGCACTCGTGTCTGCACGCCAAAACGCAGCCGAAGATCACATCTGGCTACTCCGCGAGGATCCTGGGTACTTTCGGGACTTTGCGCTTGAGCACAAGGAACATCGGCCTGAGCTACTACCAGGTATCCGGTGCAGAATGACACACGCGAGCGCAGAGGATGAAGTACTTTGGCCTCGTGTGTTGCGTGCAGTAGTCACGGACTGTTATATCGACTTGTTCATGTGGAACGAACTGTGCCGACGCATCTCCGAGCTAGACCGACTCTTTCTGCTGTACAAGGACGATCTAGGATTCGGTAAGAATTGGCAGCCAAAAAGAACTCCCTGGAGACTTCTTTGAGTCGCTTGTTGAGACATGGTCCTTCCTGGAATTCTTCCAGTTGGAGATCATACACGAGCTACACCTAGCCTGGTCGTCGTCCCTAGAAGTCCGTGCCTACTTTTCTCAAGAGTGCGATCACAGTGTCAAAGATGTCGTAGTAGGCATCAAGTACAATGGTAGGCGTGGTCGCAAGCGAGACAAAGAATTGGAGCATATCTTCACTCTATTTAAATACCTCTAGGACCCACCTGTCAGACGGACGTTAAGAGTACACACACTGGTGGAATCACTCGACAACCTTCTACAGACCAACGAACGAGCAAGCAATTTGACTTCGCCATTCGCAGCTGCACTGATTTCGAAGTTGTGCATAGTCTCGGAGTGTCTCCGCCAACTCAGCTTCTTCCTGCCATGGGCAAAACAAGTTCAGCATGCAGTCAAGCAGCGACAGACCGAGCTGATCACAAACTATGCCATCAACCTTTCTCGATGGAACTCAACTCTCAGCACGACTTTCGAGGGCACCAACCTCGCTCATCTAGGGAAACCGGGTGCGAAGTTTCGCTATCCAGTCAACAAGCGTCGAAGCCAGAAGAATGTCGAAACTCTGAGAAAGGCAGAGGCTGCTTTGGATGCATTCTGGTGTGCTGCAGATGGTCGCTTCAGGGACTGCACTGGTGCTACACCCCACGATATCGTCTCTGGTATCATCACAGAGCGTACACTACAGAGTACACCGCTTTGGGTAGAGCACGACAGGGCTTCTGAATGCTCTACCCTAGTTGGATACATCTACGTCCCTATTCCCACGTTCCTCCACGATCCCGCCAAGCAGATCACAGGTATATTCGATAAGATCAACTTGAGTACTACCAAGAAAGCAAAATCCCGCGGTCTCGCAGCCCGGCACAACAACGGTGATCAGGATGACAACGTTGACGAACAACGTACTACTCTGGGTGAAGACGAGCAACAGACCTTCTTTCTCGACAAACGCGCACACAAAGTCTTCAAAACTCTGTTCCATTCACCCCTGTCGCGCGACCATCCCGGTGATACGCCCTGGCAAGACTTCCTACACGCCATGGTGGCTGTTGGATTTGCTGCGCAGAAACTCCAAGGCTCTGCCTGGCAGTTCACTCCACGGAACCTGAACATTGAGCAGCCTACCCAGTTCCATGAGCCTCATCCGACACACAAGCTACCTTTTACATGGGCTCGGCGCTTCGGTCGGCGCCTCGCGAGGACGTACGGCTGGAGGGGCGACATGTTCCAGCTCGCCTAGAGCCTTCTTGTGGATGGCGGTGTTGGGACATTCACTATGTACAATTGTCTTGGCATAACATTGTTGATGTAAGGTCTTGGGTGTTTTTTTAGGGCTAGTGTAGTCTTTCCGAAAGATGTAGGTTATAGTGATTGAAAGACAAGACCATTGGCGTTCTAGAGGTATGCAGTTGGCATTATACTGAAGGTTACTTAGGCCTTAATACTCATGTACTCGTACTGAGCTGTAGTAGTTCAATTCCATGCTAGCAAAACGTTGTCTCTCTCGTGATTTGGCCCATCTTCTGCAGCTAGATAGTCTGCGCATAGTGTGTTGAGTCTGAGGGCGCCAACGACCGTGTTTTTGCCTTCACAATGCGCACATATTGGTTGTAATGCTACAAGAGGGACCTGCTAATGTTCGGTGATACTTGTTCGCGAGGTTGAGGTACGTGTTAGGTACTATCACCATCTGCTTCTGTGTGACCTCTCTTTGCTCTCTTTCAATGGCTTTTCATGCCATGGTCGTATATCGCAGTTCGTTGATCGATTTATACCCCGTATGGAGTGGCTTCCATCTTAGGTAGGCTCTAGCCCTGACACCGACTCTAAGGTCTGTCCACGGTACATTGAAACTTAGGTCTCATCATACGTCTATGAATACGGCATTAGCACCTGGTAGTTACACTTATTGCCAAGTCTTTGTGTGCCTGATAGCGCATACTCTGATGGTAAACATGTGATAAGAGCAAGGTGTACAAAGCGACACCCTGGCCAGATGAAGTCGTTTTCAACGCGCTACAATCAACATGAACTGAAGATGAATGGGGTTTCGCACCCTTCAACATTGATCATTTAACAAACGTTACCTGGGCACGATGTCTTCAAAAGTGACTTTTGAAGCTGAGAAACACACAAGTTCAAATGCTCTGATTTCACCCGCAAACACCCTACATCTTTCGTCACGTCTGCGCTTCGAAACCGGATGAGAAGCCATTCAATCATCATGCCAAACTCCAGCTTGCTCGACGGAACGGCAGGTGCTTACCCAGACCGGACGAACGAAACTTGACCGGGATTTGCCCTTACCAAGTACTCTTTCCAACAGCGCATTCTCGGCTTCCACACAACAAGAGCATTGGAGAAATAGAGACCAAATGCTTCAATATCCGTGGCCGGGAGCGCGATCTCAGTGTCGACTTCATGTCCTGCGCTTACTAGTGTCTTGCCGATCAGAACTCAGGGGTAGTGCTAAACACGACGTCAATGTTCCAGCATCTCGAGAAGACATTACGAACCTTCTGCAAGCACTGTGTTTACTCTGCATGTCGTAACATCGTGGTCATCATTCAAGTGGTACCTAGGTATTTCTGATGGAGCGGTCTATGACCGCGGCCGCAGCTGGCCAGATAGCGTCAATGGGGCATTCATGGAACGCATCGAGGTTTTGGTCGTGAATCAGACTGCTACCTGAGTCTCTCTTATCATCCTCATTTTGCTCATAGTCATCATCAATAATCTTGTTATGAGTTTGTAGATCACATGCCGAAGTTCATCCCAACGAAGAGCCATTGGTTAGAAGCAGAGAAGTGGCTGATACGAACAGCTCACCTCACGTCTGGAAGGCGAGCAAAAGCCACTATCTCCGCAAAATCCCGCCCAAAAGCAATAAGCAGCATTGACGCGGGGACGGCAAAGCCACTAAACGCAGTGACAGTACCATGGGAGATGAAGATGGAATCTCGTCAAGTATATGTCATTGACAATTCACCCAATAATCTCAATGGCTGCTTCACTTATCACTCTACTGTCAAGGTGCCCATGCACATCTCATCTCAAACCTCGACACGTCGTACGTACGCAATCAAGCATGCATTCCCTCGCCCAACACAAGCAAGGCAAGTGAGGCGGGTACACCATCATCATACCTACCTATGCAGATACGACAAGTCATTCCGGAAATCTCCGTCCCAACCAGGCAAGACCACTGATAGGTCTACTTAGGTAGCACCGGCACTTGCCCGTTTTCTTTACGGTACCGAAACAATGGTCTGGAATACGGGGGAAAAAGAAAGATGGAGGCGTGGGACTCGTCGGAGCATTGTAGGCCGAATCGGGATGGGGTGAGCGTGGGCTGGTTGCATATGCATTATAGAAAAAAAAGCAGACATGAAAATTGAGGCCAGTGGCATCATTACGCATCACATTTGCGGTGAACCAACACAGGGTACACTGGTTATTAGAGAGAGTGGAAGAGATGTCATTGTAATCCCAAATGATGCTTACAGGCTAGCTGCAACATCCTCGAGACCAGTACTATCCACCAATCCCACTCAGCTATGTAAGGAAAGAAAACAGAAAACATTCAGAGCGCTGCGTAGTTCATGATCCATACAACCATCATCATAAGCGTCGTAGCCGTTGCCAACACATCGACCTTTGCTTACTTTTTGCGACAAGCGAAAAAAACAAAGAAATCCCACACATTTCTGCTGCCACGTAGATCCAGCCACAACAAGTGATAGAGAAAAAAGGGTATTACATCCGCCGAACAAAAAGGTCCGAAAAGCCTCCGCGAGGAGCTGGTATAGTGCAGGGAAAGAAAAAAAAGGGGGGAATGGTGGGGGGCAACGCTCAAAAAAAGGCGCAATGACGGGCAGGAAGAAGATAACCGTACAATCTGTGATCGATCCAAAGGTCCAGATGGCGCGACCGCCCTTACGCATTGAATGTTGGTGTGCGTGAGCGTTCCAGTCTAGCAAACAATAACAATGTAACGTGCACTGTCGCAAGGAACACGGCAAACATACAAACATGCAGCGCGAGTGGGTAACCGTACCAAAAATCGAAAGCGTGATGAAGAAACTGAACCGAACTTTTTTGTTGAGCAAGGCAGCCGCAGAGGGCGCTGTCCACGCTCGTGAAAAGCTTTTGGTCTGAAAATCATCCACCCAACGAAGGAAATAGGATCGAAAGAAAATTGCCGGTCGGACAGAGATGAGATTGGGAACAGGCGTGTAGCGGGTAGGGGAAACGGTCGAAGTCGATCTACGCATCTTTGTGGTGTGCGCGAATGCTAGAGATTCCAAGATTCTCAGTTGTTGACATAGTGGGAATTGGCACGGCGACGCAGTGGTCGCTGAACCTCAATCCGGTCATCATGAGCATCTCGTACTACTCGGCTTTCGCGCCTATTACGGTGGCTGCGTATACTGCCTTCATCCATCTCCTCCAACTGCTTCCGCGTGACCAATGCCTTTCTGTCACCTGCATTGCTGCCTTTTTCGCTGCCGTGGTATGCCCCCTCGTTGTCAGGATTTCCGCTGATGACGAGTTCTGCCATGCCGTCCTCACCTGGGATGAGTCGCATAGTGCGACCCTCCATGTCGCCGTTGAACTGCAGGCTGAGTGGGGCATTTGCGTCTACTCTGAGGCGGATCTCGTTGTTGCCGTTGCTGGTAACGGCCGTGTGCCTGTCGCTGCCAGAGGAGCCAGAATGCGAGGGGACTGACGGTACCCTCGAAGCTCGCTTTGCGGCACTGTGGATGTGGTCGATCAGCGGAGCATCAGTACCGCGTAGATTGTTCATGTACTCTAGTGCTTTCATCTCATCTCGCCTGGTCTTCTGCGGGGCACGCTCTTTGACCTTGCGACTGTCCACATCAGTAGGACGACGGCGGCGGGGAGGAGCTGGTGCTTCGGGGATGGGAGCCTCGACTTCAGACTCATACTCGTCGCTACTGTCAAACGCTGCGGGAGGTTGGTAGTAGACCTTTGAGCTGCGCTTTTCGCGTTTGCGCTCCTGCTGCTCAGCCTGGTATCGTGCCTCGAGTCTTTCGGCTTCGCGTCTAGCCTTGGCCTCAGCTCTAGCGTTGGCTTCAGCTGCGAGGCGTTCCTCATGTTCCCTGGCCTCGGCATATTCTGCGTACTTGTCGTAAGACTTGCCGTAATGAGCTGATCGACGCCGCTCAGCCTTGGTGCTGTCGTGCACATAGACCTGGCCACCCCTGGCGGGATATTCGGTTTTGATTTCACGATGTGGGGGAGCGGGTCGGCTGACTGACTGTCGGCGAGACGATTCGTTTGTGCTCTTGGTGGTACGGTGACGACTGGTAGGATGGTCGTGGTTGACAACGACAGGCTGCGACTTGCGGCGGTCAGCGCGAACTTGGTCTACCTCCGAGGTGGTGTAGGCGTGGGAGATGGATGGACGCTGCGGCTTCTTGGTCTTAGTCTTGGGCTTCGCCTTGGACTTGGTCCGCTCCAGCTTTGGGGGAGGAGGCGGCATAAGCGCACGGTGGGCATAAGGATCATCGGGATGGGGCTCTGCCTCATAGTCGTCGTCTTCATCAGACGATGCAGTCTCAGATTCGCTGTAGCTTTCGTAGGCCTCGCCCTGGAGCTGCTTCTGGGGCGGAAACCTGGACTGTGTGGCGCTCTGCGGCTGGCCGCGCCTTGCTGAGTACTGATCACGCGGAGCTTGGTCAATGATGAGGGGAGGTGCAGGCCCGTTGCGTGCAATATTGGTCGAGTTGCGGTGTGTCATGCCTGGCCTTTGCATGCCGTCGTAAGACTGGGGCACCTGGTAGCCGTATTGAGGGTGGTACACAGGTGCCGCTCCATAAGGTCCGGGTGGCGGGCCCATCTGTCCTGAATAGCTTTGGCGGTAAAGCGCAGACTGGGAAAGGGGCGGGCCATGTTCCTGTGTGGGGTATCCAGGCGCTCCTTGAGTCCAGTGGTACTGTTGTCCAGGCTCGCCGCTGTAGCTTACGGGTCGAGACACGGAGGGACGACGGGGACGTGTCGTGGCTGGCTGGATAACGGCGCCAGCGTGCGAGTAGTACGACTGGCGTTGGTCCGGATAGTACGGAGAGGGGGTGGGATCAGAACGCATTGAGCGGGTGTCTTCCTGGGAAGGGCGATGATTCACGTCACGAGCGGATTGGGATGGGTGTATCTCAGGGCGGATGTTATGACGACGGGGAGCTGGGGCAGGCGCGTTGGGGTCGTGCTTGGGGCGCCTGGGGTCGGCACATTCCGGTTCGACTCTGCTATCACGACGATCTCTGCGGTCCGGGCGAGGATCCTGCGTCACGGTCGGCCGGCGTTCACGTTGCTGGATGATGGCAGGGGGCTTGGACGAGGTCGAGGCGGTGCGGGAGATTGATTTTGGTCGGGACGAAGCCTTGGAGGACGGCTTGGTCGACTCTGAGACGGTAGGGCGTCGTCGGATCTTGGGGGCCTCTTGCTGAGGAGGGACTGGGGCGGCAGGCACGTGGGTCGGGCTGCTGCGCTGGGGTGGAGTGGGAGGAGGAGGAGGAGGAGCACTTTGAGCGGAATTAGTGCTGCTGACGGTGGCGGTGGTGTAGCTGCTGTACCCTGAGTCGGAGCGAAGGTCAATGTTGGTGGGCGCCCTCTCCTGAGCGGGCGGCATTTCTTTATCCAAGTCGGATGGGTGCGAGCGCTTGGTGGAGACGTTAGCGGCATTGGGCGAGCGCCGGCCCTGGAAAGGAATAGAGCCGCCTTCGCTGTCATCCGAGTAGCAGTCCTCGACCGTGGGCTGCATCTCCTGTGGGCTCGCCATGCTGGCAGCGGCGTTTGTTCTGGGGAGGGAAAGGAGACAGAGGACAGGGAGTCGGCAAAATATCTAGCGGCTCAAGGGCGCTCGCGCTCTATCGATAATAAAAAGCGTCGCGGGGCGATCCTTGACAGTCAGGCGAGACGTCGAGAGCGCATTATTAGCACGGGCGTCTGGGAGGGGTGCTACCGTCTCATCAAGACGGTGTGGGTGTGGATAGAAGGGGGAGGGGAGAGGAGATCTGAGCAGAGGGGACGAGGGGAGCAGGAGGATATGCGAGGCAGATGCAGAGTATGACGGGCGAGTTCGTGTGCAGCAGGCAGGCAGGCAGGCAGGCGTTATTCGGGCTTCGACACACGAAACTTTTCCCCCGCCCGTAAAATTCAAAACGGCGTGGTACTATAAACTGCCTTATAGCGGGCTAGCTCTTTCATGCAATGCGTCTAATCGTTGGGCGCGCACCGCATCCGTCGCTGCCCAGTCAACCTCCAACACCTAGTGGTTGGCCGAGGGGCTGCTGCTGCCGCCCTCTGCGGCCCTTTCAGTCCTGGCATGTCTGCGCGACGAGTGACGCAGCCAGCCTCCACACCATTTCTTTGGTCGAGTGCATGCAGACAGACGCCCTCGTTGCCAGCCGCAACAGCTCCAGTTGCCATGTCGTCGACACACACTGACTAGGTAGGGGCAGGCCCGTTGTCCGAGGCCGAGTCTGCAACAGTCTCGCATCTCACCCGGTCACCCTGATGCTGATCATGGACGGGCGCCTTGGTGGTAAGAATAGCCAGTCGCGTGGCCATTGGCTGCTTCAGATGCGCAACATCCATCGGTTTGAGTGGGCGTGCATCGCCCTCCGTTGGAACGACACGACGTGAAACCGGGATTGCCCGGCCTTCGTTGATGCGAGCCGTTCGCCTGCGAGGGCTGGAATCGAGGACCGACGACTGCACCTCGACGCACCACTTCACCGCCCTCGCAAAAGAGCTACAGCCACGGCCACGACTCTCTTGGTCTGAACCACAGAACCACGGCTTCCAACGCCCTCGACGCTCCATGCAGCAGCAGCCGTCACCAAAAGCTTGTCGCCGCTGATCACTCCTCGCCTTGGCCTGGTCCATCGTGTACTGTACTGTACTGTACTATACTGCACTGTCCTGTACGACAACCACGCCCGCCATTCTCTGCACCATCACACGGCAAACGGTTGTAGGGCAGACTTTCCTAGCTCCGTCAAACTTTTCCTTGCCCTTCTTCGCGGTTCACGTCATGGAGCCTCAGCACTGCATCGTTTATTAACAGCTAAACTCGTTTGCTCCTGGCTCGGCCACGTCAATCGCGCTTAGCATGCAGGAACAACAGAGCACTCTCACCATTGTTACCTTCATTAATCTCCACGACGCGACGCATAACATGTGTCCTTTCGCCACCGCGAGCTCTCGTCGTTTGGCCTCGAGTCTGACTGGCGCTGCCTTGCCAGAACCACGCAAATCGCACCTGGTTAGCACTTGCCCTGCCTGCCACTAACGCACCCACACGCAAGACAGCGTATCGGTGTAACACCCCCATCGAATCGCCCCGGACGCAGCTCTAATCACGCGGCCCGTCAAGCGTTGCTTACTCGCCTAGTCGTCGACACTACCCCACCAAACTTTCCGGTGAGGAGACGCACCGCATCGAGCAGCGCAATGCTCCCAACAAGTCTGGCCAAAACCAAAGCAAAGGATGCGCATCTGAATGCGACCAGTGCCGCAACCTGCCCCTCCCACGCCACCTCCACCGCCAACGTCGCACCCACACTGACCGTTATCGTATCCGAGGTGCCCGTTGCTGCGCTCCTCTCGTCATGTCGTGATCGGCCGTCGTCGCGGCACAGAGTCTACGCACAAAGTACAGCGTCTTGAATTTTCGTCGTTGCTAGATCAAGCTACAGGCAGTCGCAGTCAAACACATCACTGCCACCACCACCACAAACTCCCGTCTGGTGCATCATGGCCACCATTGTCATTCGCCGTTGCCGTTGCTGTAAGACGAAATAGCGCAGTCGTCCCTCTCTGAAAGGGTGACCGCTCATCCAATGCGCCTACACCACCAGACATGACGTTGATTCTTGTGCTACTGTGGCCCCCTCTCAACCCACGTCTGCGCCATGGAGATGCCGTGATGCTTGATGATTGCCACTCAGAACACATCCGCTTCGGCTCAGTTGCAGCACTCTGCGCGACCTAGCCAGTGCCGAACACCAGGTTATGAACAGCGCTCGTCGCACACGTCAAATGCTCAGCCAAACTTTGTTGTGATCTCTATTCAGTCCTGCGGGGGACGGCGAACGGATACGGGTTGCCGACATGCTCCAAAGAGCCTCCGCATACAAACGTCTTCTACTGACGTTCGATTAGACTCTTGGTGCGACCGGCAAAGAATTGGGGCTGAATCATTTCGGCACATTGCAGACACCCTGCAGACATCAAAATCGTTGGCTTGAAGCCTGTGTCAGATTGATGCGATATCGGCAGCCATTGTACCACGGTACACAGTCATGTGCCTGCAACTTGTAAAACACCATCGCAAATACGGGAGAGAATTGGTATCAGACGTATCGCGAAAACCTGCGGGATGCCATGATGCCTAGCAACGATGAGTATTTGGTTCCACAATCGATGAGTTATTGGACAGGGTATTGAGGTTGTAGGTAGCACAACCATCTGCACGATGACCCACTGCACACCAACCCTCACAAAATTCATTGTTCCAACTTCTTGAAACGCATCCCAGGCTTCACTCCCTATATCAAAACTACGGCTGCGCCTTCCCATCTGATGTCGTCTTCGCCGTTGGGCTAGCGTTGGCTGGGTGGAGGAACGCGTGGGACACTCGCTAAGCGCAGCCCTGGAGCCGCCCACCACAAATCCACCATCTCATCGGCACCCGAGCGAAATTGAAAGATGGGATTGTGAACAGTTTGATTTCACCGCGCTATCCAGCTTCGGCTCGTTCGCGCAAACAATTCCACTCTAGAGCCTAGAGAATGCGCTCCGTTCCTATCATGGCGCGTGACTCACATTTGGCATGTCACTTTGTCGCATTGTTGAATCCTTCGCTGCCCAAAAGGTCCCCAATTGGGTCCCGAACACATGGTCTTGCGGCTCATCGCTGCCCTATGGACCCACTTCCAGCCTTGACGCCATGGATACGTTGACTCAGGATGCCCAATAGACCCACCCGGCGGTTATTGTGGGCAAAAATTCCTATCCTCCGCCAGCGACTACAGGCACCACGCGACGACACCACGGAAAAGCAATGACCGTGACTTTGAGCTTGTCTAGCACCTTGTGCGAATGGGAGCTTTGCATCGGTTGCTGCTGATATGGAAATGTCTCAGACGTCTAGCTGTTGGGTCAAAATCTTGTTGTACACGTGGAACCTCTCTGCTCTTTGGTTGGGGATTCAAACACCCAATCCTGGTCTTGTCAGGTAGAAGTCACCCGACACCCAGCCTATTCTCCAGGTACTCCAGGTTTTCCATACGTGTGGATGCTTGCACGGTGGCCTTTGTACCGCCCTCGGGTATGGGCGCAGGCATCCCGGCATGTGGGAATAGCCCTATGATGACTCCACCACTGATTATTGGACGCGCTAACATTTTCGTCCCAAGTCGCAGTCTATCCAACTGTGGTGAGTTGACACTACATGACAACTCCTGGACGGATTGGAAGCAAATCCGAACCTCTAGCAAGCCAGGCGAAAGGCTGATATAGAGGACGGTAAGTTATCTCATGCGGAAGAAGAAGCATCCAAGGGTCCGTGAGACCTCTGGCAAAGACTAAGATAGGTATAGGAGCCGAGAGATGAGATCCACAAGAGGTTCGAAAGTAAGCCTTCTTGCCACTCTAGTTTCCGAAGGTCAGTGTTCTCAAAGACGCGAAGAGTGGGCAAGTCCCGTCTTATGATAGACTGACTCAAGCGTGTAGGTCACGTGGTTCTCTTCGACTAGCAAACTAGATCGGCACGCGTTGTTGATCACTGATCGAACAATGCTATTATTGAAACACATCCTCGGATCTGACTAACCACCCCCTCGGTAATCTGGACTACATAGATCTTCGTTGTAGCATCTATTTCTTGATCGGTTCTTGCCATCCTCCTGTTACCCTCCGGGGCTACACCTTCTTCCCCCAGCTGACAACACAACGCGTCTTTTGCCTCGGCACGGCCTCGGACACAACTCAACTAGAAGTTGCGCACTTGTTGAGCCTCTGGTAGCGACAAACTAGAGCATCACGATGACCGCCATACCCTGACCAGCCGGCGTACTCGTAGTCGGTACAGTGGTGACTCAGACGAAGCAGACCCAGCGAATCAAAACCAAAGCCATACAATCAACCGTTCCCCAAAGCTTAACCCAATGATCATTGCGATACAGTAGGCCTCCCGGAAGACCGAAAAGCGACGCTGCACTTTCGTGGCGCACTCGTGGTTGCGTTTCTCAAAGGCATTCGTAAACGATCATGCGCCACTTGAATTGGCAAGTTTGACGCCCAATAACATTGCTGGAATAACACCTCGGCATGGCAATTTCCAGACTTGCTAAATTCCACACCATTCTAAGAGTGGCAGGACTCAATAACGTCACTAGCGTTTGAGACATTCACAAGATCCCCCAAGCACACACATGGCGTCTTCCGTCGGAGTGCCCGCTGAGTGAGGATGCTTCCAGGCACATATCGACTGTATTCGCCACGGAAACTTCATGCTTTACAGCGTGACAGTTACGTTGCGGAAGAAGGGCCGGTCGGGCAACTCTCCCAAGTGCAATCATGGAACCTTCCGCACTTTGCACACAAACCCATTGAGGCAACAGAACAGGATCCGGATGCCCAAGCCCTCCAGAACGCAGGCTTTGGGAAATGCAGACTTTGGGAAATATATATACGCAAGATTGAGCATAGCTCACGTTCAGTTGAGTACAGCAAAGACTAACGCAATGATTAAAAGAGGGTGTAGTTGTGGACATATGTATGGTCAACTTTCAACGATGGTGGCGATTGTGATTCGGTAGGCATGAGTGGCTCATGGCCTATAGGTCATTGCCGTACCATGGTAGTACCACGGGATGTACCACGGTGCTGCTTCGCGATGCCTTCCGTGAGCCAAAGGTGAGAATAACATATATGCGATCGCAGTGCGTCGTCGATGAGCTGCGTCGAACCGCATGTATCGTGGAACATTTCCGCACACGATACATCAATGTCTCGATGTTCGCACCTTGGACCAGCGGAAGATGCCCTGCCAATTCCAGATGGCACTGGATTTCGGCAGTTTACTCAGCAGGAGACCTCGGTTTGAGAGTCTGGGCCTACGCCACGTGCTCGTAGCGTACAGCGGACCTTCCACTAAGCATATGCCCAGGCCCCAAAACCTTAATACGTATCCAATCCATCACAGCCACCTCGGAATTCCAATCATCGTGATGGCTATGTATGCGGGGTATAGGCTCGGCGTGATCGTCGACAACGTGTTGACATGCGCCATCGCCCTCGATCGGAGTCAGCGCCGCCATACTGTCGGGCCCAGACAGCACCATCACGGGTGCTTTTCTGTTTGGGGCTCCTTGGTGTTCGCACTGCTAACCGCTGTGGTAGGTCGTCTCCGGAGCTATGGGCTCAAGACTCTATACCATTGTCAAAATCGATAGGTAGTACGCGAGATGGCTTAGAGAGCTTGTCAGTATCGGATCCAGACTGCTAAGGTTTGAAGAGTCTGGGGTACTGTGGAGTCTATGCCGCGAGAATCTGGGGAAGGCGATCCTATTAGTCTGGGGATGAAGACACGTATATGAGGTCAAGCATCCGGCAGCTGAAATTAAAGTATCTCCCACACTTCTCAAGCAAAAAGGCATCACTCTACCCCTTTTTCTTTCTTCAGCCTTTTCGATTCCGTCATCCCTCGTTGAGGTCCAAATCTAGTCCCCTTTCCCGGGTCGCAGAGGACTACAACATCAGCCATGTCGTCTTACGCTGAAGAGAAGGGCAACGTGGCCACCTTGGAACGCATCGAGTCTGAAAAAGTCGCCAGTGATGCCGCCATCACTCGCTATACACCCGAGGAGCAGAAGAAGATTGTCCGCAAGGTCGACCTGCGACTGATTCCCACACTCGGATGCATGTACTGTGTCTCGCTCATGGACCGAACCAATCTTGGTGTCGCCATGGTCGCCGGTATGGGCGTCGATCTGAAGCTTACTGGAGAGCGATACAGCATCGTCGTCTTGCTCTTCTTCATCACCTACGTTGCACTCCAGCCACCCGCTACCGTTGTGCTAAGGAAGCTGGGCCCGAGACTCTTCCTTCCCGCCATTGTCATCATCTGGGGCGCGGTCATGATCGGCTTCGGTTTCGTCAAGGAATGGCACACGCTCATCCCTCTCCGTCTCCTTCTCGGTATCTTCGAGGCCGGCTTCTTCCCAGGTTCCGCATACCTCCTTTCGTGCTGGTACAAGCGATTCGAGCTCCAGAAGCGCAACACCGTCTTCTTCCTCATCGGCATGCTGTCGTCTGCCTTCTCAGGTATTCTCGGCTACCTCTTTTCTCTGCTCAGCGGCCACGGCTTCCAAGCAGCATACTGGCTCGGCCCACACTACGGACCCACCAAGAAGGCACCCCTTACACCTGTCAGCTACGGACCAGGTCTATCCGGCTGGCGATGGATTTTCATCCTGCAGGGCGTCATCACCGTGGTCATTGGCATCGTAGGATGGTACTTTATCGTCGACTTCCCCGAACTGGCTGCCAAGCCCAGCAAGACGCAGAAGAAGTTCCTTAACCAAGACGAAGTTGACTTTATCGTTGCACGCATCGAAGAGGACCGCCACGATGTCGTCGCCGAGGAATTTAACCTCAAGAGCTACCTTGCTGGAGCCATGGATCTCAAGGTCTGGGGCTTCGCGTTGATCTTCATGTTCACCACGACTATTACCTACGCCATCGCGTACTTCCTTCCCATTATCCTGAAAGACGGTATGGGTTTCAGTCCTGCCGCTGCCAACTGTCTCATCGCGCCACCCTACGTCTTTGCTGCTTTCGTCATGCTTGGATTTGCCTGGGCAGGCGACAAGTACCACATCCGCAGCCCATGGGTCATTGCCAACGGTATCCTCGCTCTCATCGGTCTACCCATGATTGGTTTCAGCACCAACGTAGGCGTCCGATACTTTGGTAAGTTCACACCTCCTATCCGCAATCCCTCTTGTATCACATCCCACTAACATGTCTGCTCAGGTGTCTTCCTCGCCACCGCCGCTGCAAACGCAAACGTGCCCTGCATCCTCACTTGGCAAGCCAACAACATCCGTGGACAATGGAAGCGTGCTCTCTGCAGCGCTACTCTGGTCGGCGCAGGAGGTATCGGTGGTATTGTTGGTGGCACTGTCTTCAGGACTCAAGACGCACCGTCGTATGTGCCTGGTATCATTGCGTGCATGATTGCTACGGCTATGATTATTGTTATCTCGCTGTTGTTGAACTTGAAGTTCTGGATGGCGAACAAGCGGGCTGCGAATGGTGGCAAGATTATTGAGGGCCTGGAGGGGTTCAGATATACCTTGTAGATGGGTGTCTGCTAATGATGGGAATGAGTAATGAATTATTATGTGTTTATTTCACCTCTGCATTATTGATCATCTAGTTCGTGGGGATTCATAGTGATGGCTGGAAACACCGTGAGGACCCTTGCTCACGAATCCAGGGGCCAATTTCGTGAGGGCCGAATAGTTATGCAGAACATGGGATAATAGAGTTAGCTAATGCGAGGTTGGACGAGTCAGGAGCAGGAGAGTAAGTATGTTAGGAACTCAAATGAAGGATCATACAGAGGTAAGAAAGATAGACGTCCTATAACCGTTTCTCTAAACCTTTCCAATGTTCTCTTCCTACCAGACATTGCTCTGCATCTTACAAATCTATTCTATTATCATTGCCTGCTCGTGGTTAGCATGATAGATCTGGGATAGCCATGTTATCATTCAGAGGCAGCTACGCTGAGGGAGAAGAGAAAGAGGGAGAACATGGGACAGAAGTCTAGAAGAGGGGCAACAAACCCCTAGATAATCTAGCTTAATGAATGTAGCTGCTTAGATAAGGCCTCTGATATCTTCTGGCGGCCTTAGATCTTGGCAGTCATGTGCTAGATGTCTAGGTAAAGCTCGGGGCGCTCCGAGGGAATGACGCGCTGAGAATGACGCGTTGACACGCTCGACCCGCTCGCAACACCGCAAAGGACCTCATCTTTCTTTTCCCCAGGTCGAGACAGCACCATGTCTGCCCCGCGGAGCAACCGCCATCGCAAGACGCCCCTGAGCTAAGAGAACTGTCCCCGAGGCGAATCTTGATGCTCTGGGTCTTGTGTGAGCGATCCACAGATAAGTCGCATGGAAGCCTTGCCCACCCGGGCACCCACGCGTCCATCAGGGTGTCATGGCCACTGTTCGCCCGCCAAGTGTACCCGACGGTCTTCGATTTCACGCCTTGGGTTTTCAGCCGCAAATACCAGATGAAGGCTGTGTACCTTGTCGCGACTCGCGACAGTGCAAAGTCTTTATCCTGACTCCCGTCTCCAAAGTCACATCGAGACTCATTGGAGGAACAACTCTTTGCCCTTGTCCGGGAGAGAGCGAGAGCGAGCTGAATAACCGCCACCGGGGTTGTTATCACATCTACCGAAAGCCAGGAACTGGGTCACCAAGCTTTTGACATGCCGCGTGCTTGCCGCTAATCGCAGAGCTTAGCCCACTTGGTCGCTGATCCGACGCCCAGAACACTGGATAGACCGACCAAACCCCAAAACGTTGGTTCTTCGCGCTTATCGGGAAATGCTGGGCCTTTTGCGACGGCCCCTGGGCTGGAATGGATACTTGAGTGTCTGGATACTTCTCCAGAAAGATTTTCATATCACGCACCCTGGTTCTTAGAGCTCCAAAGGGTCTATGCTGGTGTGGGTCGTACAACACACCACCTACACGATCAACGCTAGGATGACAACAGCACTCTTCCAAGATTGGCACGAATCCTGTCTGCTTTTGAGCACCGCCTCGGCCCGGCTCTTGGGTCTCGCCTTCAATATTGTCAGATGTGCAGCCCTGTCAGCACTGTCAAATTGGCCGAACTTTCACCGATCGCAAGCCACATCGCGCTACCACGCGTGGAAATTCGTTAAGCCACAGGCGGCACTTCTAAGATTATTCCTGAGCGCCATGCAGGAACACGCCTAGTCTATCAAGATTGAAATGCCATCCCGCTTTCGTCCGTGCACTGTATGACCGTTGGCAGAAGCCGCTGAAGGCCAAAGTCGACATCATCAATTTTCACAAAGCAATCGAGCTTCTTTCTTTGGAAGATTAGCAACGATGATCTCTTGATGGACACAGCTTGCCACCGCAAGTATCTCATACTGCAGTATCTATCGATTGTGGCTGCGTTCCCTGGTATCTTTGGGGAGACCCACCAGCTATCTACCCTGTCAGATGTACGACTCGGGCGACAAGCGTAGAAAACGGATTTACCGAAGTGTCAGAATGTAAACGGGATCCAGACCACGTTGTCGTGGTACACCCGATTTGGACTCATCCCCGTAAACCCATGGTGAGGATCTTGAGCTTAAGTATCGTCAACTACCATGCACTTCCAATCTTCATCGATCGCTTCTAATCTTCGCCGGTTGATCGTCATTCGCTATGCGTTCATTCGCTGTTGCTGCCCTATTTGGGCTTGCAGCCGCTCAGAGTAGTGCCTTGAATGCCACTTTGAGTACCACGCGTCTTTCTTCTGCGTCTTCAACACCCCTCACGACCACGACGGCTACCTCTTCGGGTCCCAAGTCGGTCATCACTGTCGCTACAGATGGATCTGGAGATTGCACCGCCATCAATGCAGCCGTCAAGTCAGCCCAGGATAGCGGCATCGCCACTGTCTCTGTTCTGCCCGGAACCTACTCAGAGGCCGTCACTATTCAAGGACAAGCTACCGTGACGATCGCCGGGCCCGCCCCCACAGGTGTTGATGATTGGTCTGAGAACAAGGTCACCATCGCTGCCCCTGACACTCCTTTCAAGATCGGCACCGACAAGATCAAAGGTGTCACTGTCCGTAACATCAACATCGTCAACTCTGCTGCAGTATCTGCAGGAACCAATGCAGTTGTCCTCAACCTCAGGGGAGGCAATGTCGCTTTCTACGGTTGCTCAGTCATCTCACCCGGTGGCACTGCCGTCTCCGCCTCTTATGGAACCGCCTTCTTCGCCAATTCGTACATTGAGGGCTCGAACTATCTTTTCTACAACTACCCGACCGTCTACCTCTACAAGTCTACGATCGTTCCACTTAGTTCGAGTGCGCTCATTGTATACAGCAAGGGTGGACAGCCTACTGGTGGCAGCTTCGCCAACTCTACCGTCGTCTTCGATTCGAGCTCGATCCAACAGAAGTCGGGATACACCAACACCAATGTATGGCTCGCGGCTCCTAACGGTGCCGGCGCTGTGGTGATCTACAAAAATACTGCGATAGGAAGCTTGGTCGCTCCTGCTGGTGTTCACTCCTCGGCAGCTACTATCTCGTCCTTCTTCGGCGAGTTTGCTACGACCGGTGCCGGTTCGTACAGCAAGAATGCTGCTGCCCGTGCAAGCTACGATGTTCCCCTCTCGGTTGAACAGGTCTCGCAGTTCACCATCGATAAGGTCTTTGGAAGAGCGTTCTACCCTTACGCTAGCTCTTCGCTCACATGGCTGGACCAAGATGTTGTTGCATCTGTGAAAGCATCAGACGATGCTCTGCTTGCCTCTGCTTCGTCGGCGGTGTCGATCGCTTCGTCTACTGCTTCTTCATCTGCTTCTCTATCAGCTTCTTCGGCGGCGTCATTGTCCATCTCTGTCAGCTCCAGCCTCCTTTCAAACGCTACTGCTACCGCTTCAATCACGTCTAGCGCAACCCCAGCAGCATCGGCTTGCTCCATTACGGCAGCGTCTCCGACTCTTGTAGTCTCCAAGACGCCAGGACCTTGCGAATTTGCAAACCTTACATCTGCTGTCGGTGCTTTGCCTAACGACGGCAACCCATACACTATCGAGATTGGTGCGGGTACATACGTCGAGCAGTTTTCCATCACCCGTAAGGGAAAAGTTACTCTCCGAGGCTTCACCGATTTCACGAACGATTATACACAGAACAAGGTCCGCATTGAGTTTTCCCGCGGCGAACTTACCAATGCTGGAAAGAACGAGCAAACACCCGTCATATATTCCAAACCCAGCGGCAATTCTGGCATGGCTCTGTACAACATCGATTTCGTCAACACATATCCGCAAACCACCAATACCGCCGCGCTAGCCGCTGACTTCTACGGCGCTGACATCGCCGCGTATGGCTGCTCGTTTGTCGGTTTCCAGGATACGCTGCTTGCCAACAAGGGCACCCAAGTTTTCAGCAACTGCTACGTTGAAGGAAGTGTCGATTTTATCTGGGGTTTCTCTACTGCGTACTTCCATCAGTGCATGATTGTCAGTAACACACCTGGTGCTTACATTGCTGCACACTCGAGGGCTACTGCAGATGCTCCTGGCGGCTACGTGTTCGAATCCTCTGTTATCACCTACAGTTCTACCTATGGCAACAAGTTCGGGCTGTCCTATCTTGGCCGGCCCTACAGCCAGTTTTCCGTCGCCGTCTACTTGAACTCGTACATCGATAAGCACATATCGGCCGCTGGATGGGCTGTATGGCAGACAAGCAACCCTCAAACATCTGGTGTCACATTCGGCGAATACAACAACACTGGTCCTGGTAGTTGGACGGACACTACTCAGCGCGCCAGCTTTGCAACCAAGCTGACAGCAGCTCAGGCAGCAAAGTACGAGCTTGCTGCGTGGATCGGTAGCACGGCATGGCTGGATATGGATGCGTACAATGCGATCCCCTCGTACAGCCTTACGGGCCCTACGGCTACCTCGCCATCGCCATCTCCGTCACCCTCGGCCAATGGCACCGTAACCGGGCCAACGACTACTGCCACCATCAACGCTCATCCTGATAGCGGCAGCATACCACCACTGGGTGCTGTGGTCGTTTCCAAAGACGGTAGCAACAACGCCGCGTACACGAACATCACTGCCGCTCTTGCTTCGCTCCCTCAAGACAAGACCAACCAGACCATTTTCATATACCCTGGTACCTACGTCGAGCAAATTCCGTCTGTCAACCGCCCCGGTGCCGTACGAATCATTGGATATACTTCTGGCAATCCTGGCCAAGCGTACAAAGACAACCAAGTCACGATCTCTTTTGCTCGTGGTCTTTCCGTATCTCCGCTGCCTGTTGGCCACTCGAACGCAGAGACTGCTGTATTTGCCACAGCTTCAAGCCGGATCAGCATGTACAACATCAACATGATCAACACGGATAACCTCGATGGCTCCGAGCCTTCGTACGTCACTCTCGCGGGCTCAATCTACGGCAATGACATCGCCTTCTACGCTTGTTCATTTGATGGCTGGCAAGACACTCTCCTGAACGGTGCGACAGCTGGCTACCAATACTACGAGTCGTGCTATATCGGCGGTGCTATTGATTTCATTTGGGGCTACTCCAAGGCATACTTCAAGGGATGCACAATTGGTGCTAAGCGCAAATCATCAGCGATTACGGCACACAGCAGGAAATCGAGCGCCGACATAGGTGGCTACATCTTTGACCAGTGCTTGTTCACTGCAGCTCCTAACGCACCCGAGGACCTTACGAACAAGGTATACCTTGGCCGACCTTACTCTGCTTACGCGCTTGTTGTTGTCAAGAACTCTTACATTGACGCTACCATCATTCCTGCCGGATGGAAGATCTGGTCTGCAACCGACCCACGTACTGATCACATCACCTTCGCCGAGTTCAACAACTCTGGTCCCTCAAACTGGGAGAAGAATGCTGCCGCTCGTGAGTCTTTTGGTTACGCGACACTGCTCACTTCAGACATTTACTCCTTGTCATCGGTGATGGACTCGACTGAGTGGATCGACATGACATACTTCAACTCTATCGTCACCCCGCAGCCTTCAGTGCCCGTTGTCATTCCTCCAGGGCCCATCACTGCCAACGGCACCTCGGTTTTCAATGGCACCACTCCGCCAGCTGGCGCCCTTATTGTTTCCAAGACGCCTATCGATGGTGTTGTTACCTACGACACCGTTCAGGGCGCTCTGAACGCAGCGCCGACCACGAGCAAGACGAACGCTACCATCTTCATTTACCCCGGTGTTTACGAGGAGCAGCTTATCATCACAAAGTCTGGTCATACCATCTTCCGCGGATACTCCGATGCGACCGATGACTACTCCAAGAACCAGGTTACCATCCAGTTCAGCCGCGGTGCCGACACACAAAGTGAGACTGGTAGCAACACTGACTCAGCCACCGTCTACACCAAGGGCAACTACTTCCATGGTTTCAACATCAACTTCCGTAACAACAATGGCACGCAGCAGAACATTGCCTCGCTTGGTTTTGCTGTGCAAAGCAGCAAGTTTGCTGCGCTATATGGCTGCCAGATTTATGGTAACCAAGACACTCTCAGCGTCTCAGGCAACCTTTTCACTTTCAAGACGTACATTGAGGGTAATGTCGACTTTATCTACGGCTCTGGATCTGCGTACTTCTTGGACTCGACCATCGCCTCCAACGAGGATGGAATCAGCATCACGGCCCACAAGCGTACCACCAACACGACTGCTGCTGGTTTCGTGTTTGATCAGTCGAGGATTGTACCAGCCGCCGGCTCGGGATCTTTTAGCAGCGTCAGCCTTGGCCGCCCGTGGAATAGCTTCTCGCGCGTTGCTTACGTCGCATGTTACCTTGACGCCATGATCAGCCCTGCTGGGTGGTCGCCGTGGTCAAAGAGCAACCCCCAGACGGACAGCGTCACCTACGGAGAATACCACAACACTGGTCCCGGTTCGGCAATCTGTAAGCGTGCCAGCTTCAGCCAGCAGCTTTCAGACACGACCGTCGCTCAATTCCAACTTGCGGCTTTCTTCCCATCGATCGCGTTCATCGATTTCCGATACATCGATACCCAGCCTTTTACAGTTGGAATGGGCTCGCCGCAAGTCTGCAGCACTGCATCTTCATCCCTAATCTCGTCCTCTACCGTGTCTTCCAGTGCCTCGCTGTCGACTATCAGCCTTACGTCTTCAAACACCTTGCCGGTCGTCACTGCTTACACTACGACTACGGTGACTGCACAACTCACTGTAAGCACGGTTGTTACCGCCTCTGAGGCTACATCGACTACTGTCGTAAAGAGCACGCAAACCATCTCGATCAGTGCTGTCGATGTGCTGAAGACTAGCACGTTGAAGGTGACTGCCACCACTTCCATCGTGTCTCCTGACGTTACCTCTACTTCTACCTCGGTGGTCACGGAGGATGTTGGTCTCACGCTCACACCGGAGCCTGTCATCAAGACTAGTGTCGTCAAGGGCACCGTGACCGAAGCTGGAGTAACGACCAAGGGAGCCACAACTTCAACAGTTAAGGGTACTACGACTGTCACTGTGCTGTACACATCCTCGCCGAAGCCGAAATCAGTCACTGTCAGCCAAGGGTCTACGGTGTTCATCACCAGCTCCAAAACCCAGAAGGCGGCTTCCACGACCATCAAGACTACCATCTCTATCGAGCCAAGCACAACCAAGACAACTACTGTGGAGCCCAAGACTTCAGTTACTGTTAGGAGCACCTCGATCAAGACAACCACCAAGAAGTCGACTACCAGTTTGTCTTGCATTCCTACTGGCAGCAGCCAGAGCCTGGTCCGCCGGGGCGCCGTCATCCCCCGTGCAGTGGCTAGCACCACTACGATCACCATCAGCACCACGGTCAGCAGCTACGTAGCTACAGCTACTGCCACTCAAGCAGGCTCGACTGTCCTAGCGACCGTGTCTTCCATTGCCACCAAGACAACTTCTCTGAAGGCCAGCACCAGCACGATCACGGTTACTTCGGTAGTGAAGACTTCGACGGTTGCGCAAGCAGGCTCAACTTACTACACAACTATCCTGTCAACGAAGAAGGAGGGCAAGACCACGACGCTCAAGGCATCCACTAGCACACTCTACTCGACTTCGCTCGTCACGAAGACGGTTCTTTCTACCGTTACGGAGCCAGCAGTCACTATCAGCTCTCTCAAGACGGCTTCGAAGACGTCGACCATAATCGCGGCGCAGGAAACAGTCTATGTTACCAAGTCGAGCGACGTGACGTCCAAGACGACAATCACGCTTCCGGTTTCTACGAGCACCAAGTTTGAGACGATAACTTTGGGTGGAGGAGTGAAGACGGAGACTGTTAGTGGATCGCCCAAGACGAAGACGGTAGTTGTGAAGAGCACGGCCACTATCGTCAGTTGGGCAACGAAGACATCGAAGGGTGCGGGGGCTTGTACAGCTTCGTAGATGAAGCTGTTGAGATGGATCCAGTTCTTGTATATATGTAGTGTTTAATGCTTAATGCAGAGACGGTTGAATTTGAGACGTGCTTCGATTTCAGCTCTGTCGTGATGAGTAATCGTGTCTCGTGGTTGGTGAACTGAATTGGGCTAGTGCAAGCGAGCGACCTCGAAGCGGGAGCGTCAGCCTCGTGCAGGCCGGCCCAGAGCCACGTTAAGGGTGCGTCATGGGCACCACACGCCGTCGGAGTCGTCTCCTGCGACGGGGCGTGGGATGGCGGGGGCCCAGCTCAACAGCTATGGATTTTGCGCTTATGCCCCTCGTTTGCGCATCCGCTCCCTTGCGCTATCACAGTCGGCATCCAAGCTCTTTCCCGTAGCACTCAACGCTGTGTTTTTTCCGGACGTGTACACCGCTTACTGAGCATCGTTGCGAGCCATTGGCAGACAACACAGCCGGGCTTGCGTTACTATACTATCTTGGTAAGCCGCTGTCCCCCCATGTCACTTCCAAAAGCAAGCTGGGCTGGTGGAGAAGCAAATATCGTATGCAAAAGTGGGATTGACCGCCGTGCATGACCATTGAGCTGTCTTGCTGCGGTCTAGCCAGCCCACAGGGTCTCTTGGTCATTCAAAGACTAACACTCTACGTCAGGGTCCCCACCTCGAGTCCTGAACCCTCGTTCTCCATCCATCAAGCACCGCTCGTCTCTTTCGCGATAACACCAACCTCACCTAAACTACCACCCTCACAACCGCAATCATGGTGCTATTAGGCGCAAGGAAACCGCCCTCCCGCAGGGGTATGCTCGAGTCTTGGCATTGCATACACGGACAGATGGGATAACATTGTGCTAGGCTCCATGGCGGACATGCCCAAGGATCTGAAGGAGCAGATTGACAAGCTCGAAGACATGTTTGTCGTGTCCACAGATAAGATCAAGCAGATCTCGGACCACTTCGTCGGAGAACTCGAAAAGGGCTTGTCGGAAGAGGGTGGAAGCATTGTGAGTTGCCGCTTGCTGTGCGCTCTCTGCGGAACGAGCTGACTCGCATAGCCCATGATTCCCACCTGGTGCATGGCCTTTCCCGATGGCAACGAAACCGGCAGCTACCTCGCGCTCGACATGGGCGGTACCAACCTGCGTGTCTGCGAGGTTACCTTGACAGAAGAGAAGGGCGAGTTCGAGATCATACAATCCAAGTACCGCATGCCCGAAGAGCTGAAGACCGGAACGGCCGATGAGCTCTGGGGCTACGTCGCCGACTGTCTCCAGCAGTTTATCGAATACCACCACGAAAACGAGGAGCTCGACCATCTGCCCCTCGGTTTTACCTTCTCATACCCCGTCTCGCAAGACGCCATTGATCACGGAGTCCTCCAGCGATGGACAAAGGGCTTCGATGTAGCCGGCATGGAGGGTGTCGACGTCGTGCCAGGCTTCAAGGCCGCCCTCGAAGAGCGTGGTGTACCCATTAAGCTTGCTGCTCTGGTCAACGATACAACTGGTACTATGATCGCTTCCGCGTACACCAACACAAGCATCAAGATCGGCTGCATCTTCGGTACCGGCTGCAACGCCGCCTACATGGAAGAGTGTGGCGCCATCCCTAAGTTGAAGCACATGAACCTTGACCCCAAGCTGCCAATGGCCATCAACTGCGAGTGGGGCGCCTTCGACAACGAGCACCAGGTCCTCCCAAGGACAAAGTACGATGTCATTATTGACAAGGAGTCACCACGACCCGGCCAGCAGTCCTTTGAGAAGATGGTCGCTGGTCTGTACCTCGGCGAGATCTTCCGTCTAGTTCTCCAGGATCTACACAAGGGCAACGAGTGCCACATGTTCGAAGGCCAGGACGCCAGCAAGCTCGACAAGCCCTACTCGCTCGACGCAGGTTTCCTCTCTCAAATCGAGGAGGACCGATTTGAGAACTTGCAGGACACACACGATCTCTTCCAGGAGAAGCTCGGCCTCGATTGCACCAAGCCCGAACTCGAGCTCATCCGCCGCCTCGCCGAGCTCATTGGTACCCGTGCTGCCCGTCTTACCGCATGCGGTGTCTCCGCCATCTGCAAGCACAAGAAGTGGGACGAAGTCCACGTCGGTGCCGACGGCTCCGTCTTCACAAAGTACCCACACTTCAAGGTCCGCCAAGCTCAGGCGCTCAAGGAGATCATGGGCTGGCCCAACAAGTACGGCAAGGGCAAGGGCGACCCTATCGAGGTGCTTCCCGCCGAGGACGGCTCTGGTGTTGGTGCCGCCCTGATTGCTGCGCTTACTGTTAAGCGCGTGCAGCAGGGTCAATTGGCTGGAATCAGAGACGCAGACACTCTTTTGTCCATGGTTCCAAAGAAGAAGTAGAAGCTTGTTGACAAGAGACAACTAGATATCACGCTTGACGTACGATTGAACGATAGAATGTATATACGAATGTCCTTCATCCAACGAACCGTCCGCCTTAAGGAAATGAAAGTGAAATTTGTCTTTCAGCACGGCGATAAGACCATAAGGATGTCACAGTAGTCGAGACATCTGCCGTTCCAGCGGTATTATAGCAAGGCATTTACTAGAGTAGATTGCGTCTAGGTCTTGTACAAGCGTGTACATAGTCAAAGCAAAAGGTAAGCATTTCCCTCCACAAACTAAAGCACGTCCCGACTCGAGCTCCACAAAAATTCGGCAAAAAGACAAAAACATACAACAGCGGGGATTCGCTAGTGGTCACCCACCTAACTACTAATCCGCCGGTATCCTGCTTGTATATGGCTGAGCGGACGGGAAGCCTAATTTTCAGGATCCTATGGTCGTATGTGGAAGAACAGACAGAATATGATCTTCATACCTTCAGCTTTTCATATATCACGTGGAGGGACAGTGTCCATCTCGACAAGCCAGATATCCCCAAACTTACTTTCGCCAGGGGCCTGAGATATTCTATTCTCTCTGGAACCAAGCATCCTGGACAACAACTTCTGCTGATGCCCTAGCGGAAGGCTCCATTCGCAGCATGCTTCTAATAAGTGCGCCGACTCGCAAAATGTCTTCCCGGCTCAGGTCCTCGCGCCTCTCTCCGTCAAATGGCGCTAATATCCACAAACGGTACACATGCTGGCCCCACCGCCTCTGCGACCAGCTTGGCCTCTTTGGCAGCCAATATCTCCGAGAAGGCGGCAAGCCTCAGCACATATCTGGAGTCCCAGGGCCATGCACAGCCCAGCTTCCTCCCAGGATGCGCGGACCCTCCTGAGACTGAAGAGTACCTCACCCTTCACACGAGCCTCACCTCCTCTCTAGAGGATCTTCAACGCCTCGTTGGTGGCCCAAGGCGCAGCCTGCGCCCATTCATCATGATTGGTAACAACTTGGCGACGCTGCAAGTAGCCTTCGATTTTGGCTTTTTCCAGCTGGTTCCGCCTGAAGGGTCCATGGATGTCGAAACACTTGCACATAAAGTAGGAATTGACGCCGATCGAACGGTGCGTGTGCTGCGTATGTTGGCAGCGCATCGTATCTTCGTGGAGCCCAAACCTGGATTCTTTGCCCATACGGCGGCTTCGGTAGTGTTCCATGATGACGAGGGGCTCAGATGTGCCGGACACTACATGTATGTTTGTGTCACATGCATGCACCGCTGGATTGATACTGGATATCCTAACCACATTCTAGGCTCGATGAATGCTTCAAGGCTGCCACGGCTTGTTCAGATTGCATCAAAGCATCGCCCAACGACTCCGATAGCACACACTCTCCCTTCAACACCTACTTCGGTGTGCCAATGTTCTCGTACTATGAGCAAAACCCCCAATTTGCGGCGCGTTTCGCAAAGGCAATGGCCGGGGTTACTCGAGGTATGTAGAATCCGTGAACCCACACTAGTAGGCCAATCCCTAAGCTTTTGACAGTGGATCGTCAAATCGCCGAACTGAGAGACTGTTTTCCTTGGGGCGACATCAACGGCACCGTAGTTGACGTTGGAGGCGGCAGTGGCCACATCTCCATGGCTTTGGCTCCCGCAAGCTTTTCCTTTCTCGCATCTGTTGTGATCCTTAATTACTTCATGTCTTGACTGACATCTCATTTTCGCACCCAGAATTTCCCTAAACTTGACTTCATCGTCCAAGATGACTCCGAAAAGATGCTCGCGCAGGGTCGGGCGCGCAACTTGAGCGATATCGAGGGCCGCATCTCCTTCATGGAGCACAGCTTCTTCCACCCACAGCCTATTGGCGGCGCCGGCGCATTCTTCATCTGCCAGTGCATGCACAACTGGTGCGACCGCGACGTGGTCAAGATTCTCAAGTCTTTCGTGCCGAGGCTAGAGAATTCTGCACCTGGGACGCCGCTGCTTATCAACGACACTGTGCTCCCGGTGCCGGGGTCGAAGCCCTTGCATGAGGAGCGCGCTCAGGCAGATGGACATGCTCATGTTTGTAGTTCTGGGTGCTAAGCAGCGAACAGCAAAGGAGTTCGAGGCGTTGTTAAAGGAAGCCGATGCGAGGTATGAGATTCGTCGTGTTCATGCTGATGGCAGCATGGGTCTAGTCGAGGTTCATCTGAAGATTTGATGACGTCACTGTGACGTGTTCAGGCCGGCGAAAAGGGCTGCAAATCTGACAGTTCCGATGAACATGGAATGGAACAATTATGACTCCTGACCTCCAATTATGTGCCTGAATTGAAGGAAACCAAGAACCCGTTAGTATGCAGCTCTGTTGTATAAGCATTAGCGAAATCGCTCCGTACTGCATTGCACCCTTCACATCTGACAGCACAGCAATGAAACCCTGTTCTAGATAGCAGAATTCTGTTTAGAAAAAAGGGGATTGTTATGCTTGATTACCTATCAGTCTAACACGATACTCAAGCACGGGAGCAGGGAAACCGGAAGCGACCAACGAGCAGGCATACCATCCGTTGTCTAAGAGCTACAAGCCGCTCTCAATGTCCACGTTCGGAACCTTCTCCTTGAACAAGGCGATAGTCTCGTCCCAAATCCTCTGTTGCGACGTCTTGCCCTCGGTAGAAAGCACGAAAGGAGATGGCCTGCATCGTGTTAGTATGACCTCTCCACACCACTACTACAATGTCGGGGGCTTACTTCTCCAAATGCTGCTCGGTCAGGTACGCACCAGGCTCATCGACATGCTGAGTCGCGGCGTACGTCAGATTGTGCCCACCCTGGGCGGGTGTCCAAGCAAAGATCTTGTTGAGATAGGCCAAGCCTGGAGTCGGATCAGAACGGTGTAAGGCACTGGCGCAAAGGCCTGGGTTGACCGCATTGATGACAACGTTGCCGGTAACCCTGCTACTAAGCTCGCGCATCCAGAGGATGTTCAATAGCTTGCTCGTGTTGTAGCGTTCCATGCCCCTGAATGAGCCCTTCTCATCCAAGCGAGCGAGAATGGAGGGAGCCTCTCGCTCGTCGAATGGGGTCCAGAAGTGGACCTCTGATGCGACAATAGTGAGGCGTGAAGGCGAGCCCGTCTTCGTAGCCGTGTCTTTGAGCGGCTTGAGCATCAACAGAGAGAGAAGAGAGGTCCCCAGGTGATTAACCTACAGAGGATCAGTCAGTATGCCGTGGTCAGACGTATACAGAGGACCTACCTGAACGTTCTGCTCGTGGCCAGTCTTGGAGAGGGAGAAGACAAGGTTCTTGACACCAGCGCACAAGATGACAATGTCCAGGCGATCGAGGGACTGGGCGCGCTCTCCAAAGGCCATTATGCTCTCGAAAGACTCATGATCAACAGGCCACACTTGCACATCGCAATCCGGAGACTGTTTGAGGATCTCTTGCTTTGCAGCCTCGCCTTTTGAGACCGTACGCACCCCAAGAATGACTCTGGCCAAACCATGGCTGGCCATTTCCTTGGAAGCTTCTAGACCGAGGCCGACATTGGCGCCGGTGACGATGGCAGTCTTGCCGTCAAGGCGAACATATTGGGGGAGTGGCTTCGGCGTGAAGGTGAGCTGGCGAACGAAGAAACCAAGCATACCACCCATGTTGGCGATGAGGGGCAATAGAATTGGTATAATGCAGAAGATGGGCAGATGTGGTTCACCTAGGTGTTTGTGGTAGATTTGGGAAGAGGACAGGAACAATCAAGCAACAGTAGGGCCGAGCATCTAGGAAGCGATACGAGTGGGAAGCTGCGAGAAGATAAGTGAAGGATAAATTGGCCCGCCTAGCTGACGTTGATAGGTTATATCCTTCTCTTTTGACTTACACGTTCGCTGTATGCGCAATCACGAAGCTGTACCGTAGTTGCTATCTGCTTAACTATAGTTTAGTAATAACGTATAACTACTAGAACTACTAGTAGCTACTTATAACTTCTAAAACCTATATATTTCTATACGCAAAAGGCTCTTATCAAGAGAAGTACTGCATATCAGAGAATTGGCGTTAACAGGTCGCGAGGTGGAGGGGCATCGTAAGGTCTGGGAAATTCTAAAGGGAACAACAAAGCCAGCCGAACCGTGTCGGCTGCCTACCTAGGTAGCCGGGCTTTGCGGGCTTAACGGACACAGGCGTGAAGGCGAAGACGGGACCGTCTACTTGGTACCCAATCATGAGCTTGCCACGCCCTGTCACGCTTCTTCCCGTGCATCTGCATCGCGACGCTACGGCCGTGTCTGCTCACGTTCATAATCGCTTAGTAGTTCACCGTTCTATGCAGAATTCTTTCTACTCCATCGCCTGAACTAAGTATCACAAGCCCATATTCGGTTGTAATTCGCTGATCTCATGAAGCTGTTCCAAGCCTAAAAAGCTTGGATCGAGAGGTAACGCATCAGTGGACAGATCCCACAGCATCAAGCCTTCAAACACATTGCTGTCAGTTCGGAACGCATTCGCCGTGGGCTCTTCCTGCTGCTGGAAGGTAAACGACAGCTCCGATGAGACCCCGTGAGCGTGGCCATCCCCATAGGATGTTGAAGAGCTTGAGTTATAGGTTAGAGTTTCAATCGATGGCATGGATCGTGTCTATGTGCCTGATCTAGCCAGTGTTGCCTGGACATGATCTACTAATATACCCAATTGATGCGCTCCCGTCTCCGCCATGACGCTACCTAGAGACATCATCTCGAGTTGGCGCCGGGCCTCCTTGATAGTTCGCAGGCACTGGCTTTGGGAGATATCGATCATGTTTGGAGACAGCGGGCTATGCGGGCTATGCGGGCTGAAGAAGTTGATGTGTTCCAGATCTTGCATGCCATTGGAATCACAGGTCCGTAGTATGCACAGGCTCAGGACTACCGCCATCTCAAAATGATTGAAGATAACCAACGATAGCTTGGTCTGGTTGAAGCTCATCATTACATGCAGTGATGTGACACTTTGGAATAAGCCCATCGCAGCGGTGGCCAGTGTGTGCCGGTGCTGGGTGACGAGGGCCATCCTGGAATTTGGCAGGCTGCGTAGGTGATGCTGGTCTAAACGGAGCAGTTGCCTGAAGTTGTGCATGACTGACTTGAAGAGAGCAACATGGAACATATTCTCTTTGGCGAGGAAGTTCGGGTATGTGCTGGTCCCAATCGGTGTTCGGTTCCAAGGCAAACGGGGCAGGGAGTTCTGGAAGGAACTCATTACAATACCTCTGATAACGTTCTTCAGCAATAACGGGATCGTACGGCCGAGCTCCAAGGGGGGCCATTGCCGGCTTCGAGCTTCTTCCAGAACCGTACCAGTTGTGCTTGAAGTACTCTCTCGGTGAACAGGTCCGGTGCTTGGAGGTTAGCGATGCATCTGCGGCAGACTTACGGTGCAGTACGCATCTACAAAAAACGGAACGCGGTCAAGGGCTTTTGCAAGGCGACTAACAACATCGTTAGCATATGAAGGGAGAATTCGGATTCCCGTAAACTAACTATTCCCAAATGTACAGGTTGCAGAACATCCTGCGCCGCATTTCTCTTTCTAGATCGTCCATGCCATCGTCGCCCCGCTTCGGAGGCTCCCTATGGAGTCCTACCTCCTGAGCTTCTCTGATGGCGCAACACAGAGTAGCCCAGGACAACTTGATGCGGCTGTTGCATTCATAACACATGGCCGTAAAAGCCATGTACTGAACCCGCACGAGCGATCCACATAGCACTGCGGCGTTGCAGATGCCTTCAAATCGTCCAGCGAGCCGGTCACAGTTACTTCGAATATCAGACAGTGGTCTACCCTTGATCGTATCTACAGTATACTTTTGCGACGGTAGGAAGTGGGAAGCGTATGCGCAGATTCGCAGCATCAAGACAGCGAACTCCGTCTGTCACGCCTGAAACACAATGAGAAGGATTGACAATGTCTCAGCACAACTCGAAGGGATGATTATGTTCATTTGTGGCAGATATACCCTGACGACTAATGCAGATTTTAACGCTGGAACTCACCCATCTGCTCTAGTTCGTAATCATGTACCTGTGTCTTCATCGCTGATGTCGCAGTGAAAATTTGGTCCGGAAAATCCGCCTTACTGTCTCTCCGACCAGCGTCCTCTTTCTCCACTCCCAGACCTATCACCAACCGCATGACATGTTGCGCTTTATCCGCATTGCCAACAGAGTTGGCTCTCCAAGCCACATGCTCGTCGGGACGAACAAGAACGATATCACGTTCCCAGATACTATGCGCATGCTGCTCAGCTCGAAGATCGATATGCTTGATGGGGATCGAAAGCGAAGATGCAGCGTCGAGCAATAGCTGAGCACTATGCGCACTTTGGTCTGTGAATGTCACAAGAGACCAGTCCGTGCCGAAATGATCAAAGATGGAAGATCCATCCAATAAGAAAACGTGCGGAGCTCGACTACCCGGCCACGTCGTAGGTGTGTATTGCGACGCTCGAAAAGGCGGTTTGACCTTCCCGGGCTCTGGCGGCTGCAGAACACCAGACTGGTAGATATATCCCATCTCGATACCAAAATCCTTATTCTCGCCATCGTGTTCCTGGTAGTGCTCATGCAGCCGTCTCCGCAGCGCTTCACCCTCTTCCGTGGGCCAGTCGACGCGATGAGGGTCGCCGCCTTCGAAGAACTGAGCGACATCAGAATGAACTTTCATGTGCACACCCGAGTGCTCTACGTTGCGCAAAGCTACGGGACGGCGCTCGAAGGTGTATGATTCGAGTAGTCCGCGCCCACCGTATTGGATTGCAGCTGCCAGCTTCCAGCCTAGGTCATACGCATCGCCGATACCCATGTTCATCCCGTATCCTCCGGTAGGGATGTTCTGATGCGCTGCATCTCCAGCGATGAAGACGCGATGATCTGGTGTAGCCCACGTTCTAGCCACCGCAATGCTGGGCTGCCATGTTGAGCGCACGAGGATCTCGTCGATCTTGAACTCGTATCTCCCATGCAGACCACCGAGAACAGTGTATACCGCCTCTTGGGAACTGATAGTTGAAGTATCGGTTCCAAGAGGGAGAAAATAGTGAACAGTCCACGTTTCAATCTCGTCTTGGGCAATGATTGCCCCGCCAAAGATTCCTGGTTCGATCATGAAGAAGGTGTGCCAAAATTGACCTTGCTTTTGGATACGCGTTAGGTCGCGCGATTTGAAGTGTATGAGAAGAACACATGTAGGTCTAAAATTAACTCGGTCAGCTTCGCTATTTCGGAGGCGTCGAACACTTACACCGGTCCACCGTCAAGCGGCATCCCCAAGGATCTCCTTACCGCACTCGAAGCCCCGTCGCACCCCACCGCATACTCCGAAATGAAGACTTTCGTTTCTCCAGTCTTGAGTTTCGTCGCTTTGGTCCTCACCTTGCTTTCGATTACCTCAACATGCTCAATCTTCCATCCATACCTCGCATCAATCATTTCATTTTCTTCACACCTCCCTTTCAACCACTTCTCAAACTTAACCTGACTAAGCCTCTGCCACGGCTCTCTTGGCATTGACCCATCGTTGTTCTCTGCGATTCTCCGCCGAAACTCATCCACGCTAGGCAACTCCCACTTCGTCACCGGCTCCTTCGCCGCAAGACCAGATGATATCAGCACATTGTGCGAAATGTGACTTAGCACACCGAGCTCGCGCATTTCTTCGGCAAGACCAAGGCGCCGCAACATTTCCATAGAACGCGCGTTTGTAAGATCCATCTTCGGCCATTTGGTAGTCGTTTCATTGCGCTCGAGGAGGACCGAGTGCACACCATGGTGGGACAGGACTGTTGCGAGGAAGAGTCCTATCGGGCCACCGCCGGCTATTAGAACGGTGTTGGCGGGGAGTATC
The DNA here is from genome assembly GCF_042100115.1 of Alternaria dauci. Taxonomy (NCBI): domain Eukaryota; kingdom Fungi; phylum Ascomycota; class Dothideomycetes; order Pleosporales; family Pleosporaceae; genus Alternaria; species Alternaria dauci. The sequence continues at coordinate 3,592,750 of NC_091273.1, forward strand.
TCTTCTTTCGTCATTGACATATTGGAGAGGTATACGATGGTTAGGATAGGCTATTGGTGAGTATGTTTCCAGCTGTTTCGCTATTGACGTTTTCAGTTTGACAATGGAATATAAAAGCATAGCCCGATTAGGCATGCCCGAGGTGCAGCTAGTGGATGTGTGGCGTACTTCTGACGGAGTGCAGTCCGTAATTAGCTTCCGGGGGGCTACTTTACTCCGATGCGGAGACGTGGGAGCTACCGGATCATATGCGCTATGCAATGCGGAGATGCTACCACAAGTGCCATGATCACAAAAAGAAGCTTGAACATATTTGACTGATTCTGCCACAGTACCAGTATCACGCGATGTGTCGCATTAACACTTCTATCTTATTCGTTCAGACATGGCGCCATTCAAGCACCTCGTTAGATTCCAGAACGCGTCTTCAGAAGTGTTCTATGGAGAGTTGCAGACAGTTGATTATGATACAACACTGATCGGCCAGACAGTGCGAGTATTCGATGGGGATGGTCCTTGGGATAGAAACTTCCGCCTCTCGGATCAAGAGGAGTACATAGCTGAAGTTAGTCAATTACCACACCTCTCTCCGATCTTAGTACGATATTGAAGTTTTACCTTAGGTGCTGTTTCCACTTCCTCTAGTGCCGATATTCGTATGTATCGGCTTGAACTATCGGCAGCATGCGAACGAAGCGGGAATGGCAATCACACCCTATCCCGTCGTCTTCATGAAGCCTCCGGATGCGCTTGCTGGCCCTTTTGAGGACATACACATCAACGCTGAATGTAAGATGATGGACTACGAGGTACGTCGAGTCGCTGTAGAATTTGTCCAATGCTTATCCCGCTCTGCAGGCCGAGCTGTGTTTTGTTATCGGAAAAGACTGCAAAAATGTCACCGAAAGTGAAGATGCCATGCAATACATTCTTGGCTACACCGCCGGCAACGATGTGTCTTCGAGGTACTGGCAGGCACCAGAGAGATCAGGCAACCAGCACGGTAGTGCAAAATCGTTTGACAAGTTTGCGCCCATTGGACCGGTCATCACCTCGCAAGACATTATTCCCAACCCTCATAAGTTGAAGATCAAGTCTTTTGTTAATGGTGAGATGCGACAGTCATCTTGTACAAATGACCTGATATATGACATTCCAACGATCATCAGACATATCAGCAGAGGGACGACTTTGCGTAGAGGGACAGTGGTGATGACTGGTACACCGAGCGGTGTTGCTGCTTTTATGAAACCTCCTGCTTGGCTACAGGATGGTGATGTAGTAGAGGTGGAGATTGAAAAGATTGGGAGGTTGAGAAACAAGATGATCATGGAGAAGTAGTATGATTATCATCAAGCGAAGCACTGGTTCTAGCTTATTGCCCAATCTCAAATAGTTGCGTAATGAGTGAAGAGCATGACAAGAAAAGGAAAAACGGGATGCTCGTAATTGAGCTATAGCATGTCATCTGGCAGACCGCGCGGCCCGCTTTGCGGACGCTTCATCAAAACCTCTTCTTTCTCCCCATTTTGCAATCGCGTAATGAACTCTTCTGGATCAAAGTCCACGCCTATAGGGTTCTCGACGAAGGATTTCGATTTCATAAATTCAGTGGCATCGTTTGCGTCTTTGAAGTTGTCGACTTGCGTCTCAAGCTTGTTGCCGTCAGGGTCGCAGTAATAAATCGACGTAGTGGGTCCGTGGTTGACAGACCAAAGCGGTGAGATGCCCTTTGATTTACGTTGTCGATAAGACAGTAGAAGGTCGGATAACGAGTCGAAGGAAAAGGCAATGTGCTCAAGGCCGCAGGTACCCTTGGCTTGGTCCTGTGTACCGGGAACCTGAATGAGGGCAATGCGATGGTGCTCGTCGTCGTAGGTGAGGAACGCTAAGATCTCGTTCTCGTACTGTACGTGTGCGCCTAGGAAGTCGGTGTAATAGCGAACCATGTTTTGGAGGTTATTGGTGCGGAGAACGACATGTGCAAGCTTGCTGGGCGATTTGACAGCAGATACGGGCTCGTCAAAGTTGATTGCCATGATGGTGAAATTGAATCAATGGATGCGCAGCAAAAGTAAATGGTTGCGATGTATGTTCCGTGGCTTTATGCATAAGCAGCAGATTCTGCTTGTGTTCGCGCGAAGCACAAAGGCCTCAGCTGAGTAAGTGGGTGATTACCTATTGCATGTCCTTGCAGGCATTACGAGACGAAAACGAATCAATGACTGCTGCCGTAACTATGAACGAGGCTTCCAGCAGACCAAAGCGCATATTCTCCATGCCCGGAGAAGGTGAGATTATCGCCGGGAGGGTTGGGTCGTGACCGGTGCCCTTCGGAAACAATTGCTTCCGGCTGACCAATGAGCATGCGCGGAAGAGACAGACGATCGGATCGGACTTGTCCAGCACGCACGCTTCCCCGCTTCCATCGCGAGCGCCTCTTGGGCTCCCGGGCGCGTTAGAAAGCTAAATTTACCGTGGTGGCTTTTGTCTCCGAGCGTCATGAAGCCAATACTTCCGGATGCTCAGATCCTCTCACTCACAGCTTCACCTTCCGGGTCGCTGGCCAGTCTCCATAATCGGAAATGCCTGTTAGCCCGCCGCCATCCGGAGACGATTCATCTAGCCGAACGCGTCAGCGTCACGCAAAAGGCCGTGTCGGATTGCAGAAGGTCAACGTAGCATGTGACAGATGCCGTGTGAAGAAGATCAAATGTAAGTCTTTTCGTTCTCCGCTTTGGTTCTTCGCTTGTAGTCGGTAGGTGATTGACCTGATTGCAGGCGACGGCAGTACGCCATGCCAAAGCTGTCACACCATCAGTGTCGAGTGCACGTACTCCCGTACTGTAAGACGATACCGGGGAGCATCGATTGCCAAGACACAAAATCTGCAACGATGGTCTAGTAATGCGAAGCGTCCAATGCAGACCGATCAACTGGGGGCATTTCCTTCAATTGAGGATTATAACGAGGGAAGAATCATACCGGCATTACAGCCAATTACCAGTATCAACGATGATGTCGCTGCCGAAACCTCCTTTCCTGCTGCGTTTAGCAGGCATGACGGCACATCAACCAATGGTATAAATCAGCTTGTCGATCCTCCGTCAGCCGCAGTAGACCCCGTACGTGGAGCAGAGTCGGAAGATATAGTTTATCTACCAGAAGACGAAGATCCGCTACCTGACGCCTCAGCACCGCCCAGCCGAGATGAAATACACGGTCCTAACTCTTTTGCTTCTATCTGTGCAGACTCTGGGGTGGCCTGGATAGCGTCTCGTATTGGTGCTTCCAATTACGCTACGTGTGCTACGTCGTTCATGTCCACCATCAGTCGCAAGCTCAAACTTCAAAAACGCCTAAGTCAACAAAGACTGCCCGATCCTTCACTAGAAATTGCATGGCGTTATACTAGGGGTAAGTCGCCCTCAATATGGTGGTAACCATCAGCCAAACTCACACTTCCAATCCCAGCTTACTTCAATGAGAGCATTGAAGCTACTTATCAGACCATCGATCGATCGGATTTCGAAGCACGACTGGGAAGACATTACACAGGTTCATTGTATGACGAGGAACCCGGCTGGTACGCGCTACGAAATGTCGTGTTTGCGAGCGGATGCAGGATCACGACGTTCAAGTCATGTTCCTGGATGGAAGCTCAAAAGAAAGCAAAAGGATACTTCGACAACGCACTTTCCGTAGAGGCGGAGTTGTTGCATGGAACCCCAGGACTCATCGCAATACAAGCACTATTGGCCATGGTATGAATAAGTGTCCCTTCTATAACGAGCTAATAATAACGTCAAAGGCTTTCTTCGCTGACGGTCTAGGGGCCGCAAAACTGGAGTACACACTTATTGGTTGTGCCGTGCGCTTGGCGTATGCAAGAGGTATTCATCTTCAACCGACCTCGAGATCTGTGTCTTTCGAACAATCGGAAAGACGAAGCTGGCTATTTTGGACTCTATACTGCTTTGAAAAGCACCTCACAATGCGTGCAGGACGTCCATCTGTAAGCTCCACACTTTCACTAGTGTTGTCAAACTTATAGTTGCCTCTAGGTGATCGATGACGAGGATATCAGTTGCGCGCTGCCAACTTGGGCGCCGAATGCAAGCTCCAGCTTTGTAGAATGTTTTAGGAATATTGTAGATCAGGCAAAGATGTCTTCGACTATCGCAAAAAGCTTCGCCACCGTAAAGGCTCGGCAACGACCACTTCGAGAAAAGGCTTGTCTGATCAAAGAAATCAACACGACTTTACGATCTTGGTACGAAAACCTCTCTCCAGATCTGAAGGTTCTGTTTCCAGTCGACACCAAGAAGATACCACGAGGTCTATGCGCAGAGCATCTCATGTATCTCCATCTTTCTTACTACGGTAATATGGCTGCTCTCCATTCTGTCCTTGGTTATCCTTGGAACCTCAACGACGCGCAGTTGAGTGATCAAGACGACACAGTGGTGAGGTTTCAGATGGAGGCTAGCAGCGATGCATTAGCAGAGGCATCACGGCATATTATCTTCATTGCTCGATCAATCTCTTTAGATGCTGCTGCTCCAGTGTGGTAAGTGAATAGGAAGCCCACAGTCCCTTATTCTGACCTTGACACTTCCTAGGCTCGTATTTTACTACCCATTGCTCGGCATGATCAACATGTTTGTGTCGATACTCAAGTCGCCAGCTGGACCAGCGACTGAGAAGAATATTGGGATTATCGACATGGCCGCCGGCTACTTTGCGTATCTTGATTACTCCACAGACGCCATTTTTTCTTTCGATCTAGTAAAGAATTTGGCACAGTGGGCTAGGAAAGCAGTTTCTCAAGCGCGCGATCAAGTTCCTACTCCGCAATCTACGCACTTCGCCGTGGAACGAGACGTGCTATCGCCAATGGAGAACTTTCATGTCAACTCAATTCCTAATGTAAGTTTGTTATACCCGGTCATTCAATCGCCGACTGATGATTTGTAGACAGTGATGGATATTGATGGAATGGATTTGGATGATTGGCCAACATTTCTTGCTCGCCTGCCACAGTTTATAGCTTGATGTCGACATCAGCACACCGCTCACGAACTCCAATGACAGTCTAACGTCCACTTCAACATCAGTGAGTCATGAAATGTCATCACACGATTGTAAACCCTCAAGAATCGTTTCATCCTCCTGCAGTAATATAAATACTAAGAGATTTCACGAGCTTAGCATGATAGGTAACTGTCGTCATCTCATCTACTATTGTGGTCTTACTTCTCGTTCTTCTTTCCACCTTCATGCGCCTTTTTCACCCGCGCATGACAACAACTTCTCTAGAGGCGCAGGATCCTATATCATATCAGCATCGTTCCAGAATACAGACAGAGGTACGTCTTACAGCCCAAACTTGGTAAGATAGTAGCCTCGCTCGTGGCTCAAGCTGAACTACCATTCTAGCCGTAAATTCCATGTCAACACACTCTCCATTTGCAACAGTCATCTCCACACTTCCAAGAAGCATAAGATCAGAGCAATCTGTGTTATGTATGTACACTCTCTTGACAAAATGCTTGCGTTTCTTCACTATGTCCCATGCGTTCTTGCGTGATTTGCGAATCTCTGTATGTGGAAGTTGTAGCAGTCTTAGTAGCCACTGAAAGTGTTGTACATACCTGCAGATCCCGTAGCCGTTCCAGCCGCAGCGATCATCACACCGTCAGGTGTGAATATCTCATCGGCTAGTGTGTTTCCCGCTTTGTCGGTTGGATCATCTACTGCAGCAAAGAATCTTTCTATGAGTGATTTTATATCGTTCGGTGTCGGGACTGTAGGCCACGCTGTGTTCGCGGTGGAATTGATCATTTTGTTCGGAGGGGGATATCTGCTTCGAACACAAAAGACTTGAACCCTGATATACTGGTCGTTGTATGCATGCTCCGCTACTATACGGGCGTCAGCTGCATGCTAGACCAGCAAGCGGTCGGCGTGCTCCCCAACTGAGTCCGGCGCGTTTTGCTTCCGGGGCGATCCTGCCCGCCTCATTCCCCGCATCGAAAACACCACGCATACACTCGCCAGCAGCCACAACCGCGTGAACCGCAAACTAATCTTAGGAAAATGCAGAGAGCATGGGTTCCAGGCCCACAGATGGCGCCAGCCGGTCCTGATCACGGTGCAGCTCCTACATTTTAGGAGACTGCAAAACTACCTAGCTATCTTCACCATGCAACAGCATTGAGCCCCATGAACAACAGACCCTTTTACCAATTTATCGTCGGTATGATTGAAGACCGTATCGTATTGCTCGCTTCTGCGATCACTATCGTGGTGATCCATCTCGCAGCGAAGTGTTTACAAGTCGGCCGGCGACCGAAGAACTTCCCTCCGGGCCCACCTACAGTACCAATACTGGGAAATCTCCATCTCGCAAGTTCTTCTATCCATGAAGCTTTGGTACAGCGACTCATATACCAACAGATGCCAAAAGATAGGCCGTGGCTGCAATTCACTACATGGGCAGAAGAGTATGGGTAGGTTGATGATGGGAAAACAACAAGTAAACTTCCACGGACACGAGGTAGCTCAGTGTATTCACTCATGCTTGGAACAAAAACATACATCGTGTTATCATCGCCAGATGCTGTAAAGGATCTTCTTGATAAGCGCAGCAATATCTACTCGTCACGTCCAGATATGTACATGGCTCACGATGTGGCCAGCGGAGGCCTCCGTTTGGTAACAGCAGTAAGTCATCTTCGCGTCAAGTCTCTATCTCCTCTAACAAAACCACCATAAATACGGCGCCATATGGCGTACCATGCATAGAATGGTTCACAACATCTTCAACATGCGCGCAGCGATTACATACGTTCCTTACCAAGACCTCGAGAACAAGCAAATGTTGCGAGATATGCTGGACAGTCCAGAGGATTTTGTCAACCACATACGCCGATACAGCAATTCTCTTACTACGCAGATGGTGTTTGGCTTTCGAACTACCAGTAATGCTGATCCAAAACTGAAACAGCTCTTCGACAGCTTCGAGAAATGGGGCTCCTTGGCTGCCGGAGCAAGCTCGCAGCTTTCAGATCTGTATCCTATTTTGCGACTCCTTCCACCTTCCTTGCGCCCCAACTATCGCTATGCGCAAGGTCTGCACAAGAGAGAGAGATGGAGCTGTATCTCGGCCATTGGATGGACACGAAGAACGGTGTGAAGAACGGAACGGGAAAGGTGTGAACCGTCTCTTTACAATGGATCTGTACCGTCGACTGACATCACGATCGACAGCCTTGTTTTTGTAACGACGTCCTGCGTGTGTAGCATGCTGAAAACATGTCCGACGAACAAGCTGCATACCTCGCTGGCTCGCTCCTCGAAGCTGGCAGCGATACCACCTCTGCTATCCTCGTCGGATTCGTGCAAGCGATGCTCGTTCATCCTGATGTTCAACACCGCGCACAAGCGGAGCTTGACCAAGTCGTTGGACACACGCGCCTCCCTCACATTCATGATGCTGAAAAGCTGCCATATCTACGCGCTATCGTCAAGGAGTGCATCCGATAGATGCCAGCAACTATCATGGCGGCGCCACACGCAGTCACACAGGACGACGAGTATATGGGATACAAGATACCAGCTGGAGCAACCGTGCTGATCAATGTCTGGTGAGTTGACGTTTCTATTCCACTTTCCTAGAGCGGATCGATGTGGAAGGGGACTACACATGAATCCAGCTACAAACCCCAACCCGAGAACATTCGACCCCTCACCATTTGAAAACGACCTCCGCTCGGAGTTTGAATGTGCAACTGGACGCGATCCATCGGAGCGGCGCAATTACATCTTCGGTGCTGGGCGTCGCGTGTGCCAGGGCATGCACATCGCCGAGCGCTCACTATTCCTCGCTGTCACACGTCTGCTGTGGGCGTTCGACTTCAAGATGCCTGAGTCAGGAAGCCTGCCACATGTGGATGATCTGGTAGGTGATTTGACGGTGCAACCCGCCCCGTTTGAAGTCAGAATCGTTGCAAGGAGCGAGGAGAAGATTAGTCTGGTGCAGGAGACGTGGGCAGATGTAGAGAACATGATATTGGATGAGAAGGGGCAGTGGAAGAATGTACCACAGGGCATGGCGTTCAGCACGTGGATACCTGACGTGGAGGAGAGAAAGTAGTAATGTAGCTTTGGGTGCGATTCCACTATTATGATGGAAAGTCTCCCTGTTCAGATGGTAACAACAAGCCAATCTAGCAGGATATCTATGAATTCACTGTTAGATATCTGTAAACTTACTATTCTACATACTTCTTACTTTACTCTTAAAACGCACCCGCCGTTTTCTTACTAGCTTCTAAACGCTAGTCCTCCCTAAACTATGAATTCTACAGAAGTGTACTACCTACTCGCCTGTCTTGAGATTCACAACATCAGTTTTTAACAGATAAGTTTAGGACACAATTTGCGAGACACCAATCCCTTAACAAGTAAGCAAGAATGACCCAAGGATCGCATACAATTAGCAGGTGTTGAGGCTAGATACGATAAAATTTCCTCGAGGATTAGACTTTCACACTAAGCTACCATGCCCAAGGCATTCACTTCGCACATCTAAGAGACCCTGCGCACTTCCCGAACGATGACAGCTTATCTATACCCTCAATACACTCCCTAGTGTCGTCTAAGAACGTTATTCGATCACTGTCTATATCCTTCATCGCCAAAGCTCCTAAATCCGGCAGCAAGCCCAGCAATCCTGCACATGTCAGCTTAGTACTCAAAAACATCACTATGACCCTGAAAGTCGCTCGGTACTTACACCGAGTTGCGCAGGTTCCTACCACCGGTTAGCAGATATTCAATCTTGTATGGAACCTCGATCGACATACCCATCCTTCACCACAGTCGCTAGGCGCTTCTGAAGCGCAGATACGTGTGCAAGCCCTTGCCTCAGGAGTCGCAAGCACTGTTGGTGGTACTTGTGTAGGGCGAGTTCGAGTCGGCCCTGCAACTGCGAGAGCAGTGAGGAGGGTGATGACGATAAAGATCTTCATGTTGACTGTGCTGATTATGTCTTTTGCGTTTGAAGATGGAGAGGAAGAAGAAGTGATGTTGGAAAGACGAAGTAAAGAGGAGACACGGAGGGCTATATACATTCGCTCCTCGCCAAACGCCACTCGATGGACCTCTGTTCTGGGATTGACACAGTCTGAACGAGCGTGCTCCGGACTCGCGAGCAACCACGTGGTATACCGACTTCTCAGCTTATGGCTGACGTACAATCACCCTCGGAAGCTCTTAACAAACACAGTAAATGCGACCAACCGATGAGAGATGCCTGATTTGCATGTACGCGTTCGATGACGCTCCACTTGGCTGACACTATGAAGAGAAGAACTGGTAGAGAAGGTAGAGAAGGTAAGAGAGCATACTACAGTATTCACAGAAGACTTTACTTGTTATGCCACAGCACTGCTTTCATCCAGAATTAGTCCCGGTTGTGCCGTATAGACAGATCATCCATAAGCATCCTCTGTAATTAACCTCTTTCGCTCCACCTAGCTCCCGAGAATTTCCTCAGTCACCTCGCATCATGCGCAGGTGCTCCAGGTTCTCCGCGACTTCATCCAATTGGCTCCTGGACTCGACAGCAGAACCAACAATTCTACCAACGTCAGCTTAGACACTAGTCCGGTAAAGAAGTCGAGAATACTCACACCAGAGTTCGTAGATTCCTGATATATGTTAGCGCCCAGTCATTTAAATTGAAAACCCAATCACTTACCCAGCCCTCACCACACTCTGTTGCTTCGGGAAAACAAGCGCGTGTGCAAGTCCTGGTCTGAGGAAACGCGGCTGGTGTGGCAGCTGCGAAAGCGGCAAAGAGAGTGATGATGGCGATGAATGACTTCATGTTGTTGGTGATGGATATTGAGAGGTAAAGGAAGTTGATAGAAGTGTGGTCTGTGTGGGATGTGGAAGTGAGGAGCGGGTGTAGGCGATGGTATATATATATATTCCCCTCAAACAACTGCCTAGAACACATTCACCGGGAAACCGCGGATTGCACTCTCTCAACCGTTGCACGCAGTACGTGACATGTACGCTTTAATACTATGATTGACATGCAAACGCTCCAACCCATTGAATAGATAGATGGTAAACGCGTACGTTGCAAGAAAAGAAAATGTTACACCAATCTCTTCAGCTGCTGAGAACCCATGCAGCTGAAATAAGACAGTCCCAAATGAAGCGGGTGACCTCAAGGGGCGGCTAAATATGGTCATAGCGGTATACTTTCCAAGCCTTCGAGAACGTGTTGGTGTCGTTTGTCATGGAGTACGGGCAGTCTTGGCTAATATACCGCCCGCCCTGCTTACCCGGTTTCGGGGAGACGGGTTTTCCACATTCTGAAATACTCATAGATGAACTCCGGATTGGGAGGATAGATTTGCAGAACGAAGAAATAGATGATGTGTATGCTGTTCGTAGGACGATGTTGCCAGATTGAATCGTACGGGATACGGAAGAGCATTGAGAAGGCACCTGTATGTACAGCAGATATCGGCCCGTAAAGATTAGTAAAGTTCAGTTCTGTTGTACTTCCATGCACTTGCCAATGGAAGAGACTCCGAGGGCGGAGTGAAGATGAGCGTAAGCACCGGCTTGGCTTTGCTACTACTGTACCACGCCAAACCTTTTACTACAACACCACCTCAGCCCAGATTCATCTTCTCCCATTCTCAAAGATTTCCCATCTTAACTCTTCGTGAGGTCACATTCTACAAGAAGGGATGTCCGGTTAGAAGATTGCGACAGCATTTGGCGGACTCGCAACACCACCAGGTACCTACACAGGGATTAGCTCTCACCTTAGTCTCAGCAATTGGTAAGACCTACCTTCAACGGCACGCTACTAACAAAGCAAGTGCTCCGGCCTAACTCCTCGCTCTTTTCACACAACCGCTCCAAATCAAACATCTCACCTATCATGACACCCCAGCCACCTAACAACCACTGGTGTAATAATCCACCGCCCTGCATCTCATTTTCCCAGGTTTCACCCGCCCAGAGTCCGCCTGGAGCGTTGTGTGGACCTGCTAGAGGTGCCATCTCGAAAGAGGGGGCGTCGGATGCTGCGAAATGATCAGTCCAGGTCACGTTATGGTTGGTTGGTTGGTTGGTATTGAAAAGAGAGATGGGTCGAGATGGCGTAGGTGGCAATGGAGATGAGATAAGACGTGGAGAAAGTGAGCTGAGCATCCTTACCGACAGCGACGAACCCATTTTCCCAAATCCACTGCACAGTCTGTTTATCCGACTGCACACCCAAGAACGCCGGCGGCTTATCCTTGAGAGATTTCTTCTCTTCTTCGCCCAGCTTGGCGTAATCGCGAGTGAATCCTGTTCGTAAGAGCAACATATCGCCTTCTCTCGTCTTGATACCTGTTTCTTGCAGCATGTCCTTCAACTCTTCTGCCGTGATACTGTTCGCATCTAGTGCATACACTTCTTTCTTTCCTTTCTTTTCAAGATATCGCGGATAGTCTAGGATGATACCCCGGGTGGTGATACCGCCAGAATTGGCCACGCGATCGATGCCAATGACTTCCGATGACTCGAGGTCCTGCTGTGAACGCCCGCCGTAGTATCTTTTTGCGCTCTGGTATCCGTAGTGCCTGAATCCGTCCCATTGGCTACTTCCTTGGGTATTGAAGTCTAGATGATCATCGTTGACTGTTCTCTTCGTGCCGTCTGGATATTGCTTGTTCTTCATTCTCCAGGAGAATGGTGGTCGGTCGAAGGAAGGATGAGAAGGTAAGTTGAGATACCAGTCTAGCGAGACGCGATCGCCAGTTTGTATTTCTTGGGCTGCTGCTTTGACGACAGACGGTGTGATCATGTTCAGAGCACCAAGTTCGTCGTCTGCACCGTAGAGGCCCCACGCGTTTCCTGGAGGGCCATTCTTGTCGAGTGGAAGATCCTGAAATGGAGGGCGAGATCGTGGTGACATGTTGGATTCCTATGTAGCGAACTTGTCGTTGGTACGTGGTGAACCTGCAGGTCTCCGATCTGCTGATATTGAGTCGTCTTTGCAGGAGACAGAGTGCATCATGTCGGACTGGTGACCTGATACTTCGGCTGAATGTACAGCGAGGGCTATGTGGCGCGTAGTGGGGTAAAGCGCGGGGTAATTCCGTAGTCGCTAACTCGGTAATCGATGTGGTACGGATATCACGACCGTTGATCGAGTAAACATTCAGCTTCTTCACTAACATGCTGAAGACTCCTGGATGTCGCGCCCTTCTAGGCCAAAAATGCATTCTTCACATTCATCATGATGAGAGATAGGGTTCGGGTAGGTGTTCGCGACGCGCTTTGGCATGTTATACCTACTATGCCACACCAGCGGGATCAAAAGTCCGGTCCCATCCCTACACCACTTCCTCTTGAGCCTGTGTTCTTCAAGTGCGCGCCGCTGCCTTTGAACAGACTTTGCCAAATGAAGGCCTCACTCAACAATAGCTCAATGTCCTTCTCTGTCCATTGCCGCGTTGGTAATGATTGTAGGAACATCATCGTCTCTTGGAAGTCCATCTTTCGCAGTTGATCAGACCATTTGACGAGGAACGCGGCGCAGACGTAGAGGTGGAAGGACGAAAACCCATCTTCTTCGGCCTATAAGAAGTCAGAAATGCGCATCAAGAGGACGGCTACGTGACTTACCAAGTACGTGTCCCACATCCTTATCGTGTTCTTGACGGATATCTCGCGCATTAGAAGACAGTTCATCCATCGAAAGCTGAACTGTATGAACTCAACACCTTCGTTCTGCAGATGCTTCGCTAGCTGGTCGTCGATACGCGTAGTTAGGTCTCTCAGACTTGCCACTTGTCTTTGGATACCTGGTTGATGTGCGATGTAGTTGTCTTGAATTCCGTCAAGAAGTTTGGTCAGACACCAAAAGGAATCTGCCTCAACTGCGTCTAAGACTTGTTTTGGTAATTGGCCAGGGTCCATACCAAATTCAATATCGGGATCTGAGATGTAGGCGCCCAGGAAGACCTGCCAGAATGGGGTGACCAGGTCATTGATGCCTTGTACATAGCCCGAGGCAGGATGTCGTATCGCCCACACGTATAGTATTCGCTCGAGCGATCGTTGGGTCGCTTCGTAGCTGTAAAGCTCAAGGTGTGGATTCGTCCGAGGCACGTCGATGCTGATCTGATGCCATATAGCTTCGTCCAAGCCACGTCCTCGCCCACGATTTGTCGAGGGGTAGGCTGCGCCGCCTGCCATTCCGGAGGCAACGGCGCTAGCACTGCCAGAAGTACCTCGTTCGAAAGCCTGCCGCACTCCCTCCAAGTATTCCTTTCGTTTGCGCTCAAGTGTCGCGACCCTCCTCTCGCTGCTAGTCGGTAGGTATCCCAACAGAACCTGCCATGTCATGGCGCGCACTTCAGACGGAACACCTGACCATGCCGAGTCTCGCAGATCCGACAATGATATGGTGCTCGCTTGGAGTATCCTCTTGAACTTGTTGATTCTTGTTATTCGTGCAGAGTGCTCCTCGGTCTGTTTTGCGGACGCGTTTGGGGGTGGAGTAGGATGCGAGATAAGATGTAGCGAATTTGCGGGGTCTCGAAGGATCTCTTGATACTGTGGCCGTAGGATTTTCCCTTCAATTTTCTTCGCGGTTGGGTAGTTGGGTATGCCTCGCTCCTCTGCAATGTCGCCGCTGTCTATACCGCGCCATGCGGTTGAGCCCAGACTTTCTCTGCTAGCATGTCCGGTCGTTTCTTTGGCCTTGGATGGCTGTTTCCGCCGTCCCTTCCTCCGCATGTTTGCGATGCTCGGCAGCCCGAATTCGTCTTCATCGTCCTCAAACATGTTGTCGGCATCGTCTTCGTCGCCATCGTTCCAATCTTGGTGGGTATCGTTGAGAAAATAGCTGTACGTTGCTCGTGCGGGACGGGGTGATATGGTCTTGCTGGACCGGCTCGGTGCAGTGCTTGACTCGCGACTGTGGGTGGTCGATGGCGGGGTTCGAGGTCGCGAGTTTGACCCAGAGACGCTCCTTTTAGCAATCAGTTCTGTTCCGAATAATGTATCACTCCGAGCAACATACAATGAGCTGAAGTTGAGTATGTCGGCATGCGAATAGGATGCGCCAATGACCTTTTTGTTTTGCGGTGAGCTAGCGGAGTTGGATGTTGTGCGCCAGAATGGAGAGGCCGAGCTGCGCATGAGATATCAGTGTTGGGAATTCATATGCGACAGGGTTGTAGTAACGTACGAGGACCGGTCTGTACGCAGGGAAGCGATGTGTTAGCTACCCCGGATACTATGACGCTCTTTGTGGTTTGGAAGGACACGAACCGACCTGGACCATTTCCTGGATAATTGTTAGCAAACCATAGATGGCGCACAAGACTGGGGAGACAAACCTGCTGCTGCTTCTTAGAGGCCATGTTGGAACAAGTGACTGCTTGTCCTGTGTCTCGAGGCGGCCCCGCTGTGAACTCAAGCTTCAGAGGGCTTGACGGGGCAGGCACGAAGAAACTCGTATCCCCTGGACTGTGCCTGACGCCTTCCTATGCCCTTGAAGTGTTTCTTCTCTTTCGAAATGATGTATTCTCCAACAATGCAGCGATTGTATTCAGCACGCATATGCCTGGTATGTCGTAGGGCTCGTGCATGCGTCCGTCGCGCCTGCCACGCCAAGCCCAATACTAGCGCGCCTGCCCATTGCTCTGCTCTCATCTCCTCACCCAAGCGTCAGGCTCTTCCTTCTTTCACCTCCCTTGCTCCCATTCAACCCGACGATCGCGCTCCACTAACCACCATCGCACTCTTGCGTGTCTGTATTTCGCTCTCTTTTTCAACCTTTTCTTTAGCAAGCTCTTTCCTCACACTCCAACATGGCCGACGAAAACTACGAGGACGACATTTTTGACGATCTGTACGTGCTCTCAGCGCGATTGAGGGACTATCGCACTTTGCGACACTCTGCTAACAGTGCACTAGCTATGATGATGAGCCCACGTCCAAGCCCGCGGCAGCAGCACCCAACCCAGCGCCCAAAACGGAACCCGAACCCACCCCAGCCGAGCCCGCGAGCGCGCCGCCTCAAGATTCTACACAGGACAACGGTCAAGATGCCGCACCTTCTTGGCAAGCTCAGACTGGGGGCGAACAGGACTCGCACATGGACCAGTCCGGCTACAACGCTGGGGGTGACCAGTCGTACGACAATGCGCCCGCGGAAGATGACAACTATGGCCCAATCAACGTGAAAGAAGACGGGTAAGTCGTGCAATGTCCAATCTGATCATCATTTCCAAGAGGCGCATCACAAGGTATAAGAACATGTCCATCGCATGTTGTAGCTTGAACCAAGAGGCACGTCGCTGCTAGGACCATGACCGTCAACGGCCGCATAAGATATCGGGCTAGAGCGTTCGACAACCTGATAGATGCAGACTATTCATGGAATAAATTGCGAGCACAATCAGACTGCACACTTCAGTCTGTCGCATATTCAAAAGCACCTGGGGCCATGGTTGGCACAGAGTCTGGGATAAAAGCCTAGGAGCTAGACACCTTGCGAAAAATTGTGGTCGCTGTCGGCCACTGGTCAGGCGCTCAAAGCATAGCGGAGTGGGCCGCCAGTTTTGGTTGTGGGAAGAAGCTGGAAAACAAAAGTCAATCGCTCAGCGATACTCTGAGCATCCATCAACGCGCCTTACGCAGGGACTATCGCGGCTTGCCCAACTTTGGCAGCGCCTCATGTCGATATATACCTAGGTACTTGATAGCGCGTACCAGCAACGCAAGCAAAGGATAGCTACCGAGCTGTGAGATAGTCTGAGACTTCCACGCTCGAATTCATAGCAGAACACAGACGTTTCATCCGAATCAAACTGTGCCTTTGCAAGGGCTACTTTTGCACCTCGAAACTTGGACTTGAGTACGTGGAGTGCATTCTTGGTCGATATGATTGGTGCACGCCACGAAGTCGACACGTCCTGGGTAGCATGCGGCAGGAGTTGGCTTCGCTTAGCCATTCGTCTGCGACCGCATACGGTCCTCGAGCGAGCGACACCTTGCTACAAAGAAAGGAGCTTCACGATACCAACGCGCATGATCTCAGCCCAGTCTCCAATCATCCACGATAGAACACGAGCTACCTCTACAATACCGCGACTGGAAAAATTACTCTGGACGCCCCACCCATCCAACAGTTGTCAATTGTGCAGTACCGCCAATTTGACGAAGTCGCCGATATGGACCTCGCCACGAAGGAATCTCTTGGGACCATGTTCTGCAATATCCATTTCTAAGGATAATGGCGGAAGATGCGATGGGGGATCATGCGCGTCAAGGCCATTAATCCGACTTATCACACTTGGACGAGGCTGTTTTCAACGACCACATCATTACCAGCCATTGCGCGGAGGCCCCCATAATCATGCAGCCACGAATATCTTATGATGCGCCTCGTTTTTCTCGTCTGCTTTCACTAACGATGTCGTTTCTCATGATTGCTTTACTGACTTGAGCTACAGCAAGATGTTCATTGGTGGCTTGAACTGGGAAACTACAGAAGGTATGTAAATTCGTCTTGGTCTATTCAACTGCACATGAAACGCTCAACCTTACTAATTCTCTGACAGACTCCCTCAAGGGCTATTTCTCGCAGTTTGGTGAAGTTAGTGAATGCACCGTCATGCGCGATGCTGCCACCGGACGTTCTCGAGGATTCGGCTTTCTTACGTTCAAGGACCCCAAGTGCGTCAACATTGTCATGGTCAAGGAGCATTACCTTGATGGCAAGATTGTGCGTCTATACCCGCTAAATGCGAAATATCAACTAACATTATTTAGATCGACCCAAAGCGCGCGATCCCTCGTGAAGAGCAGGAACGAACGAGCAAGATCTTTGTCGGTGGTGTCAGCCAAGAGGCCACTGAGGAAGACTTCACAAACTTCTTCAAGCAGTTCGGTCGCGTCGTCGATGCCACACTTATGATGGACAAGGAGACTGGCCGACCCCGAGGTTTCGGCTTCGTCACTTTTGATGGTGACGCAGCCGTAGACGCTACTCTACGCGGTCCCCTCCAGATTCTCGGCAAGCAGATTGAAGTAAAGCGCGCTCAACCCCGTGGCAACATGCGCGACGACGATGGAGGCGACGGCAACAAGAAGTTCGGCCGCGGCAACAAGTTCAACAAGTTCAACGACAACGGCAACGGTGGCCAAGGCGGCGGCAACAACTACGACAATAACGGTGGAAACATGCAAGGCCAAGGCGGCAACAGCGCCATGTCCCCTGCCATGATGGCTCAGTACTGGCAGCGAATGCAACAGTACTTCCAGTCCATGCAGCAAACTCTCGCCCAGCAACAAGCCGGCGGTGGTATGCCCGGCAACCCCATGGCTGCCATGGGTGGTATGAACCCAATGCAGATGCAGCAGATGCAACAGCAGATGATGAACCAAGGTATGAACCGCGGCAATGGCTCTCCGAACCCCCAAATGATGGGTGGTCCAGGTGGAATGAACCCAATGCAAATGCAGCAAATGCAGCAGATGCAGATGGCACAGATGCAAGGTGGTGGAGGCCCAGGAGGTCAGGGTGGTCCGGGTATGATGAATCCTCAAGGTGGCCAGAGTGCCGGTGGTCCACGCCCAGCTTACACCGCTCAAGATCAACTCGCTTTCGAACAGCAAAAATACGAACAACAGCAGGCACGCCGCCAGCAGCAACTCTCTGGCCCCGCCGGCTTCGGCAACGCCCAGGGAGGTCCCCAGAGCTGGGATGGCATGTACGACGACGCCCCTCAGCCAAATATCCCCTCTGGCCCCGGAGGCGGTCGCGGCGGCTTCAGGAACAACCGTTCCCGCCAAGGCTCCAGCCAGCCGCCTGCTGGCGGTGGTCAAGCTCCCATCAACGCCCCCACCGGCCCTAAGAACGCTGGTGTCCGAGGCGCGAACTACCGTGGTGGAGGTCATCGTGGCGGCGGTGGTTTCAGGCACCAGCCCTACGGTGGTCGTGGCGGTTAAACGTGAATCCAAGGTATCACCAGAGAAGGCGCCCAGAAAAAAAGTCGAAATCATTTTGCACATCTTAGGCTGAGTTAATTTTGTACATTGGCGGAATAATCAGAGGGAGTGTGGTTTGCATGGCCAGGATCGTGTTTGGGCAATTGATGTTTTTTTCTCTCTCTCTTTCTGTTTCGGGTTGAGATGGAAGAGGAAGGACACAGTATTCCGACTCATTTCATGAATAGTTTGGGGTTTTACTTCTTTCTGTATAGTAGCATATTCTCGAAGGAAAAAAAAAGTCCATTTTGGCGTCTTGGACCTTTGGAACCTTATTATATTCTTGATGGTTACAGAGTGTGACGACCGCATACAGTACCCTTTTGTGAGTCGAACATGATTTATTAATGAGATTGATTCTCGAAAAGTCTGACAGTTTGAAAACCACAAGGCGGAATGATACAATCAACGCCCCTTTTTTTGGAGACAGAGCTAGAACATCATACGTTTGGGGTTGGGAGCGGGCATCTTCTAGAAAGTGCAGAGCGACTTCTACTTTGGCAGTTAATAACCAGACAGTGAGAATAGGTTTCGTAGAGTAGTAATGCATTACATTGCGACGTAGTAGTCATTAGTCTAACGTGAAATGAGCCATAGCTCACATCTGAACCCCATCCACACCATGGTATGCACCTGATATATAACAATAACCCAACCCAACGCTATGCAACTAAAATCCAAAAAGCAGCCGAAGCCACGCCCAAACATTAAGGTACTCTAGTCTTCTGTCTTTGCTTCCTTTGTTCTGGTAACTCCATTTCCAAGTCGTGCCCGGCCAAGGTGCAGCCCAGAGCTTGATTGAAACTTTGAAACCAACATATCCTTTCGTAAAACATTTACTAGCACATGTACTCATCGCGACGATGCCAACGCCTAGTATATAGAACGCTGGTCCGAAGTCCATCATATCCCATAAGTTGGTCCAGCCCGCCTAGAGGCCGAGATATCCTGGGATGTGAACCAGGACGATGGCCCATGGTAATATGGACGAGACCATGAGCTTCCATGACGCGCCTTGTGCAGGCGCTGCAGGCACCCCGGTCGCAGCATTGTTCTCCAATTCACTGATGGTCGGTACTGGTGTTGAGCTAGGGTATATCGTACGGATAGTGGTAAAGCCGCGATCGTCGTATCCAGTCACTGTCTTAGGCCCATTGTCGGAGGAACCCGTAGGCAAAGCTTGCGGCGATGAGGTATAGGAACCGAGAGGGGACATCTACAGAACATTGTTAGCATTTTGTTGTCGAAATAGACAGGGGATCAAAAAAGGCTTACTGACAGTGGCTGAGCTGGGTGGAACAACCTTTCCGGTATCCGAAACGGTCCACCCGCTCGGTAGCCCGGGGTAGTTCGCAAACGTTGGTTGCGGAGTGGGAGTAGCCGACGGGTCGGGAATCCAGGGGTAAACGCTGGGGCGGACATAGTCGGAGGTCTGGTGAGGAGTAAAGGGCAGGGGCTGTCCGGTGGCAGTCGCAGTGATGGCTGGTGCGTCGGCGATAGGAGCATTACCACCAGAGAAGATGGTACCTCCGACAGATCTGATAGATCCCGAAGTGCCACTTTGGTCGCTATAGACGTACTGAGTACCAGTAGAGTAGTCCTGAACCCTGAGAGACTTGACCTTCATGGTGAAGGGGCCTTGAGAGTAGTCGGTGGGACCGCGAGCCCAGGAGATGGTACCTGCAGGGTTGGCGGGATCACCACCGCTCCATGCGCCGAACTTGACCTGCATAGGTGTCTGAGGGTACTGGTTGTTGGCGTTCGCAGGCTCTAGCGTACGCACAGTGGTGCCGTCAATCTGCCAGACAATCTGTTCTGGGGTCCATTCGATGGTGTACTTCTTGAAGCCCGACTGACTGCCCGGGTCGGAGTGGAAAGCACCACGGTTGTAGTCTGTGGTTTGTCCCTTTCCAAAGTAGTTGCTCTGCACTTCGTCGGGGTCTGCACCAAGCCATTCCCAGTCGATTTCGTCCAAAGTGTCGGATTGCAGCACGAAACTGCTGACAATACCCGCGCCCGGTGCAGCTTGAATTTCAATGTCGACCTTTCCGAACATGATGTACCACAGCGAAGTAAGCTGAGGTGCATCTCCGGACTGTCTGATGGTAAAGGACACGCCATCGTCGCCGTATGTAGGGTTGCCTTGTGGTGTGAAACTCTCCGACTCGGACGAGAAGTCAATGTTGACGGTTTTGCCGAGAGCGGAGTCTGGAGGACAATCGCTTCGTAGAGTTGGGTTACAGTTGGACCATGTCTGGGCGTTGGAGCGAGCGAAGAGGGCGACGGAAGCCAGAGCAGTGAGAGCTCGCATCGTGGAGCGCATCTTGGGTGTGTTGTGACAGCGAAGATGGCAGATAGCGAGTGTTGCCGACGATATGCGCCGGGGCTGTGATACGGTGACGCGATGTGATGTTGTTGCCCAAGTGTGCTGTGATATCAAACGAACGAATAATAGAGAGGAGCACGTGTGAGTCTCGTGGTGGAGATAGTGTTTTTGGTACCTTCTCAGCACTTGAGAGGTGATGCAGATGGGTGAGGTGGGTGTGATGCATGTACAGCGGCCCGACCAGCATACTTTTGTAGTGTACCAGCCATCTGTGAGCAATGACCTACATGATGAGGTGTCAAGCAAGCTAACAGGGTATGCTGCGATACGGTATTCGACGAAATTTGGAAAGGCTGGAAAATGGAGGAGACTGGTTTCCCAGCCACCCAAAGCACGGACCCTTTGCCGCGTAGCTGCCAAAACCCGCGCGCATGCCCAAGCAAACAAGAGATCTTGGGGATGACGCAACCAATTTTCTTCTTCTCAACAACTTTCGTCATCATGTAGATACTTGACAAAACTTGCGCAATATGTAACATGCCTTGTAGCATGAGGACATCCCGGCTCTCCGCACAGGTGTGGCGTTGCGAAATGTGGCGCATGCGACCCCCGCAACACCAAATCCTGCACCCCACGTCGGAGAAGGGAAAAGTCGACCATTCTATGCAGGCAGCTAGGGTAGAAAGCGTTCGATTTGTCCCTTTCCCGACGCGCACCTATCTTTAGCACCTGCAGCAGTATCAGACCCTGTCTTTCCGACCGAACCGTCCAAGACTTCGTCCCTTTCTAGACCGTTCTGAGTCACACGTCCATAAAGAATTCATCACTGTTACGAGGTCTCACCACCTCACCAAGGAACCCTAAAAATGTCTCTGACCAACGCCACGCCGCTCCAAGTCGCTCAGGCGGCAAGACTCGGGTCCCGGAAACTCGCCGTCTTGTCTACCGAGGAGCGGAATGCCGCATTGACAGCTATCCATGCCGCACTAGCAACTGGAAAAGAGGAGGTTCTAGCGGCCAATGCGGAAGATCTGGAAGCTGCGAACAAGGCCGCGGCAGGAGGCACGCTAAGTGCAAGTCTAGTCAAGAGACTGGATCTGGGGAAGCCGGGGAAGTATGAGGATATGCTGCAGGGAATATTGGACGTGAAGGATCTGGAGGACCCAATCAACAAGACCACCGCGAAGACCCTGTTAGACGATGACTTGGTGCTATCAAGGATAACATGTCCTATTGGTGTGCTTCTCATCATCTTTGAAGCCCGGCCTGAAGTCATTGCGAACATCTCTGCGCTTGCCATCAAGTCTGGAAACGCAGCTATCCTCAAGGGTGGTCGTGAGTCTAGCAACAGCTTTGCGGCCATTGCATCCATCATCTCCAAAGCTCTTCTCTCAACAGCAGTTCCATCCGACTGTCTGCAACTAGTCCAAACACACGATGTCATTGCCGATCTGCTGAAGCAGGACACATACATCGATCTTTGCATCCCTCGTGGTGGCAACAAGCTGGTTCGCTACGTCAAAGACACCACCACCATTCCTGTTCTCGGCCACGCAGACGGAATATGTTCAACATACCTCTGCGCTGACTACCCCGCCGAGAAAGCCACCAAGATCGTCTTGGACGCAAAGACAAGCTACCCAGCCGGGTGCAACGCTCTTGAACAGCTCATCGTCGAAGAAGCAGCCCTCAGCTCCACCCTCCCCACGGTCGCAGAGGCGCTGCTACAAAAAGGAGTGTCGCTACGCTGCGATCCCACCTCCCTGCTCGCACTCAAAGGCAAACTAGACCCGCACTCTGCCACACTGCTCCAAGAAGCCGGACCGGAGGACTACGACACCGAGTTCCTAGACTACATCCTCGCGATCAAAACAGTAACCAACGTTGAAGAAGCCATTAGCCACATCAACACGCATGGCTCTCATCACACGGACGCTATCCTGACTACCTCAGAAGCCACAGCAAAGACCTTCCTCGCTGCCGTCGACTCGTCTTCTGTGTACTGGAACACCAGCACACGCATGGCCGACGGACAGCGATACGGCTTCGGTACTGAAGTCGGCATCTCGACCAACAAGATCCATTCCAGGGGACCTGTAGGACTAGAGGGCTTGACCATTTACAAATGGGTCATTGTTGGTGACGCACAAGTTAGCGCAGACTATGGCGCTGGAGGTAAGCAGTGGAAGCACCAGCGACTACCTGTAGGCGACGAAGAAAGCATAGCTAGAAATGACGAGGAGAGAGAAGTTTTGAGGAAATTTAGGGCCAGCAAGGCTTGATCTGAAGAGAGTGTGCAGAAGGAGAAGGCATACTCCACGTCCTACACATACAGACTAGGTAGTTAGCCCACGCGCACAACAGCGTCCAGCCTCGATGCCCTCCAAGTCAAACATTCAAAAAAACAAAAAAAGCCACGTTACCATGAACCTCCCACCTCATTCTTCCCGTCCTTTTTCATTTTCGCCACATAACCGCGTTTTCCCACCCCCATCTCGCCCTACCTACCCCATGCCGCAATACGGTGTACAACAATGCCCGTCACCTGCAAGAATCCTGCAGACTCTGCATTGCCTAGCTACTCCTCAACATGTCCCCTTCCATCTCGGTAGCCGCCGTAGTACACCCGTTGATGGAGCGCTTTGTACGCGTCCCCCAAGAATGCATGCAGCGGTGACTGTGTAACAAAGGAAGATTAGAGCGGGTGTGTGCCAGCATACGGAATCGGCCCGCTGATTATATACATGGGTGGGGAGGTACCCACTGTGGTGTGATTGCTACGACTCGAAAACAAGTCTAGCAAGATGAGGATGTGACAATCAGTGCGCCTGCGGTTATTATCGCTAGTCATGTACAAGTGAAGATGTATTCTCGCAATCGATCGGACAGGGCGGTGGAAGTTTTGTTGATTACTGAATGCATGTCACGGATTGCGGCTGGAATAATCTAAACACTTCACATACGAGGACAACATGTGTAAATGTGCAAATCTAATGGTATATTTTGTTCTACATCTATTCAAGATGCGAAGCCATGCAACCATCTCTACCTGGAGTCTGCACTAATGCGCCAACTCCATGTCTTCCCGTCCCTCATAACATAACGTGGTATCCCATAAACATTTCCCAAACTGCACATGCTGAACATCAAACGTGCATGCACTTACTCAACACCCTTGTTCCTCAGAGCGAGGGAAGCCTCGGCGAAGATCTGGGCACCGTCCTTGAGGCGGCGCTCCTCGTTCTTGCGGCCGTTGACAAAGTCGGGGTGGTTGAGGGTCAGCTCAACAGCACCGTTGACAATGTGGTCGACAGCCTCTACACCCAACATGAACGAGTGGTCCTGGTTACCGACCTCGTAGCGCCATGAGCCGAAGCGGCCACGCGACAGAATGTCCCTTTGCTGGAGCGCGGGGAGTAGCTTGGTGAGAACACCCTCACGCTCGAGCGAGGGTGTGGGGTATCCGTGGTCGAAGCGGCGGTGGTAGGTGGACACGATCTCGTCGTCGGGCTTGATCATCTCGGTGTTGATGAGACCCTGGATGCAGTCCTTGAGCATGTTCTTCTCGTCAACGGGCTTCATGCTGGACTCGGAAACCTCCAACATGATGGACCAGTACGGGCCCTCCTGGGGCTCGGTGGAGCTGGGCTTGGAGCCATCAGCAAGCTGCTGAGTGGCGAGCTTGACGTCCTTTTGCGGCTGGTTGTACGGCGAGTAGTTGGAGAAGATGGTGGCGCGGTAGAATGGGCAGTCATCCTCGGGGAAGTAGAGCCAGCACTTGTCGCCAATGCGCTCTGGGCGCTCGCCACGGAGACCAACACCAATGACGTGGGTGCTTGAGTAGAAGAGACCCTTGCTGAGGTCGATGAGCTCCTTGTCGCCCATGGCCTCGACGAGCGCGTCAACAGCCATGGTGTTGACGAGCTTCTTGTAGTTGACGACTGTGCCGTCGTTCAGGTGTACCTTGTGGCCGTCGGCGTCGACCTTGGTAACCTTGGCGTGGTCGCCGTATCTTGTCTTGGACTCTGGCAGTGTCTTTGCGACAGCCTTCCAGATACCGCCGGTACCGTCTCGCGCGGGGAAGCGGAAGGTAGCGTTGGGACCCCAGTTTCCTGCGGTCTTGTTGTGAATGATGTTGTTGATGACACCCTTGACGTTGGGGGCAGCGACACGCTCTCCAAGCCATTGGCACTGCATCTTGGTGGTGGGCACGGCCCAGACCTTGAAGTTGTATGGCCTCATGAAGAGGTCAGCAATGCCGACACCCATCTGGCGCATGATCCACTCGTCAAAGTCCTTGGGCTTGGTGTTTGCCACGCGAGCCTCAAGTGCGGCGTCGATCAAGCCGTCGACGCACTTGGCCTGGTCGTCCTTGTCCAGCATGGACAGGTTGTTCTGGAATGGGTAGGGGACCCATTGGCGCTTGCAGCGGACGTACGAGACACGCTCGTGGGTGAACCAGTCGTCGTCGTTGGGAAGGGCCTCGTCGATGCAGTCGTCAAAATACTTGTAGTGGGAGAAGATGACATGGCCACCGACGTCGTAGAGCTGGAGCGGTGTTAGACAGTAGCAGTCAATTGGCGGCGGGGATACTCACGAAGCCCTCGGGAGTGGTGTCGGTCGAAGCCAGACCACCAGGTGTCTCGTTGGAGTCGACAATCAGCCATGAGGGGCCGTTCTGCGATTGTTAGCACTGGCCCCGCCACTGGGGTCGACATGTCGGTGGACATACAATCTGGTGCAGGCGCTTTGCTGCTCCGAGACCGGTCGGGCCAGCACCGATAACGAGCACATCGACAGAACTGCAGCATTGTCAGCGCGTGCTCCTGGGGGGCTGCAAGGTGGGTGGGTGGGCGGTGAACATACATTTCTTCCTTGGCGGATCCCATCTTGCCTTGCAGTATTTCCTGAAAACTCGGAACTCGCTTCAAAGTCTGGCGGGCGTAGTTCAGCATGTACTCGGTGCGCGAGCAGTACAGCAGTAGTTGTAGAGGATTGTGGAGCAGAGGCCAAACACTTGGGGGCGTGGTGGAGGGAATATAGCTGGCGATAAACTAAGCACGCCAAGGACGATACTGCTTTAAGCGGGTCCAGGGTACTTTACTACTGTACAAGCTGGGGCCAGCCGCCGAAGGACTCGCCTGCTCGACTGGGGGGGGGGGGGGGGGGGACAGCTGGGGGGCGGGTACAGGCCACGGCCAGAAAAGGGGCAGGCCGCCACGGGGGACCGTCGATCTGGCAGAACATGGCTGCTCGTGGGCGTCTTGATTGGTGGCTGTCATCTGTCCATCACGACAGCCTCCCTATTCACACCCCATATGTGCAACATGTTCATGGCTCTCGAGGGCCGTTGTCGTTGCGCGTTGTGCCACCATGTTGCACTGCACGTTCCCGCGGGTGGAGCCTCAATCTGGCTTGTTGCAACACCGTGGTGAAGCTTGACCGACTCTATCTCTGGGGGACTACGGCTTCAGATCAACGACGCATCGACTTGGTGTCGTGCTAGTGCGACGATGCAATCAAGGCTGGGGTGCAGAGGTACTCTGTACGGCAGCGACAGCAGCATGCATTACCCCTATTGTGCGCCTCACCCTGCTACTTCAGCGACACGGCATGGCTCCTGCAATGTAAACAATTTGCGCGTGGCAGCAGTACGGGTGCTGTGATGTGCATGAAGCTGTCACCTTTCCAGGTACAGTGTGGGACCGGTCTCTTCGGCCGCTCTCTGCAGCAGAACTGTACGCGTACACACCTACACAAGCAATTGCTAAAAGGCGGCTCAAAATTTCGGCGCCATGGCTGGGGGAGAGGCTCGCAGCGGTCTTGGATTGCGCGTCCATTGAGCGCTCCACAGCAGATCAGTTTCACTTGATCGAGTATTGCAAAATCCCGCGCGGCGCCCTGGCAAATCTTCATCTTGCCTCATATCAGCCCTAGTACATAGTTGGCCGTTGCCCAGTGATAGCGCTCCTAAACCACAACCCCCCCTGCGCCAGCTCTAGAAGGTCGTCTGGTTGATTTCCGCTCCGCCCCTCCCCTTCCCTAGCGCCTCGAGGTATTATTACCGTCACTTTTACAAGTGCTCTCAACACTTCTGCCGCTCTTTTTCACCTTCTCATCGCCTCCTGCCTCGAGTGCACCAAGTCACATCGACCGAGTCTGTGTTGCTTGTGCCACGCTTGTCCCTGGACGCGCAAGACATCATCAGTCAGCAGCGCTAGCCTACTCCACGGCCACTGCCACTGCCACTGCAACCACGCTTTCTCCAGCGCCGCACCTCCTTTGACCCTTCACCAACACCTTTACTGTCCCTCGTTAGCCACCACTCGTAGTCATGTCCGACGAGAAGATGAGATCCTCTGTAGAGGCGTCGCGCGACACGGCCCTGCCTGTGCTCCCGACTGTCAACCCAGAGGCGCAGAAGCCCCAGCCCGAGGCGCCATCTTTCCACCCTGCGGTCTACATTGCGTATGTCAGCTCAATTCCCAGTACCTGCGACTCGACGCACTAACAATGCCGCAGAACATGGATCACTCTCAGTTCCAGCACAATTGTCTTCAACAAGTACATCCTAGACACAGCCAAGTTCCGTACGTGTACTCTACTGCTCCGCAGCAAGGCCGCACCCTAACACCACGTACCAGACTTTCCCATCTTCCTCACAACATGGCATTTGGTCTTTGCGACCGTCATGACCCAGATCCTCGCCCGCTTCACCACCGTCCTCGACTCGAGGAAAAAGGTGCCCATGACCGGACGCGTATATCTGCGAGCCATCGTTCCCATCGGCATCTTCTTCAGCATGAGTTTGATCTGCGGTAACCAGGCATACCTCTACCTCAGTGTAGCCTTTATCCAAATGCTCAAGGTACGTCGAGGCTGGAGATGAAAACGTGGCAGCTACTGACCTTTGCAGGCTACCATGCCCGTCGCCGTCCTTCTCACCACCTGGGGTCTCGGAGTCGCGCCAGTCAACCTCAAGACGCTCGGAAATGTGTCCTTCATCGTTATCGGTGTCGTCATTGCCTCGATGGGAGAGATCCAGTTCGTCATGATCGGTTTCCTCTTCCAGTGCGCTGGTATCGTTTTCGAGGCTGTTCGCCTGGTCATGGTTCAGCGCCTGCTCAGCGGTGCGGACTTCAAGATGGACCCGCTCGTCTCCCTCTACTACTACGCCCCTGCTTGCGCTGTCATCAACGGATTCATCTTGCTCTTCACTGAGCTTCCCAAGATGACCATGGCTGACGTGGACCGTGTCGGTCTTATGACTCTGGTGGCCAACGCATCTGTCGCTTTCCTGCTCAACGTCTCGGTCGTTTTCTTGGTATGTTACACCTTGCCCAATCGCAACGCATCTACTTACATGTTTCCAGATTGGCAAGACCTCCTCGCTCGTCCTTACCCTCTCCGGTGTACTCAAGGACATTCTCCTTGTCTTTGCCTCCATGTTCCTCTTCAAGGACCCTGTTACCCCCCTCCAGGCCTTCGGTTACGCTATTGCGCTTGGTGGTCTTGTCTACTACAAGCTCGGCGGAGAGAAACTGAAGGAGTACCTCGGCCAGGGCAGCATGAAGTGGCAGGAGTTTGGCCACACCAGGCCCGTTCTCCGCAAACTCATGGTCCTTGCCGCTGTTGTCATCGGCATGTTCCTCGTTCTTGGTTCTCTCGGACCCCGTTACGCTCCCGACTCAACCAACCAGGTCTATAACGGCATCGGCAAGCTCATCGGCGACAAGGCTGTATAAGGAACTTGGCCTTGCACGACGAGTCGACACCATTTTCAAGCCTAGAGCACGCGCACTCGCAGTACGCTCGGCTGCCCCTGATTTCCTTTCCCCCTTGTCGTTTTATCTTTAGCTTGGAGCGGATTTGGAGTGTACGGTGACTGGTGTTTATACGCATAGACGAGCAGGAACTTCTCATGCTGACGGAGCCTTCTTTGAGACTTTTTGTGGTTTGGTACGCGACAGTGGTGTCTGCCGCATTTCAGGGAGCAATGACAGGGAATGATTAAGCAACATGTATTTGACACATAGATCTTGCAGAGCTTCATAGAAACTGCGAGCGAAAGTAAACACTTCTAGCTACATAATGGTAATGCTTGCGAGCTGCCTCTTCAACTGCGTCTTGTCATGTCGTGGTGCTGTGTCTGATGTGTGTGGCTTTGAAGACTGACGGGGGTCTCCAGCCTGAAACGGGCGTCATCTGTTGGGACACGAGCATGCAATAATCGAAACATGAACAAGGTGCACCAGAAATATCACATGCCTTGTTCTATAATATCGCAGACTAAGCGGCAGGCATGCATGTTGGGCCACTTCGCTCCTGCCCGGTGGAGTTTTGCAGTTCTCGCTACGCACGGGCCATGCCACGCCAAGCAGCTCTTTCCTCCCAAATTCGTTGACGAACTTCGCGCTCTCCCTCAGTCGTTACTAACCCACAGCACAACACGCTCAACATCAGTCAATATGGGAATCGACCTCGACCGCCACCATGTTCGAGACGGGCACCGCAGTATGTGATCCCCCGTCGAGTCGGCGCAGCAATGCGCTGGCGACAGCTGTCTTTTAGACGCAACATGAAGCCTTCGAGAGAAGAGAGATTGACGAGAATACAGAGGTCCCCAAGTCCACCAACCCCTACGTCAGGCTGTTGGTGCGTCTGTACAAGTTCCTGGCTCGTAAGTTCTCCAACTGGAAGTGCGCACGTTGTTTGTGCTAACAGCGGACAGGCCGTACCGATGCCAACTTCAACAAGACCGTCCTGCGACGCCTCATGATGTCGAAGACCAACCGTCCCGTAAGACGACGGATCGCGCATAGCCGATAGAACAGTACCACTAACATTCCGTAGCCGGTCTCCGTCTCCAAGATCGTCGCCAACGCTGCCAACAAGCACTCCGCCAAGGAGCACGAGGGCAAGACCGTCGTTGTTGTACGTCCAGCGAAGAAACCTGCAACGAAGACCAATGGCTAACACACGGTCAGGTCGGCACCGTCACTGACGACAACCGCATGCTCGAGGTCCCCAAGCTCTCCGTTGCGGCTCTCCGCTTCACCGCCTCTGCCCGCGCCCGCATCGAGAAGGCCGGTGGTGAGTGCCTCACCATCGACGAGGTCGCTACCCGCTTCCCCACTGGATCCAACACCCTCCTTCTCCGTGGACCCAAGAACTCCCGTGAGGCCTTCAAGCACTTCGGCTTCGGTCCCCACTCCCACAAGAAGCCTTACGTCGAGAGCAAGGGCCGCAAGTTCGAGCGTGCCCGTGGACGCAGACGGTCGCGTGGTTTCAAGGTTTAAGCGTGTGCTGGAAGCACTCTGGTTTCTCTGGGTTGGCGTGGTCATGGTCATGGGAATTCACTTATGAGGCGCGCGTCATGACTGGCAAGGGCTCTTCGAAAGCCTGCAAAAAGATACTCAATGCTCAACATGAAATGAAAGCATACAGATGGGCTCTTCCGAGCTCATGGTTAAATCATGAACCACATCTCCATACATTGCTCTGGTGAACGTGCACGTCATTACTGTCCGACAATCCCAACATTGCGCGCAGATCTTACCTGCAGGACTATTTGTCTGCAACAGGAAATTCTGTATGCGACTGCTGAACGGCGAAGTTTTTCGCGTGCTAATTTTTCTGCGGCTCCCCCACATCCAACCAACCCATAACGCTAACCGCTCTCACCCACGTAATACCCCAACTAGTCATTGCAGCACTTGAACGACTCGACTTCAACACCAACACTAGCAAGATGACCGACAGTCGAAAAGTAGGCGTACTGGGCGGTGGCCAGCTGGGCCGCATGCTAATCGAAGCCGCAAATCGGTTAAACATACAAGTCAATGTTCTGGACGTTGCGGGATCACCAGCAAAGCAGATATCAGCGCACGACGGCCACATTGAGGGATCTTTCAAGGATGCAGCGGCCGTCAAGAAACTCGCCGAGTCGTCTGATGTCGTTACTGTCGAGATTGAGCATGTGGATACTCATATGCTAGAAGAGGTATCTGGCCAAGTTGTCGTTGAACCTAGCTGGAAAACGTTGCGCACCATCAAGGACAAATACGCACAGAAGCAGTACCTGAAAGAGCGTGGAGTTGACGTTGCGGACAGCATCGATCTGGAAGGAAAGGGTGTTGCGGGATTGAAAGAGGTGGGTACATCGTATGGCTATCCTTTCATGCTCAAGAGCAAGACGGAGGCGTACGATGGCAAGGGCAACTTTGTGGTGAAGACCGAGGCGGACATCGACGCTGCATTCGAGGCTTTGGGAAAGAGACCACTATACGCAGAACGATGGGCAGACTTCAGGATGGAGCTCGCAGTCATGGTTGTCAAGACAAAAGACGGCGTACTCACATTCCCCACAGTCGAGACTGTACACGAGGATAGTATTTGCAAGCTCACATATGCACCGCCACGAAACGTAGCAGAGGAGACGGCACAACGAGCCCAGGAGCTTGCCAAGAAGGCTATCGGAGCTTTCGAAGGGAAGGGTGTTTTTGGCGTCGAGATGTTCCTGCTCAAAGACGACAGCCTACTCATCAACGAGATCGCCCCTCGTCCGCACAACTCAGGACATTACACCATCGAAGCCTGCCCCATCTCACAATACGACGCGCATCTTCGAGCCATTCTTGATCTACCCATCTCGCAGTCCAGCCTCCGTCTCCGCGAACCCTCAATCATGCTTAACATTCTGGGCGGCAAGACTCCAGACTCGCACGTTCAGGTCGCCAAGAAGGCTCTCGAGTCACCAAACGCATCAATCCACCTCTACGGCAAAGGTGATGCGCGCCCCGGACGCAAGATGGGTCACATCACCATCACAGCACCCACGCTCGCGGCCGCAGAACGCGAGATCAAGCCGCTCGTTGACTTTGTCGACAACCAAAAGGGCAAGACAGTTGAACCACACAGCGCAGAAAGCTCCAAAGAAGAGCCGCTCGTTGCTGTCATCATGGGCTCAGACTCTGATCTCCCTGTCCTCCGCGCCGGTCTGGAAATCCTTACCAAGCTGCAAATCCCCTTCACGACACGCATCACCAGCGCCCACCGGACACCTGACTGGCTCCGCGAGTTCTCCAAGACTGCTTCCCAGACCTCCCTGAAGGTCATCATTGGCGCTGCGGGCGGTGCAGCCCATTTACCGGGTATGTGTGCGTCTTGGACTACACTCCCCGTTATTGGACTCCCTGTCAAGGCGAGTGTGATGGATGGCTGGGATAGTCTTGTTAGCATGACTCAGATGCCGCGCGGTGAGCCTGTTGCAACTGTCGGTATCAATAACTCGACCAACGCTGCGTTGCTGGCTGTTCGCATTCTTGGCGCAGAGGATAAGACGATTCGCGAGAGGTTGAGGGTCTGGATGGAGGGCAATGAAAAGGAGGTTATGCGTAAGGATAACGCGCTGTTGGAGGACGGATGGGAGGCTTACCTTAAGGGGATGGGCAAATAGATGTGGATGGGAGTGTGTTGAGCGTATGCTTCTTTTCACATTCGGTGAGTGTGACACGTAGGTAGTAAAATACTATACCCTCGTCTGGAAAAGCTTCGTTTCTTCCAATAAGGTAGGTTCAATCAATGTGTGATGCTATGGAAGTACCATATGGAGTTTTTCAAAAATAATGCTAATTACCATCGTTGCCCTTCGTAAACGGTCATAGACATCACCAAACTCGATGACAAATTTGTAGATGCATAACACAGCTTTGATATAACGGAACAAGGGCTAATTATGCAAACATAGAAGTCTGATTCTACCTCATGCGCGGAGGAAGAAGACATATTGTAGGGTCATGGTTGTTTTGGTGTCTTGGGCCTTGCTCCCCCCATGACTATGAGCAGGTTTGGTCCGGATCGATTCCTGACGAGTGTGACTATAAGGTATTTCCCCTGTATAAGCCAGATGCAATGAACATGAACCTAACGTGAAGACTTCTCGTGCCTGCCTCTGAGACACAGTACCTTCAGGTCTCCCCCTCTGACTTCTCATCTTGTACGTCTTGATCAGCATTCTTCCAAGAAGCAATCATCCCGTTCAACGCGTTTCCATGCTTCTCAAATTCTCTCAATGCCACCTTCTCCCGTCCTTCCACCCACTTCTTGCCTACCTCGTTGCACTCCTCCAACCGCTCTTTCTTCTCCTTCGTTTGCGCGTAAACACTGTAATCGTCTAGTATCTCATTACCGACATACAAGACCGGATCTTTGGATTTGAGGAAGGTTGGCAGGAGAAGAAACCAATCTACGAAAGGCGAATAGACGAAGGACTGAGAGGTGATGTAGGACTGAAGGTCGGATTCGAGGACTGTAATAGAGAGTTGGGAGAGGAACTCCACGTCGAGGGGTGTGAAGGCTGGATCTTGGGCGAAGCATCTCAACTCGGTGTCCTTGTTGTCGGCTTTGACTACTTTGATATCAGTTGTTCCGCATAGACAGAGAAGGGCAGAGTGACAATAACATACGCCTCTCGACTACATCAACAAACAGTACAAGCTGCCACAGGCTTCTCCACCGGTGCGCCCAGTCTCTACTGAAACTGCCGATGCCTATGCATACTGCCTCTTCGACTCCCCATCCACTACCTCCACCCCTCTTCTCCAGAATTTCTTGCACTTGCTTGGCAAGCAAAGTGTCTTCCCATCGATCTTGAAGAGTGCGAAAGTCTTCGAGAAGCTTCTCAGCGGTTAAACCCTCTACAGTCCGCGTCGGTAAAGATCCCGCATCCATCTCTTTCTTCCCCTTGTCATTGAGCGAAACGCTCGCCAACCCATGGGTAATCACAGTCCAGCCATCATCACTCCGAACCTCCTTCCTCTTTACACGCCCCCTGCCTTTCTTGCTCATTCCTTCTCTTCAGTTCTTCGGGCTCCACTCAAAAATCAGTCTTGGCTGGACAACAAGGCGCATATTCTCGAACCGGAAGAGTAGCAAAATCCGCTGTGACGTACAGAATGCACCGATCGTCACGTCGTCGACTTAAGGTGCGGCTTGCATGGGCGCGTAAAAAGGGATGTGGCCAAAGTTGCTGAAGGCAACGAACGGGAAGGAACCACCTGGGCGCGTAGAAAATCATCGTGAGAGGACAAGGGTCTGGTTTTTAGTGGGGAAAGGGAGTGGCTCGGAACGGGATTTCCGACGCGGAATGGCAGGAAAGGGTCCTTCCTGGTAAGTCAGGGCCCGCAAGCCATTGCAAAAGCAATCTGAAAAAGCGTGCGTAGTGCAGATGGGTCTGCGATTTGGCCCGCATCCCAAGCCACCCGCTGTTATCTGGATTACACGTGTAGATCAGGCCGCCTGGCGGTGGCGGCTTACAACAGCAGACATATTTGGTATGAACATTAGCAAGCATGACGGCATGTTGCTGACGCTGAGTGAGCGACAAGTGGAAAAAAGAATGACGTGGTTACGAATAGTATTGAGTATGCAGTTGTGTACACCATACTGCATGGTGAGGTGTCGTGTGCGCAAAGAAAGACCGTCATAGCTACCAAGCAGCTCGTCTCCATGTGCGCAGAACAAAAGCACCACGTACGCTCCAACTGGAGATCGTCGGTTCAGAAGAGACTGGATATCTTTCGCGCCTAACGCCATGCCCGTAATAAAATCATATTAACAAACAAATGATGGAATCATGACTTAGACGACCCATGTTATCCACGAGGCAGCTGCAAGCATTGCCGGTACCACTATCGACGCGTAGCTGTTGACGACCATGTTGTGCGGCGCTGGCGATGACGTTGTCGCGTATACGATTTGGAAATTAATGCGCTGGTCTGGCGCTGTTGTGTTGACGCAGTTTGTCTCGTTGACCTCAGGAACGTCCTCTGGTTCGGCGAAAGTGATGTCGGCGCACTGTTGAACTATGTTAGCGACTGCAGCATCATCATTTTCGGACGCTTTGACTCACGTTGTAGAGAGCGGCACCGTGTTGCGCAAGCTCAATAACCTGGATAGTCGCATTGTCGCCGACCTGGGGCGTGTAGTTTGCAGGTAATGGTACTTGTGGTAGGCAGAACTGGCCTGGGTATTGCTGGTTCGAAGGTCCTTGAATTTGGAACACTGGCAACATTGTGTGCGAGTAGTTGAGGGGCTCGTTGCCGTAGCCCATGTTGATGTAGAACATGGCGAGAGAATGGCCTGGGAACCATCCAGGTTGGATTGACACGGCGCCACCCTTCAACGGCCACTTTGTCCGGTTTTGCGACATTGGCATACCACCGCCTGTGAATATTGTTAGCTATTGTCTCATGCGCGAGATAAGTGGACCAAGCAACGTACATGGGTACATCCATTGCATGCCATATGGGAATCCATATGTGCCGGTGTCATTGTGATAGTTGATGCCGAGCGACCCATCCGGAATAGAAGGGTCGGTGTCGGACTTGGTTCCGTTGGTGTGGATGTTGTTTCCTCTCCACGGTGGGTAGACGATAACGGTATGCGCAGCGGCGAGCGACCAAGTGGCGGCGACGAAAACGAGCTCGGTAAAACGAAACATTGTGGCGGTACGATCCGGAAGACAAAGGCACTTGGGAAGCGGGAATCCTTCTCTTTTTCAATGCAGTGACCCGTCAGCTTGAGGGTGCACACTTTGTTGGTAGTCGACGCAGAACGGGCAGCAGGCGGTGGCGGGGGGCATCAGCACTTATGGAATACAGGACTTGGCCTCGACTACCTCGTGCGACCATGCCTTTGCTAGCGAAAGAGACGCTTCAGGCGAATGAGCAGAGCAAAACGGGTCCGCCAGCATGGCCAGCCTTTGCATGTCAGCCCTCGAAGCATTGAGTAGGCAGCGAATAGGCACGGAGCTAGGATATTGACTCTACAGGGGCCAGCGACCACTGAGCTTCGCGTATGCACGTCTTGTCGGGCGGGAGGGAACGCCTCTAGAGAGGCGGAGCGAATAGCGTCCGAGATGGCCATGCGCATGGCTTTTCTGATTTGCGGAAACGTGTGATGGCTTTGCAGACCCTCGGCAGTCCGGCCAGGCACCTCTAAGCGCCCAACTACTCCATAGTCCACATGCCCGTCACAAGCAGCGAGGAAGCCTTCCGGATCAAAGCAAAACCGGCATCCCGCGCGACTCGGCCGTGACAGTGTGACCACGGCGTGATATACGGTGTCGAGCCGCCACAGCCAGATATCTCTGGTCGGGAGAGAAGGAGAGAAGGAGAGTGCGAAACGCGAGCAGTCGTGGGCACAGTCAGCTTGCCGCCGTTGGCCCCCAACGAACGGCGATCAACGACTTTGCCGCAATATAATCCCCAGCCGTCATGTATGCGCATGTTTCTATCCTCATGTCGCTGCATAATGGCTGCAGTGCGACGGCTGGAAAAGGGTTGTGTAGTGCCGGTGCTGATTGGGCGCTTGTTTCCTCGCCCCTGGTCGCTTGGTTGCGTCCAGTGCACCGGGACGAACGAAGGCATCATATTCGACTAGTTGCTTGAAAAGACGCTCCTTCTGGGTCCGCATCGTGCCCAAACTACCAGCGCACCATTCACGCAGCGTGGTACATCCTCGGATTCGCTGCTAGTGCCTGCCAGGACGGTGCGAGGCACCGTATCCGTACTCCCCTTGCTTGATGCCGAGAAGGGCCATCTTTGCGCGCTGGGGTTGGCAGCGAACAAGCATCGCTTTAGCCAAGCGCCATGAGATTGCAGATCATGTTGGATGCAGGGTACTCAGGTTCGTTGATTCTGATATCCTGGATAGCGGTTGCAACGGTTGCGCTTGAAGTACGACGATCAAGGTTGAAGCTGTGATCGTCGCGGGCGCCTTCCATGAGCACTGGGAGACTATGGCCGCCTTCCTGTAGTGGAACTTCCTTCCACATCACTCAAGTCATGCTTTCCACCATCACAGGGGTATACGGCATTCGCCTGGGCTTTTTCTGCTTCCTCTTGCTACCGACTTCACCAACAGTACTGCATCGACATTCTTCGATAACCGCAGCGTCTATCCAGTATTGTTATTCGGCTCGGCTCTAACTTCTACCAACACCTCGACACCGGAGCTGCTGACATGATGTCGCTCGTCCCAGTGCGGAAGAGAAAGGACGCCCATAACCAAATACAGTTATCTCGTGATAAAGGCAAAGTGCGCGTTATCGAACGATCGGCAGAGGGAGATTCCAGCCGCTCCACGAAGAACCTACAGGGGCGCAACAGTACCCCTGCTAGCCGTACCTTTACTACTCTTCGTCGGGGAAGCATCAAGATTTTCTCCATCTTCCGCAATGGCAAGAGTATGTCACATATGCCTGTCTTGTACATCTTGGCTTCTGCTGATGGTAGCGATAGGTTCCGCTCCAAGCTCCGGGGAGGCTGCATCTGGCAGTACCGGGTCAACAGTGAACAAACCAACAGACGTACCATGTGCCGATACCGTCAAATCCTACTCTGATTCTCCTCCACAACCTCCTGTCGTTTCCGATGTACCTATGACTTTACCAGCTCTCTCCCTCGATCCGGACTCTTCATCCCTACTTCAACTCACTAATGCTGCCGTCTTCGATGGCGAATCAGAACCTATACCAAGAGCTCGCACGCCGCCTCCTACGCCCATATCGACAAGTTGGTCATCACCTACTCTCTCGTGGCACCTCACTTCGAAGCTTTCCAACGCGCTTTTGAAGAACGACACAGTAGTACATCGACCCAAGTTAAGCTCTCGTCCAACTGTCGAAGCCGACCAGTTCAAGCAACCGAGCGATGATCAGCGAACTACAACCTCGCCCAAAAGCCTCATGTCCGAGGTGCCTTCCCTTCCATCAAGTGTGCTCAGTCCTGGCAGCAGCAACGGGCCCTTGAGTCAGTCGACTGCACCAACATCCTTGGTCTCATCGGGCGCGCCACTGTCTGCTGAAACGCTATATCGAACCCAGAACGGTCGTTATATAACCGACAACACGCCTGCACTCTTTTGTGAGCCCACTCCAGAACACATGTCTCCCCGGTTTCTTGTCTTCCCACGTCAAGATGCACCACGGCTATGTGCGCCTTCTATCGCTACTATCGAGAATGCCGCAGCGGCAAAGATCTTTTTCGAGTCTCACTTCAACCAACTGCTCGGAACCAAGGTCGCGCCACGATCCATGCGCCGCCGCCAGATGGAGCGCAAGCTTTTCGCCATGGCCATTCCCAACGAGCAGCGTCATTGCAAAAGACGAGAATAGTACCTCGCAGAGACACACCATCTCCGCCAAACACGCGTCATGAAGTCCAATACACTAGCGCGTCTGACAATGAAGGGTGTGCATATCTCCAATTATGACATCATACGAGTACTCGGAAAGGGCAGCTTTGGTGTCGTTCGCCTCGTTCGCGAGAAGAGCGATAACTGCGGCAGTCTGAGGGGGAGCAGTTGTAGCATAGGATACCTCGATGGCTCGTTGACACCAAGAAACGATAAGCCCTCTCCAACAATCCGCAGACCAAAGCAAGTCTACGCCATGAAGGTCATCAGGAAGTCGGATATGCTTCGCAACAGCCAAGAGGGACATTTGCGGGCAGAACGAGATTTTTTGGTCGCTTCTGAAAACTCACGATGGGTGGTTCCTCTCATCTCTGCTTTTCAAGATAACAACAATCTCTATCTCGTCATGGAGTACATGATGGGTGGCGATTTCCTGGGCCTACTTCTTCGCGAAGATATCTTGGACGAGAATGTTGCCAAGTGGTATCTTGCGGAGATGATATTGTGCATTGAGGAAGCACACAAGATGAATTGGATCCATCGCGATGTCAAGCCTGACAACTTCCTCATCACTTCGTCTGGTCACCTCAAGATCTCCGACTTTGGTCTCGCTTTTGATGGACACTGGGCCCATAATCAGACGTACTACAACGAACAAAGGTATGGCCTTCTCCGCGATCTGGATGTGCAAGTCAAAGGTGATGCACAAGATATTGAAGAGGAAAGGAGCCGACAGGACGCTCGTAAGACTCTGGAATTGATCAACGGAAGTGCAGCGGCACGCGGCCGTTATCAGACCAGACGAGACTCGGTACATGAACCCAGAATCGACTGGTTGAACCGGGAGCAGAGGCGTGAATTCGCCAAGAGCGTCGTGGGAACAAGTCAATACATGGCACCAGAGGTGATACGAGGTGAAAGCTACGACGGTCGCTGTGACTGGTGGAGCATCGGTATCATACTATACGAGGTATGTGGCACTTAGGAGTTAGATGCAACTTCACTGACCAAGCCAGTGTCTCTACGGGTGCACGCCTTTCTTCTGCGACAATCGCCAAGCCACGAAGGCACGCATCCTCGTGAGTTAGGCTTTGACACATTGCATTCTGGTACTGATTTTTACAGGACCACACGCGGTGGCTGCGATTCTCATCTGATCAGCGATATGCTCGTCCCAACATCGATCGCGTACCATTGATGCCAGTGTCACGCAACGCAATCGATCTCATGATGCGATTGCTCGAGGAGAGGCAAGATCGACTCTCAGCTAAGCGATACCGTGAGAACGACTGGGTCCTCAGTGACAAAGCTGTCGGTGGGCGCCGCAACCGGAACGTCAACACCACTGGCCATATCGTCTATCCAAATGATGCCGAAGACATCAAGTCACATCCGTTCTTTCGCAACATCCAGTGGTCACAACTCCATCAGAGTCGCCCTCCGTTTGTACCCCGTGTTCACGGCGGCCAGCCAATTACCAAATACTTTGACGATGAGGCTGAGATCATGAGCGCTTCCGATCATCTCGACTCTTCAAGCTACGAGGTTATCGGAGAAGTGGTAGTTCCTGATACAGTAGACCGTCCTGGCGAGAATGAGACCACACCCCTGATCCAGTCGGCGGCCCAGCAGAACGGCATCACTAAGCCTGCCCAGGCCTTGTTTGCCAAACCGTTGCAAGAGCTGAAGAGGCGTAAGAGAGAGAAGAAGAGGCCCCGTGACAAGATCCT
Organism: Alternaria dauci; assembly: GCF_042100115.1. NCBI lineage: Eukaryota > Fungi > Ascomycota > Dothideomycetes > Pleosporales > Pleosporaceae > Alternaria > Alternaria dauci. The sequence goes on from NC_091273.1 coordinate 3,632,092, forward strand.
CCGAGATCCAGAGGTCGGTCGTACTGTTTTGGAGATCAGGAAGAAGGGTGCTTTTGTTGGCTACACGTACCGTAGGCCTAGGTTCTCGCTGCCAGACTTGGAGGACAAGATTGCTATTACGAGACCTCATATCACCCGGGCTGGGGTGGTTGCTGCGAGTGCTTAGTGCTGTAGATACCTGTTGTTCTCTGTACAATGCGTAGGATGTCTTTGATGTGACGTTGGTCAAGCTTTTGAACTCATCGATGTGCTTTCGTTCGCAATGGCTTCACTTGCTATATTTGCGTAAGCCCTTCTCTGCAACAGCCAAAATGTAAAACACCTCCCCATCACCATTTGTATTAGTCCCCTCAGTCGGTGTATAAAGCTCCTGTTGTGGATACCAGTAGTGTTCTTTGGCGCACATGTAGGACATACGCCTTCCAAACTTATCATCCTCTCCCAACGATTTTCCCAACACAACTCCAGCGTCTTACAATCTCGTTGCATCTGGAATAGCCACTCCTAGTTCACTCAGTATCACCAGCCATTCCGTTTCCTTCCTTTCCACCATCTATTCCTATTCGTTGTGCTCATCCGCCGTTCCGAATTCCTCTTCATATCTGTGAAATACCGCCTGAATACTGCATACAGGACTCCCGCGATGACAAGAAACGCAACGATACCCATCGATACACCCAGCCCGACCGACGCCGCTACGCCAAGACCGGGTTTGGGTTGGGATGGAGTAGAAGGTAGAGCGGGTGTATGTGATGCTGGGTCGGGTGTAGATGGTGCGATAGGTGTTTGGAGAGTCGATTCCGAGGAAATATGAAAACTTGATAGCGCTGATGACTCTTCTTCACTGTCAGCAGGAGTGGTGGTTGTTGTCGGTACGACTGCCGTCAAAGACAACGTCGGGTTAGATAATGGAACGTCGAATGATGTGAAAACTGCGCTTTCTGTTGTCGTCTCCACCACTTCGGCCGTTTGGGTGGTGATATCTGAAGAAGTCGTCGCTTCAACTGTACTGGTTACTACTTGTACGGTGGTGATGAAAGTTGTCGCAGCGTCCATCGATATAACTATTGGCGTATTACCACCAGTCTTTGTGGACGTCATCTCTCCGAGGAGAGCTCGCTAGAACGAGATTTTGTGTCTGTGTGAGCGATGGGGAATATGGTGAATCAGTGATGGCATTTTGCAGGACTAGGAAAACAGAGTGGTAACAGAGCATTGTAGTACTTGCTCTGGAAACGGAATGCAAGTCATTCGCGTGTTACGATAGTGCGACGGACGAGCGTGCTGGCATAAGTTTGTTAGGACCGCGTGGTGGTGAACCGTTTGTTGTATGCATGTCGGGGTTTATATGATCTCATCCATACTCCGCGATGCAGTCCAACAAGCAGTCGCATTCTTGGGTGCGACGAATTATGAGATCATGAATGTGATGTTGCTGCGAAGATATAAACTTTGGCATCTATAGATCGTAGCTAGACCTTTTGTGATAGTTTGCGACAAGTTGATATGGGTTTCTTTAGCCAACTAAACCCGGGGCTGCAAAGGGTTTCAGAGGTGGTGTAGTCGCCTGCCGTTGGTCCGGAAAGTGCAGGCTCGGTGACTGAAGACCGACAGTTACCGAACTCGCCGTCGCGGACATGGCAACGACCACCAAGATCCGAAGTCCGCATTCATCGGTGTTTTCTTCCAAGACAATCTTCCATCTACCCCCCCGCAGTCGCAACAAATCTACACAATGTCGGCCTCAAGCGATCTCGCGAATTTGGCAACCCCGCCATCATGTATTGCAGATTTTTGTCTGATCCCGCTCGGCACACCCACAGCATCTGTATCCAAGGAAGTTGCAGAAGTGCAGCGAGTCCTCAAGAAGAGCGGGTTAATTTATTCTATGCACTCTGCGGGGACAACAGTTGGTATGACTCTTCACACCCCTTCCATATCCCGTGTGCTTTGGCGTCCGAGCCAACTTCCTTCTCGGCCGGTATGCGGACGTGGTGGCTTGGAGGGGTATATGGAATATTCTTGAATGCATATACTAATTGGGACTAGAGGGCTCCTGGGACGACGTTATGCGGGTCATTGGACAATGCCATGCTATGCTGCATCAGAATGGCATCGTCAGGATCCAGAGTGATATCAGGGTGGGGAGCAGGACGGACAAAAAGCAGGGATTCAAGGATAAAGTTGAGGCTGTGGAGAAGTTGCTAAAGGAGGACCAAGGTGCGGCGTCGTGATGGGCCGAGAATCAAGATATGCGTGTGACAGGAGGAGTGAGGTGTCTCAGTTGCCATGTCATCCACGTGTACCACCCTCTACGATAACGACAACGGATGCGCATGAAAACAAATTTCGCGACCACAGATGATGTACCTGCCAAAGCTCGGCTGATGATGATTGAAACAACGGGCGCCTGCTGTTATTGGCTACAGCTGGTTCGACGTCGCGCAGATGCTGGGGTAGCTGGGCTATAGCGATAATGGGGAAAATTAGTCGACGACAGCTAAACGACAGCGGATAGAAGCAGATTATGTTGACATGTGGCTAGGCGTAGAAGTTGTTGAAACCGTCGATCAAGAACGTAGACGTGGCAGCGAATCAGCAGCGGCGGGATGCTAGTCTGTAACGCATATGCGCATACAACGGCTCCAGGCTCTTCACCGCCAGTCGTCGTGTGAAGGCAGACTAAACCGGTCTCAGGCTCGGGGGTGCAAAAGCGCACGGCCGAGGTGCGGGTGTGTAAAAAGTTGGCGGCAGGCGAGAGGCATCATCCTTGACGTCGGTACCTTTCGCCCGGAAAATCCCCTCGAGTGCCGCATGTGCTCTGCCACCCTCACTCCACCACGAGTGGCCGCCATACAATACCGCACCCACACCGCCCGAAATATTCATTGCCCACCAGTTTCCCCACCCATTGCACCCACTCTGCCCATTCCCATCGCACATACGCCCCCCGACGCCTCCGAAATCGTGCCTCGTGTGATCGCATGGCGAATGCACGCGACAGCAGCATCATCTGCCAATCCCCACCACCACCCGCGCGGTAACGACGTCGACGCTCCACGCCCCTCTCTCTGAGCGCACCACGCCGCCACCATGGCCTTCAACTTCAACTGGTCGCCGCTGATTGCCGACACGTCGAGGGCGCGCGACATGCTCACCACGGCCCTGAACAAATCGCCCAAGCCGCCCATCATCGTCGACGACATCATCGTCACCGAGCTCAACCTCGGCACCACCCCGCCGGAGCTCGAGATACTCGAGATTGGCGACCTGGCCGAGGACAGGTTCCGGGGCATCTTCAAGATGTCGTATGCCGGCGACGCGTTTCTGACGCTGAAAACAAAAGTCCAGGCAAATCCGCTCAAGACATACCTCTCCAACAAGCCAGACTTTGCGTCACCACAGCCACTGGCGGCATCGTCGGGCCTGACGATTCCACTGCAGATTACACTGTCCAACATCCGCCTATCCGGTTTTGTCATCCTCGTCTTCTCCAAGCAAAAGGGCTTGACGCTGGTCTTCCGGAACGACCCTCTTGAGTCGCTCAAGGTCTCGTCGACATTCGATTCCATCCCATTCGTGCGCGACTACCTGCAGAAGGAGATTGAAGGGCAATTGCGCGTCTTGTTCATGGAGGACTTGCCAGCTATTATTCACAGGTTATCACTTCGCATGCTGTCGCCCGAGTACCAAGAGATTGAAACAGAAGAGCGGCTGGAAGGCGCCAACGATACGGCCCCCGCCATCGACCCTCTCGCATCCCCCCCACAAGACGCTGTCGATGCGTTTGGCAACCCGCTAGACGACGCCCAAATCTCTGCCTTGTCGCTCGACTCTGGCGAGATCCACGCCTCCTTCTCCCAGAAGAACATTCTCCGCCTAGCCGCCCTATCCGAATCGCAACGAACGCTATCCCTTTTCACACCCGGCATACGCGATGCCGTCTTCAGAGCATGGGCAGGACACCCAGACAGACCCGAGTCTGGTGCTGCTACGCCCGCACTCACACAAGGCAGTCTGTCGCGGATACAATCGACCTTTGGCAGCCTCAAGTCCGGCGCGTCGTCGGTTGCATCCGGCAGCACAGGCAACGATACACACAGCTCACGGCCTACCATGGCATCGGCATACTCGAATTCTGCAGGACTTAGTCTTGGCTCAAGTCGCTCTCGCACTGGTGGCATGCGGAAGCGAAAGAAGCGTGTTGTTGATCTGCGCAAAAAGGAGGGCGTTGATTCTGGCGTCTCAACTGGAGCCAACACACCCTTGCCAAGCGCCTACGCATCTGAGACGTCAAGCGTCATCCCCGAAGAGAGGGAAGCAGAGGAGGAATTGGCTACCCCACCAAGGAGCCCCGCACAACCTGGCATGCGCTTCGAGAGCCGACGTGGCAGTCTGGACGTTGGCTCACCCAAGCGGATACCCGAAGAGCCGCCCACTTTCGGCCCTCTTCTTGCCCCTGCACCAGATCTCTCCGATGCACCCAAGCCACCCAAGCCGTCCAAGTCGAAACAAGCAACCCCACCAGCCACCCACCTCGAAGACCCATTTGTATCTCACACATCTTCTAGACGCCCCCCGATTTCGCGTAACAAGTTACGACAAGCACAGCAGTCCACCTCGCCGCTCCTACGCTCCCTGTCCTTTGACAAGGTCTCCTCGCTCTCAGCTCTATGCTCGCCGCCGCGCACCTCTTCACCACCCAACGCTGACGTCATGGCCAGCTCTGGTGGCATTCTCGAACAAGCCTGGATGTCAAAGATGGCACAGGAGATTGCGAGGAAGGTCCAAGAGGAAAAGGACCGGTCGTCTCGCCGGCCTTCGCACACCAGGACCAAGACCGCGCCCACGGGAGGCTTCTGGCAGAACGACGACGAGATTGAGGCGCCGCCTGCTTATGTCGCGTAAGCTTGATGAAGTTATGAGCGATGAAGTTTCTTTTCATGACGAAGCACCGTTTTAGTTCTTGCATGTTATTTTGTCCATCATTTGTTGTTTCTTTTGTTTTTTGCTTGTTAGCATAGGCGTATCAGGTCTGGGAAAAGCTCGTTGCGTTGGATCAACTTGAGTAAAGATTGCTTCGTTTGCACATATTTAGAGGGGTTGCATGAAGGAAGAGGCGCGCGCGACGTTTGTCGCCGCATTACATACACAGGCTACTAATCTCCTTGTTACCGTGACGACGGTCTTGTCGTTGCGAAGAGTATATATTGAAATACCACTACTCACCTATAATTCGGTCTGCTGCGTGGTGTTGGTTGAATATGTTTGAATAATGTGGACAGTGTGATAATGCTTCTGTCTCCAGCACAATATTCCATATTATCTTTGTTCTGCCTCGTATTAGGTGACAGGGGCATAGTATGGCTTAACAACATGAGTGAATTTGATGATTGATTCCTGCATTTGAGTACAAGACAACAAAGCCAATCTCATCGCCTTTGCAGACAGTTTCTTGCAGTGTCCAGTTATATCTAGGCATACACGACTTTTTATCCTAAGTATCTGGAGGTAGCCGTCTACGCCTTGGAGGGGTTGAGACCAAATGGGATGTGAAAACAGCCGCGTCTGATACAACTTCTTGCTGATGCCTGTGACTGACTGACAGATACCGAGGGGGGAGACGTTCCATGAATCATTTGCGGACCGCAGTGGTAGGGCTTTGCACGGCTTACAGCATCGTCAGTGAGCCAGAAGGCTCGATTCGATTCGAGTCGATGTGGACCGAGTGGTGAGGGTTTTGCCTGAGCAAGCAAGTACTGACAATCAGGGTAGTACAAAGGTCTCAGCTGTAGCATGCTGCCCTGAGCAGCAACGTCGACCTATTGTAACCCTTTCTGCTCAAAAGTCTCGTGCGCCACAAAGAGGTTGGACATGTAGCAAAGCTTGTCCTCTACGGCCTTGTGTCAGCGTATCTTGTAGTTCTTGACACCCAGAAGCTGTCATTTCCAATCTCTCCACGAGCGCTCCTTTAACCGTAATGCCCCTGAAGCAAAAAATGATACACCGCTCCGCAACCAGCATCACGAACGTCCAGATTTTACCCGATGGGTGTTCTCTCACTCACGTACGTGTCCAAGCACAGGCAACGGCAAAAAAGGAGAATGCGCTCTTGCGAACGCCGATGAATGACTCATCGGAGGTTTGAACTCCGGACCTTCAGTGTCCTAACTGAGCTTGTTAAAGCTGTTGTTAGACTGACGTGATAACCAACTACACCAACGAGCCCTGTTTGATGAATTGAGGGCGAGAAAAGTCCAATATATACGCAGTTTGCAAAATTTCATACGACGGCGTGGTTCGAAAAATCGCAAATGCTCACGAGAAGATAGCGGGGTCAAGCTTGACGTTTTGGTCGAAAAGCTAAGAATTTTACGGTCGGGGTGGGGAAATACATGTCACTGAGCAGATGTGGTTGGGTCAGGGGCTGGCACCGCGCAACTCCATCCCTGGCTCTACCCGGCCGACGAGAACACGAAAACGGCATCAAATACCATGGCGATCACCATGCTCCCACGCCTTGAAGATCATTCGGGCTATGATGCGTTCATGCTGTGATTTTGCTTGGGATAACCTTGAACGCGCATTCGTGTCTTCGGCCCGATGTCAGCATTACCCGATGCCCATGTTTGCCGTCCCCGCGTTTTGTCCAGTGCCCACAATTCCCGACCGACAGCTTCAAACACCGACACCACCCATGGCTTCGAGATGAGGCATGGAAGCAAATGCCCCACAACAGCCTGCCGGCGCGAAGCAGGCCGCCAACCCGGATGAGGACGAAGCTTCACGGATCAAAAGGACTCAGATTGCGTGTTTGAACTGCAGGAAGCGGAAGAGTCGGTGTCTGCTGTAAGTGATTGACGGCTTCTTGTTGTTTGCGCGCGTCGGCGATTTGGAGCTCGCTTGGGGATTGAAGTTTGCGCGTGGGCATGTTCGGACGCGGCATGCAGCGGATTGCGATGCGACACACGAAAACGTATCAGTCATTGTGTCTTGTACATGACATCTAACGTGGCTATGCAGAGACTCCGACAACTCGATACCGTGCCTTCGATGCAAGCGTGACAACCTCGAATGCGTGCTCGGCGGCAGCAACCGCGGTGGACGGCGCGAGCGGAAAAAGAAACGCATCGATGAACCACAATCGCAGTCAGAACCGCAAACGCAGCAGCCGCTGCCTTCACTTACTGCGACGGCACCCGAGGGAAGCTTCCATACGCTAGGCAATCTCGGAACAACATGGTCGCAAGACCCAGGCGTGCAACCATTTGGTGAAGACCTACAAGCATCGCGGTCTGGCTCTTCGAATACAGATGAGCTTCCGTTTTCGAATCTGCAGAACCCGTCAGATGCGCTGGGCATACTGGCCAGAGTCGCTGGAGAGTCGAGCTCGAATGAAGAAAACCATGGGGCTGAAATCGCCAGCAACATAAGACATGTGCGAGGCTCTTCTCTCAGTATGCCCGCGCCGCTGTCCTTCTCTTACCCATTGCTGGACCGGGGGATACTCACAGTGCACTCTCTGTGCCAGCTGCTCGTTCGCTTTCAACAGCAATACCATCCGTACTACCCACTTGCACCGGCGCACGCGTTCGAAACGGCCAACCTGTCGCACATGGTGAACTCCGAGAAACACCTTCTCACAGCCATCCTCCTCATCGCTTCCAAAGACCTCGTAGACGAGCCACACATTTACGAAGCTTGCTCAGAACACATGAAGGGCCTCGTCTCAATGTTGGCAGCAGGAGGCGATGCGGGTATCGAAGCTGTAGAGGCCCTACTTCTGCTAGCTGAGTGGGCGCCATATACACAGCGTGGTTCTGGCAAGGTCGGCAAAGGAGAGGAAGACAAAGAGAGTTGGATGCATGTCGGTCTCGCTCTGAGGATCGCATACTTTCTTGCTCTCGATCGGTACTCGTTCCGCTTTGTGGATCAGAACAAGGATCCAGATCATCACCGCAAGCGCCTCATTTGGACAGCGGCGTATGTTTCGGATCGCCATATCAGCATCAGAATCGGGAAAGCGTTCTGGTCTCGTGGACCTGGGCCTCTGACAACATTACGGAGAGAGGACTATCCGTCGCTAATCCCCAAGAGTCCAAACGAAGAAGACCATGCTTCCATCTTCCAGGCGAACCTCGAACTCACACAACTGTTTAGCAATGTCCATGATACTTTGTACTCGAATCCCAGTTCGAGCTTCCGGTCGCAGATGAGTGGCAGCTACATCAAGTTTATTGATGACTTTCGGTCTGCGATCTACGGCTGGAAGAGCGTATGGGGTACATTGACGTGCTCCCCACCACTCAAAGCATGTCTTCTCATGTCGTACGACTACCTGCGTCTATACACCAATGCCTTTGCCTTCCAGGCCACCGTTCTCCGAGCACTGCCCTCTTCATCTACATCGACCGACCCCGTAGCCGGCACTCCAGCCAACAATCCAACGGGCCGTATGCAAGTTCCCCAGCGCGTCTTTGTCAACAACGTTGGCGCAGTAGGCGATGCACGCTTCATCTACGAAGGTCTCGACGCCGCAAAAGCCATTCTCACTACCGTAAACAACTTTGTCGATCCCGAGCGTTCGCTGCGTTTCATGCCACTGAGGTACTATCTCTACCTCGTATACGCCGGCGTCTTCCTCTACCGCGCCCGCTGCACAGGCGTCATCAGCGCCGACGAAGACCGCGCCATCCGCGCCATGATCAACGAAACAGTCGCACGCCTCGAACGCAGCGCCGTCGGAGTCGGAGCCGGTATCCAGCATCCAGGCTCGCGATACTCTCAGCTGCTCAAACTGCTGTGGGCAAAAGTGCCGAAGAAAGACAAGGCTAGTCGCTCTTCGTTCCGCCACCCTGGCACGCACATCGCTAGCAATCCTGTTGATCAAAACGGCTTCCCGCAGCATCCGATTGTGGGCGCTAGCCCGCAGGCAAGTAGCAATGGCACGGGTGAGAGTCCGGCGCTTACGGAGCAAATGGGGGATTTTGGATGGACGGATCTGGGGGCGGTTAACGAGTTTGCTGTACACGGGGGTGGGGGTAATGCGCCTGCGGATGATGCGGCTTTGTGGAATGGCTTCTTGCCTCTGGATATGGGATGGAATGCTCAGGGTCTTGGGTTTGAGGGCATGGGCTTTGATGCTAATGAACTGGGGATGTTGTTTTAGGCCGATAGTACTGGAGACATGTATCATACAGCATGACGCTTAAAAAGTGAGAGGATGTTGGTCTCTGCGAACCTCCGCGATAGCGTGCATTGGCAGTCTTTGTGCACAGTAATGTAGGACCTGCTAACGTTGCGGAAGTTTTGACATCCTATCGCATAGAATATCAGTCGCCAGCCCGCTAGCTATCAGATGTGAACACCAAAGCGAAGCCTCACGTAGCTTCCTACCAAGTTGAGGGGAGCCGCAGTAGAGATATTAATGAGCAGCTTTCTTTTGGCAGATTTCGATGTAAACATAGGTTTGCACTCAAGGAGCCTCCAATCACCGGAGCATTTTGAGAGCATTCATTGCCTTCTTTCCATAGCGCCGTATCTGATGCAAATTGTATGATAATACATGATATACACGCACGCGACCGTCGCCCTTCGTAGAGGCCGTCTAGAAACCCGGAGGATTGAGTCGCTGACTGACCCTTGTCCATTTCGGCACCTCTGTGAAATGTCAGCCACCGTTCTGATCCCAGATTTTCGTATGCTCTTTCCGCTGGCAAAGAAAAAGGCAGATTCTCGAGCGCTGGCAATATGCGACTTACTGTGGATTCCCTTGCGATACCTCTTCACTTTGCGGTCGAAAACCGTATATTTGTCCTTGGGCAGCATCTCCTGCTCAGTCGGCATCTCCACCTTCCAGCGCTCCACCTTCTTCATGCTCTGTCCCATGCGTCGTAGTGCGGTATCGAGTGTGCTGACCACGGTGTCGACGTGCCGTAAACGCTCGCGTTGTCTGTACTTCTGGTGTCTAGAGAGGCGCCATGGTATCTTCCTGTAGTCTTGTCAGCATCAATATCCAGAGCTCGGACTGGCGGTAGTAGAGAGTGCATCAACGCTGAAAATGTGACGGCGAAGATGAGCAGCTGCTTGAACGGGTATCCAGGAAGATGCAGGGAGTCTCACCATAGCAGACCGCCCGATAGCGGGTTTGTGAGGCGGAAGGGACCAAACATGGTGATGTGTTGTGGTTGGCGATGCTGGGCGGCCGCAATTGAAGTCGCGATATTCTCCAGAGACACTCCCGCGGACTTTCTTGGCGGACATGCCGATTAGCGTGGGGAAGCTCATCGACACCCCACACGTTGCATAGCTAAACCCTAAACACAAACTCGCGACCATACAGACCAAGGCTCCCGGTGACTTCATTCTGGACATTCATAGGAGCCAAGGAACTATCGCCAATTGAGTCACCCATCTTCGGCTACTGCCACACCACGCATGCCCGGCGCTCCTTACGCACACCGATATCTACCCTAACACCACGCCATGTCGTACACATTCTCTATCCTATCCCCCCTCGATGTCCCTTTATTCACGCACGACTTTGGTACCTCACGCAGCGGCGGCACTGGCGTTGCCAACTACACAGCTGCTGAACGCGCCCTCGTCCCATTCATCCTACACTCGTCGCTAGATATTGTCGAAGAAGTGCAATGGGGCCCTTCTACCTCCAGCGGCTCAGCGCCCATGTACCTCAAACACATCGATAAATACCAGAACTGCTTCGTCTCATGCTGGATTACCGGCGGCAACACGCGCTTCCTTCTGCTTACACGACCACGAGACGAAAGTCTAGGACTGACTAGTGGGGGCGCTGGAGGCGCGAGAGGGAGTCTCGCAGGTGGAAGGGCTGCATTGGGAGGAGGCGCTGGTCTGTACAACCCTAGTAGTCCCGCCACGGAAGAGGCAGTCAAGAACTTCATGGTCGACGTGTATGAGGCGTGGGTCAAGACTATCATGAATCCATTCTTTGCAGTGGGCAACGGGGAGGTCATCAAGAGTCCAGTGTTCAGGCAGAGGGTTGCGACAGCGGCGAAAAAGTATCTGTGAGATGACAAAGGGCAACGCCGAATAACCAATTCAAGTTTGGAGACGATCATAGCGCTCGGGTTTTACCTTGAGACAAGGCGAACGGCGCAAACGCAAGCTCGAGCCGCCGCGACCCGGATAATTTTCAGTACAGGCAACGCGAACCGTCTTCTCGAGCCTAACGCTAAATTGTCTCGCATTTGCTTCGCTGCGAAGCAAATGTGAGACAACTACGTACAAGGAAGGGACAATAGATTGGCCCAGCTAGAAGTCTACGTACCGGCATGCGAGCACATAACTAGTGCACATCTGCCGAGTTATGAAAACACTTATCGATTGTTTTGGTGAAGAGTTAGATGATTCATGTTACGTAACTAGGCGGTGGAGTATACACATGTAGTAGGTTCAGCAGTTCACGATCAAGCTTGTATCGTGGAAGCCATCGTGGTCTATCACAAACCATCTCCTGTGGATGTTCCTATAGTCCAACATCACTTACATGCATGTCTAAAACATGAACAGGGAGCTTTTAACATTTCCATCTACGCATTTTCCAATCCGTGTTCACTATAAATTCTGCCTTTCTCTGCTTTTCGTCTAAGTAAGCGCAAATGTTCTACTCGCCTTCACCCCTACTCACCTTCACCACGACTCCACCCCACTCGAAATGTCACCACTCCAGTCAGCTATCTTCTTTCAGTTGTGATACACTCTCTTCTCTCACCTCTACTAAAGGTTCCTGCTTCAAGTACGACGTGCTAGGGCTCTCAGCATGCCGCCAAAACAGATCAACGCCGGGCCATGGGATGAACCCTGGTACGCCCTTCGACAAAAACACAGTGCCGAAATCACAAGTTTTAATGCAAGTGTCGTGCGGTCGCAAGCAAAATTCCAACAGAATATAAACAATGCGGCGGCCAATCTGCTTGCAAAACATAAGAAGGAGGAGGAAGAATTCTGGTCTAAGGCGAGGCTGGCAAGCAAAGACAAGAGCGAGAGTGCAAAAATGTCTGTAGTGGCTCAGACGGACGTTCGTCGAGTAACTGCGCCATCAACTCAAAAACCTACTTCTGAACTCAGACGTACGCAAGCAGTCACCTCAAAAGCGCCGCAGACTTCTACGCCTACGCCAGCATATAACACAACAACTCAGGCACATCAAAGCAAGAACAAAAGCGCCGCGGTCACGATCATCGACCTTTGTTCCGACGATGACGAGCCAGTACAGGAGCAGAAGAAGTTGGCCCCGCCACCAGTTGCGAAAGCAGAGATGGTAGGAACCAAAAGGAGCAACATTGCTGAGCCGGCTATAAGACATGATACAGTTATTCCCTCTGCGAGTCTCGAGTTCTTTGGCAAAAGCGCAAACAAGGTAACCTAGCAAATAGCGAAGACAAACAAGAATGTTACTAATTTTCCAAGGGCACGACAGAGCCATTGCAGTTCAAGCGCGAAAATAGCATCTCCAATCCTCAATTCCGAGCAATAGTTACCCCCTCGCCTATTGCGTCACATGATCCTTCGACGGCTGTTCCTCCGACACAGCCGTGTCTAATGCCTAAAGGGAATGGATTTAGTAGTTGGGTTTCAGCGAATGCGTTCCACATGCCGGCTTCTCAGATGCAAAATGCTCCTCAAGGCAGTGCTTGGGCGTTCGGAGCTCCAGTACCTCGAGGCTTGGATACCACTTCTGCATATACATCCTCTCCTGTTTCTACATGGGCTTCTTCTACGATCTCTGCTTTAGAGGGCGTACAGTCGTCGGGCGGCTTGGCTCCACCAAGGCCACAACAGTACGGTCCCAACATGCTTCCATCACCCGGACGGTCTCCTCATGTCACAAACGCACAGCCTCAAAGTTCCATGGCTTTTGTGAATTCAAGCTTCAGACGACCTGACCTTCCGGCTAGCGTCACGAAGGACAGCATGTTGACTGCCAGAAATGTACGTGCTGGCTCACGAGTATCAGCGTCAGTCCATGGTGAATCCAGCATCGCACAGAGTCAATGTGGTTCGTCAGTCACATCTCAGACTTCAGTCCCATCTCTGTGCTCAGGTAGAGGCAAACGAAAGGTAGTCGACTTGAGTAGCGATGAGGAGAGTGAATATTCTCCGCCATCTGAAGACGGCGAGCCTGAAACTCCCATTATTGCAGAGGAGGTGCGTAAGAGCATGAAGGGTGGTACGAAGAAATCTGGGCCGGTGACCAAGAAAACCAAGTTGCCTCCACCGCTACCGCCGGCCATAGCCTCAAAAGGCGTGTTCGGTAAAGGAAAGAACGGATATGGCTTCCAGCCCAGGTCGAAACCGAAACCCGAGGTCGACAATCAAGCAGCACGTTCACCACAGCACGCACCGATGATGAAGCCTCAGTTATCTCCACCGGCCACACCGACGCGTACGTCAAAGAAGCCAACAATACCCATAGCCACTACACGAGCAGCACCAGTCTCACGCTCCCCTCGCAAAGCCAAACTGGACGCCTCAGCAAAGATATCCCAACTCAGCGAGATGGAGCTTCGAGCCCGCAACAACATTGCCATTGACGAAGCAAATGACTACGAAGCGTGTGCAACCGGTGCAGTTGAGCAAGTCAGAGGCAGCCTGCGGAGCATGTCCATCACGCCTGCTCCCAGCAACGTAGGAGACTGCGGTACCGCTGCAGAGAACGTGGAGATGCTAGCCGACGAATCAGATGCTGAGAGCACTGTAGCGATACAAAGGACAAAACACGGCGCGGGATGGAACGCGTGGACTCAGTCTCGCATCAATGGTGATAGGAATACTGCCAAGTCACGTCCTAATCGGCCGTTGGTACGGGATGAAGAAGACGATGACGACGATGACGACGATCCGGATATTAGTAAGTACTGTATCATTGATGGCTTGATTGTGCACGAGGCAGATCTAGAACGAATAAGACTGACGCGAGGGTAGGAAATGCGGAATCTTATGAGATCAAGAAAGACGGACGGTGGCAATCGCGCACAAGTAGTGGGCGCGATTGAGATACAATGACATAGTTCTGTAAAACAAAGTGAGAATCACAAAGGGGAGAACATGTAGGAGGTTTCCAGGTCAGCGTAGAAACTATTCGAGCTTCGCTAGTACTTCATGCAAAGGACAGGAGAGAGAGAGAGAGATACACACACACGGCCATGGCATTCTCTGCTTACTCCGACGTCGCCATCGTATGATTTGTACCCACTTTTAGAATCTCACTCTTCGTGTAAGAATCGACAATCCTCATCTCCCTCTCTTACTCTCTACAAAAGAAGCCGATCATAAGCTTGCAATGCGCATAAACGTCGGGGAGTCGGGAAAACATACTAGTTTCGGTAGAACCATCTTTCTTCTCCACTTAACTTTCGGCCTCTAGGCACTACTTTGACCACTCCAGGGCTACGATGAGCTGCCGAAACTTCGAAAACAGCATATCGTGGTCGTGTCGCGTGCTTGCGTGCCCGGGTGGCGTCGTGTTCGCATCATGCAACCCCCCCGCAGATGTTTAGTATTTTGTTACTAATATTGCCTGCTGCCACACGTTTAGTATACAGTGCAAGGATTTTGGGGCGGATTTTGGGGCGGCAATCTTTCGTCTTCTTGAGTCGAGTCAAGAGCAGCTTTGCTGTTTCTGGTAAAACTAACGATTGCTCGCCCCGCAATAACATAATCAGAGAGTCGACTAGCTTCGGTAGGTAGGTAGGCTCACGAACCCAGCTATGCCAGCCTCGTCGATGGCTTGACGGCTTGCCGCGTGTAGAGAAGGGCAGTGTTAGTCACATTGTGGGTGCGAAGACGAGCTAGGACTAGAAATGAGAGTAGTGATTTCAACGGTGCGGTACCAAGTGCTAACGGCGTGTCGTGTTCTCGCCGAACGTTAACGAACAGGTGCGTTAGCGACATTTGTGGCTGTACTATTGTGACTGGTTGGCTTTGATTTTCCGAAGCGGGCTAAGAGTCGTTAGTTTGGTTCGGTTGGGTTAGTTGACTACAAGTCTTGGGGAGTTCAGTTTTCTTGGTATGGTGTGCTTCTCGGGCCTGCCGCGGAATCGTTCGATATCATGTACGCCAGATGAGAAATGCTGTGCAGCAATGGTGGAAGTTGCCGAAAGGAAAAAGACTTATACGAAGAGAAGCCGAATGTCTTGGACGGGACAGGAAACATGTTTCACACCAAGCCAAAAAGCCTTGGACGTCGTCAGCGCAAAGGGATAGGATATGTCATCTCCATATTCCAAGGCTCTGTACAGTATTAGTTTTGTCAACGCAACTAGGCTGATCCCGCATGCTGTCACGTCACCTCCAAGCTCCATCGCTGCAACTTCGGGGAATATTGCTCTCCTCTCGAGAGGGAAGGGGGTGGGTTTCTTGTCAGACTAGCACCGGTATTACGAGTTCGGGTTGGCTTTCCGCGCGTACCTCGTCTCGCGTGCCACACCAGTTTGCGGACCCCAAATGCAGTTGACGCCAGCGCCAACGCCAACATCTGCCGCTACCACTACCACGACTAATCCAATGCGTAATCAGCCTATTCTACCACACACCCCAACACCGTCGCGTTACACAACATTGCATTGCGTCCTTGGTCTTGACACCCGGGCCCTGCCTGCGCGCTCCTTGCCCTCTCCCTTGTCTGCTCGAAAAGCAATAAATCCATGTTCTTAGAACAGCAGTAGTCAGGCACCAGGCACACAACGCGTCAACGTGAGTGGTCTTCAGCCACGCGAGACCGGGCTCTCCCGGCCTGTCATCGTCCGCCTGCCGCTTTTGCGAAAGTCTGGGGGAGGGATACCCCCTTGACAAGTGAACTAGATGGAACGACGCGCTCATAATTTTTTTTATCTCGGGCAATAGCACATTCACCGTTGCATGGAAGGGCTTGCGTGCCGTGCCGCTGTAACTTGATCGTGAATGGCTGACGGACCGTTCAGGTGGGCCCTCTTTTGCGTTCGGTGCTTTGGAAGGATCGTAGGCGAACTGGTCAGGCGTCTGAATCTGGGATGCATGCTCCGAGCATCTTAATACACGAAGCCCGTTGCACGATAGGTTATGAAATTTCAAGTTTTACCGGGCTATGGAACACAATCCCACAGAGTCACTTCATTTCAGGCTGCACAAGTTTGCTTTTGAAGCGTCTATTCTTCGTCCAGGGTCGCAACAACTAGCCCATCTACCAAATACTAACAAAAACAAGCGCAATATAAACATGTTCCGAAGACACAATCATAACCAACAAGACTCCTTCCTCATGCCATACACAGCGTCCTGAGTCATGCTTTTCAATGCTTCCATGTCCCTTTTTACCCACAAGCGCCTGAGTCCGTCCGTACAAAAGATGACCGATCAACAGGCTACGAACAGAGAGGAAAAGACAGACTGAAAACCGACCGAGCATGTCGCAAGAGATCATAACTTGCAGACGGGTATCAAAGGCACTACTCGAATGCTCTAGACGGTGGTGCGTGGTCGACAAGTATCGAAAAGAGAGAAACAGTCGTCGGCACATGGACGACGACAGCCTGAAACCCAAACACAGCCATGATGAAACATGGGTGTAAGCAACAGCCGGGATTGTTACGAAGGATTTGGTGCTGTGTCGAAAAAGGGTTGTTAACCCCGGTCGTTCGTAGGGGCTCCCTGCAAGTGCCGAGAAAGTGGGTCAACGGGGCGGCTGCCTGCAACCAGGGCATCCGGTGCGAGCATGTGGCCTGAGACTTCTTAAGGAGAGCCCTCGCGCCTCGCCTTCTTACTCTTCTCGATTCTTTCGTTCCACCGTCTCTTTCCGACACGGGTCTCGAAATGTGGCGCTACTTGGGTCACATCTTGACCTTGGCCCATCATGCTGCTTCGCATCTTGTTGCGGTAGGCATCAACTGTTCAAGGTTAGTCGGTTGCTCTTGATTGTCCCAAGGCATTCACTTACGAGACTTTTGCAGAAACAGTGTCCTGCCTGCAAACACACGACTCTGGCTCCAGCTCATTCGGTAACCAAGATCGTTGAGCGTAATCTCCTTCGACCGCTTCGCCCTAGTAAGACGTGGCTTCGGTACACGAGTCTCACCATCGAGCGTTGGAACAGGAACAACAGTAGAACCTGCAAGAGGAAATGTGGGATCATTCTCCACGTCCGGTTCGTCAGCAAACACCTTGCTGCCACGAGGGCTGGCAGGTGGAGAAGTCATTTGCATGGCAAAGTAGCTGCGAGGGAAGACGGAGTTTGACTTGCGATAAGAGTCGGGCATCTCCTCCATCTTCACAGTGTCGAGAGTAACTCGCACACGAACCCTAGTTCCTCGTTGCGCGTCGTCGACAAGAATAAACTTGCGGCGCTTCGAGTCAGGTAAGTCGCCAAACATGGCTAGCTTTCGCTCTTCTTCGTCTTGCTCTTGCTGCTTTGAGACGGTTACGCCTGCTGCGTGTGATGGAGGCGGAGGGTGGCCCAATCCGTCGTGGATCGGTGGCATGCCACTGGATCCTGCGACGGAGTCGCTCGACGGGAAGTTTGGGTAGAAGTTCTGAGCAGGACGCCCGTCGGTAGGCGACTGCTGCCCGTTTGGCGCTTGGTGATGATGAGTGTGTGATTCACCGTAGTCAGTGGCTGTACACAAAGAAAGTTAGCTTGCACGTCCGAACATGACTCCACTTGCCATCCTGCGCTGAACCAAAAACATGTGTAACTATAGAGTGTGGGTATATCTGCAAACATGCATGGGCAGTGGTATCGAAGGGGGTATTACATCAAGGAGTGTGTAATGTACATGTAGAAAGAACGACAAGAGGTATCATTTAACAAGGCCAACAATCGCGCTTTATCACATCACATCTGGTGAAACATACCGCTAACATCATCCGGTCCTCCGTGGGGCCCTCCAGGTCCGTCATGGTGATGATGCATCTGGGGACCGCCCATGCCCATGTTCGGTTGTCGGGGTGGTGCTGCTAATCCGGCAGAGTTTGGGACACCGGGAGCACCTGGTCCACCTGGTCCAGCCATGTGGTTACCATGTGAGCCCGATTGGGCTTTCCTCGTCGTCATCTTGGCCATTCTTCGTACACGTCGGCTCCTCAAGCGAGGGTCTTGGTTGCTGTTCCTCCAGCTGTCGACAGCTCGCTGGATAAGCCCACGCTTACCGCGCAAGCATGGGTTCAGTTGCGCTAGTGCCCAACCCACGGTGTTGCACTCAGTCTCGTAGTGCAGGCGGTTGCCCTTGTACTGATCTTTGGCGCAGCAAGCGCGCGGGTACACACAGTTCTCAGTCTTGAAGTCTTGCGGCAGCTCGTCAACGTTGATGGACTCTACGTCGCAACGAATGGTGTACTCCATCTTGACGCGGTCGCGGGAATACTCAAACGCGATCCACTGTACTCCGTTCTGGTCTTGTCGAACAACAAGAGGAGTGGTGGCAGGAATGGGACCAGGCGCAGCATTGGGATTAACATTGGGTCCTCCGGGAGGGCCAGCGTGCATGTTGGGAGCACCAACGGGAGGTCCCTGGGGTGGAGCTTGGGGCGGGCCAAGTCCTGACGGCGGCCGCTGCAATGGGGTCTGCGACATTCGCGACTTGGGACTTCCAGTCATTCCAGGAGTCTGAGGATGCTGCTGCTGATGTTGCTGTTGCTGCTGTTGTTGCTGGTGGTGCATCTGCTGGCTCTGCTGGTGGGACATGAGCAGCGTTTGCGACGCCATTGGTTGCTGAGGCGCACTCGAAGGGTGCTGCTGATAAGGCGACTGTTGAGGTACTGGGGCCGAAGCATATGGTGTGTAGTACATTGACTGAGGCATCTGGCTAGGCGGTTGTCCATAGATTGGGCGGCCGTGCTGGTCGTGTTGTGGAGACTGAACAGATGCTGGTGAGTTTGACTGCGGGGTGTGGTACGAGATGGGTGGATATCCACCACGATTCATCGTTGCGGCTGCCATGAGCTCTGGGGTTTCTGTGGGAAAGTTAGGTTTCCATTTTCCGCTTGACGGGATATACGACGGGGGCATCCAAGTCGAGACGTCATTCATGCGCACAGCGCATGGGCGGACGCGTCGTGATTTGTGTATCATGGAAAAAAGAAAACGTACCTGAGGACGAGTAGTTACTCGGCGCACTGTTAGTGCTGTAGGGACTCTGGTGGTGCTGGGAGTAATAAGGAACCTCCTGTTGCTGTTGAGGCGGCGGGGGACCTTGGATTTGCTGAATGTAGGGAGACTGGTGCTGAGGAGGACCTTGGGGGTTTGGGTGTTGGGGTGAAGGGTAGTGGCCCTGTGCCGGACTCTGCGAAGGCACCGACTGGTGGGGAGAGTCGGGATGGTGCTGGTGTTGATGTTGTTGATGGACTACGCCAGGCCTAGGATGGTGGACTGGAAGGTGATTTGGCGGTGGCAAGCCCTGCGCCGAGTGGGGATGATGCTAAGAAGAGCAGCCAGTCAGTACGGCTGATTGGACAAAGAAGAAGAAAAAAAGGGATCAAAAGCAAGCTTCGTGATGGTGCAGCTGTGGTGGTGATCGGGGGCAGGGAGTGCAGGTAAGGTGTAATAGTAGTAGTGGGGGTGCGGGTCGCTGTGGTTGGCTGGGCGGCTGGGGTGTAGCGACGATGTGCTGCAACGCGTCGTAGGCGAGGGGCAGGGTCTGGAAAAAGACAGGACGGTAGGGTATAGTTTATAGGATGGGAAGGGCAGACTAAAGAAAGCAGGGCGGCATTTGGCAACGTTGACAACACAGAGCGGACCAGCGGTGGGAGCGGAAGGCTGCTGGGATGGCAGGGATTCCGCTGCTGGTAGGTTGCGTGACAAGAGGCTTGCGAAGTGGCTCCAGAGGAGACCAGGAAAGCTTTGGCAAGTGCGACAGGGGGAGGGGGTTTTGGGTAGCAGGGCTGCTTGGCGGGAAGGGCATACCATGTAGGCAGTAACGTGCCGGAGCTGGGGTAACTTGTTGTGTGTGGTCGCGACGTGCAGTGGCTGCTGCAACATGCAAAAAGCGCGAGGATAAAGCTACTCGGGGCGGTGACGGTTTTAGGGGGGATGGGGGTGGGTTTGCGACGCGCAGCTCGAAACTCCAACGGTCGAGGGTGCGGTAGGGCCGAGCGAAAGGCAGAGCAGAGGGTAGCGAGCGAGCGTGTGTGCGTGTGTGGGATGATGCACGTCGCGGTCGGGCGTGAGGTAGGGGGTGCAAGGAAGCAGAGTCGACTTACCATCTTCTGCGACGCTACAGGCGCCGGGTCTTCCTTATACTTGCGGGCCCTATCTGGGATTTTTGGCTGCGACATTGTTATTATTGCGCTGTGGTAGACGTCGAAGGATCCGGGCAGCGAGGGTCCGGGCGCAGCAGTCGACGAGGGTTGGGGAGCGATGCAGTAGCGTGGCCTGCGCAATTTCACGCGCAGAGCTGGTGGCGCTAGCGACTTGTAGGGAATGGCAGCGAGGAAAGACTGCAAAGGCGGTGGGACGGCCGAGGGTGGAGTCGGTCGTTAAATCAACCTGGAACAGCCACCTCCCTGCTCTGCTGCACGCTCGGACGGAGCACCTGTTTCGAGCGCCCAAGCCGCGGATGTGAAGGGGCCGGGATCCAGGATCGCCGGCGGAATAGCCCTGGTCGATGTCGTCGTCCTGGTGGGTGCTGCTGCGAGGATGAAGCTGTCGTTTGGTCGGGGCCCTGTATCGTCGTGAGGTCTGGCAGTCGCGTCCGGTGGAGCACGTGACGGCCAAGTGCGCTGGCTGCCCCGTCGAGTCTTTCGCAGATGTCGGGACGGTGGGGTGGGAGGCGCGGCGGTGAGTCCAGCGACGACGGTTTTAATCTATCGTAGGGCAAGAGCAACCGGCTAGTGTGTCTGCTATCTGCTCTCTCACTATTCTTGCTCGGAGGAAAGCAGCAGCCATCAGTCACGTAATCAGTTACTCAGTCGCGTCCCCCATCGCGCCTGCTCACTGCCTCTCGCTCCCTCTCCGGTGCCATCGCCCCTGCCTCGTCGCTCGGCTAAATCCCTCGAGATGGGCAGTCGCGAACCCCGCGGTACCTCCCATGCAACCCAGGCCATCCGAGCTCAGCCTACTATAGCTTGCACACGAATGCTACCTGCTGTTCCTGCTCTCTCTTCATTTCGCCCCGATCACAATGTGGCTCCGCCTGCTGCTGCTCTGACGCGTCCCTCGAGTTCAATTCACCGCCGCTAGTCGACCGTTTTAGCAGTTGCACCACGCAGCCCAGCGCCCCACCGGCGCGCTCGCCATTGGCCCGTGGCGCCGGTCAGTCGACGCCCAAAACGGCTTGCCAGCTTGTCTTCTTTGTGTCCCACCGTCGCCCGCTGTGACTGGCCTATGCACGCCCGCATGCTCCAATCGCCATCGAGCGCTGATCGGCACCGCCATGCCTGATGCTGCTCACGGCCATGCTTCTCGGGAGACGGGCCATGGGCTGCCTGCTCAAATCGCCGCTGATCGGCCCTGGGACGTTGGGTTCGCAACCTCTGCGGAGCCATGCCACCGACCAAAACTGCTGATGTTCCCTCAGGGGCGCATCGTGGCAGGGCCAGCTTTCATGCGCCGTGGACCGCGCCAGTCAGCCCTGGGAAAGAGTGGCCTGCGTGGCTATTCCAAGTTAAATTGCCATCATGCTGAGCGCGAGCAACATGCGTCGATAAACTCCGCTACAACATCCGGGCGAATAACCGCTTAGGCGATCGCGATAGCAATACAAGTCTGCAGATGCGCCCGAGCCGGCCGCGAGAGCTGGTCTCGGTGCATTTTCTCTATCGCGTCCGGCGTCAATACAATGCTGCAATGCCGTTCCCTTCTTGGACGTCTCAAGCCTGCTTCTGTGCGCGTCTGCTCGAGTATCACATGCCTACTGAAACACAAGACGCGACCTTTACAAATACCGTGGTCCTCGAAATCTGGCTGACAGGCTTCGAGAAGATCGTGACGGAAACATCGCGCCGTTCCATGTTGTGAGCCATCCAGTCCCTGTCACGATCGTGGCATGGGACCTGGGCTTGTAAAAGTTCCGAGCGAGGCGTTCGCAGTGCGGAGAAACCCTGGGAGCACGCTTGCTGGCCTTGCTCACGACAAGGGAGATAGGTCAGGTACCGAGCGACCATCAACTCTATTCTGACGCCGCCCGCTATATCTCGATACAACACGACACATGGTGTGGGCATTGGCGACGCGCGCTGCGGCCTGCAAGCCCGCGCGCATTCTCACTTGTATTCGTCAGTACGCGCACATGTTGCATATTTGGCAGTCCAGATTCTTGACTGCCAATTTTGTGCAAGCCGAACTCTTCCTGAACATGTCCAGACAGCGCCCTTCGCGCATTGACGGTCGGCCACGCTTGTACTAGTTACACGAGATATGGCAAGATATGTCGATCTTGTCAGCAAAAAAGAAATCCCACCCCCATGTTGTGTTACATCGGGTTGGCCTTGTAACTCCACACTCAATGATTAGCTGTGTGTCTCCACGACGTTGTGCAAATACGGCTGACGGCGACGTGCATATCCATCAAGGTCAGCTGGGATGGCTCGTTAAATTTTTCGCGCGTCGCTTATCAGCAGGTTCTACAACTACTTCCATCTCCGTCCATGCAGTCGCTTTCATGATAACCGTTCGAGGTTTAACATGCTCGATATCGCGACATTGTCATGGTTGTCGCCTTCGCGTGCGGTTATTTGGTTGGTAGGGGATCGTCATGGCCAACCACATTCCGCACACCGTTGTCCACTCACGGGAAGCAGGGATACATGCCTGGGCGACAACGGTCGACGATCACAAGGGACAAGGTGCGCGACGCTACCGTACATGGATCCGACTCGTCCCGTAAGGCTTTCGCCCACTGCAGAGTAGAAGCTGCAGCACACCACCACCACAACCACCGCCACCACTGAGACTACCGCATGTCCCCGATTCGTCACCTTGCGCCTAAAATTAAGGCTGCATACATTTCCACGATATGCGAAGATAGGCCGCATGCTTCAAGTCCATCTACCGAAGGTTCACTGCTTATCGACTGATCGGGCAGCGATCGGCGGGTGAGCCCCATCACAACGAGCAGTTTTCCATTACAAGTTTTCTCCGCTCGTGGCAGCCGTCGTGTGGAATAGGTTAGACATTAATCAAAGGCCTGGGCCTTTATTTCTTATTGCAACTCAACGGCAGATGTCTGTCGCGCCCAAAAGTGCGACCCGATGACTATCCATCAGATTTATACGATAAGATCTTGGTACTGGGGATGCAAGCTCCAGTTGCCCAACCGATTTGCAGATCCCCAGGCCCCCTCGACTTGCTTCCCGCCCTCGAGGGTCGCTGTGCCTCTTGGGTGTGGTTCCGACATCTGTTTTCCGGGGTAATACTTCGGGCGGGCACGAGGGAAGCATTGTACCGAACACGAGTACGCGCTCAAGATGCCGCTGTGCCACATGTTTCGCAAATTGTGACCGGAGGACTAGACCTTCTCGTCTTCTGCTTTGAAATCGCCATTACTCCAGCCGAGCACTCAGTTGCGAACGTCACTGCATAAGCGGCATTTCTGACAGGCGACAGCTGTCTCGTGATTGGCTCGAGAAGCACTCCCCATTCTGCCGGCTTTTATCATGAGACGGAGTGACCCGTGTCACCCCCGTCGATATTATCGAGCTGCGACAAGGTCCGGCCGGTCTCCCGTACTTTCCCTGTTCTCACCATGCTGGACGGATGCGCTGATTCGAGCGGACACTTGTGGAAAGGATTCGACATGGGCTGATGGGTGCAGCAGCACGTTAGCCGCTGTTTTTCCATGATGTCAGTCAGCGCTAGCTCCCGATGGACTGCACTACGCTACTTGACGAATTGGCCCGTCTCGGCTTGTCAGCCGTCTAGGCCCAGCCCCTTCAATACACAGAGACGCGCCACAACAGCGCACCCCTCCAAGCACTGCAAGCCGGCATACCGTGTAGTTCGACTGCCCATCTGCAATTTTCGAGTCGTAATTCAAACGTATCTCCGATAACATGACACAAACTTCTCGCGACGCGTGACCCTTACCTATATGTTCTATTTACACTTGCGGCCCACGATCGCGCTCCCTAATACAAACTTGGCAATGTGTCAGAAGATCGCCTTCTCGGTGCAATTCTCCAGAGCCGGGCTGCCGATGTTCTGATGCGGATGCATACTGCTGGCTCTATCTCGGCTCAAATGCGCTCGACCACACGTTCGACTTCTCCTAGGTCGCACTGGTACACTGCACGTGGGCACCGATATAGTTCACCATACAGAAGTTTTTAGTCGACACGCTGGTCGAGAGATTGCTCTTACGAAGCATCAGTACTTTCATCGGTATCTAATCCTAAAAAGAGCGATGCATGAATGCCGTTGCGCTGGAGATTGAGACCAAGCAAAGTCGGCCCTTCTGTCAGAAGCAGTAGTCCGCCTTACGCTGCAGAAAAAATAACTTTTAGGCTTGCTTGACCAGAGCTGAGTACGTGCTCCAATCGAAGCGGGACTTGCAATTGGCCATGGTACGTGTTTCACGATCTTAGCAGCCTTCTAGCGTCCTTCTAGAAGGCTGCATCATCATTGTGTTCGCCCAATGCTCCATGCTTTTTCCATGACCCGAGTCAGGAACTTCGACACACCAGCCTCGCAATCGTGTGTACGTTTGCTCTGGTCATGCGCACCATCTCTTGTATAGTCATCATAGGCTGCATTGCACGGCCTTTATCAACTCATTTCCGTGGGACTGCGTACTCATGGGAATACTAACGGATCACGATCTACGATTGTTCCCGGGAAGCTCGTCCGGCACACGTGAAGTGAACAAAGCGCCAGATCCAGCCTCCTTTTACATTTCTTCCACATCAATTGTATACTCATCTCCTTGTCGCGCATTCCATTTCCAGAGCGCTGGATGCAACCACAGACGAAAACCGGAACTATATCCCCATGCGCCACGTGTAGCGTGTAATCGCAGATTGACTCCGAAGGCCAGGTTTCACAACCTCGAGCCTAGCACAGCGGCTCCGAAACTTACACAGGAATCTCACACTCAAAATAGCTTTGGCATCACAACGCAACAATGATACTCATGTACTCTCGGGATATGCAGAGACTTGCGTGCCGATGCAATGCGCATAGTCGTTGGTATATGCGACGCAGTCTCTGCTTCGGATATACCGAGGTTTCATGAAACGTTGACATGTTCGAGAAGATGCTCAGACTGTGTTTCACAATCGCGTCCCGCATTGACAGCCGGACGCCTTCAAACTCAAACGATCGGGACTAGCATCTTGCTAACGGCCTTGTATCTCGTCCAGGATCTGGGAGGCTGGGCTCCCTCGACTTGTTTTAACCTAATCGTACGACTTCGCAATTATGGTCTGGCTGTCGCGCTGGGAGTATCTGGCCAGTCAAAGATGTCACGGCCAATTTCATACCGGCAGCAAGAGTGTTCTTGGAAGTTTGTGGTGGGAGCGCATCAGGCTTCAGATCAGGATTTTTCCATTCATATTACGCAGCACACGCGTGCCGCTGGGAATATTTCCAATGACAAGCACACCCAAGACAGACTCTTGGACATGCGCAACGGAGAAGTGCCCGACTTGGAGCACTCGCGTCGCGTTGCATGAACGTTTCTAGGTGCTCGGTCCGCTTACTGCATTCTCACTGACAAGAGAACAGTCATGAGTGACCGCCTCACTTTGGTGAGAACACCATTGCCGTTCCCCAAGCACCTTGGTAGCTTGACAACCTTTACTGGCTCATACGATCTCCTCATCGTTCCCCACCGTCGGTGCAGTCAAGGCTCAAAATACACTGTGGTCTCCACAGGACCTCAACACTCTTAACCCTATCGGCTCACCTTCTGACTTCTGACGCGTCACAACGCGGCTGACTCTATACATGGTTGCTACCCAAGATCAGCATCGACATGCTATTGCTCGAACCGTCCGCCCAGATCCGGAAGGGATCCAGGCTCGTCACGACTGCCCAAAAACAAGTGAAGCTTCAAGCGAAACGCAAGTGTGCGGGGAACGCAGGTGACCTGGCAGTGATCCTGTTGGCTGTCTCCTAGCAGCATGTTCCTGGTCGATTGGGGTGTGGGAACAAGGGATAGTCAACAACCGGGGTTATCAGTGGCCCAAAGCGACCTACTCTGAGGCAAGCCCAACCTGCGCATCCCACCAGTCACAGGTTGAACAAGGGCAGTAAACCGCACATGCGGAACAAGAGAGCTCCTACATCTGATTAGAAACTTGCCTTGCCAGAAACTACTGCAGCATCGAGATAGGGGTGGGACAGAGGCACTGTCTGGGCGTTTCGAACTCACAGACAGCATTGCGGTACTCTGGAGGAGGGGACGCCTGGTCGTTCCTACCGTCGGACTCATCGTCCCGTCCTAGACTAATCGTCGTGAACAGCTGACATGTGCAGCACAAAAGTCGGATCCGCGTCTCTTTCCGGTCAGCGTCCTTGTGAAGATCAGACTTGTTCGGTCTTGACTAAATTGTGGGTCGCGGGGGGTTGGTGGATTGCAATAAAGGTTGTTACCCCATGCAATGCTTTCCTTCGAGATCGATGACAGATCGCGGTCCGTAGGGCAGTGGAACGGAGGTCCAGTGCTTGCCCATGCGATCAGCACTGGGTCTGTCTTGAGATGCTGCGTACAACGATGGTCATAGTGAGATGGGTGATAAGCAATTGCCAGGTGGCCTTGGAAAGAGCGCCTGACCCAGTTGAAGATCTGCTTTCCCTGTAGCTGCCATGACGTACTTGTTACGATCATTCTTGTTCTCCATGGCTGGGCCATGGCTTGACACAACGCTGTTCCAATGACCAACATGCGTAGTAGATTCGTCGTGTATCTGAGAACGATGAAGACGACCACTCTATTTCGATGCTGGGCTTTCGGGCCTCACATATCTTTTGCAGACAACTTACCTACCCCATAAACGATAACCCCCTCCCAGCCAAACGACTGAACCTGCACGTAAAGTGTCCCGTTGAACGACCAACACCCGCCGCATACCTCTTCCATCCTCACCGCACCTTCATCTTGGCTTCAGCGTAGCCTCCCCTTTCGAAATCAACACCTCGGTGATATAGATGCAACAGCGAGGCTTTAGGGGTGGGGGGGCAGATGGTTGCAGTAGCCATAGCAGTATCGCGGTATGCTACTGTGATACAACCTATGCTGGCGGGGAAGAAGGCTAATGCCGCTCGTATAGAGCAGGACTATGTGAATGGCGCCAGCATGCCACTCGGGATGTGACGAGACTCAAGTGATCTGCTACGTGTTTCTCCTCGTCGATACCTAGGTTTTCAGCTGGTAGTGACGTGAACGTACGCCTTGGATACCTATCGTGAACTTCAACGTTGCATCATGTGCAAGAAAGCCTTTAGGATTGAATTTAATGGTTCGTTCCCTTTGATTTATGTATGCATATATGTCAAGGTGTGCTTCCAACACACCTTTGCCGCGATACAATTACAGGGTGACTCAATAGCGTTGTGCTTGCCTCTTGTCATCAACATGTCCATTATACCAATAGTATATATCTATAGACAATAAGTCCCGCGATAATGCCCTATCTTAGTAATGTCCTCCAGTAGTGGTTAGCATTGTCGTGCGGTGTAATATTAGACAGTCTCCAGCTTCCAACCATATATTCTGCGAACAGTATTTAGATGGCAAGCTTTGCACGTACTTGATGACAGGCCTAACACAGCTCGGTGCGTAGGGAGATAGAATTAGCGCTGTCGAAAAAGTTGGTACAGTTTAGATATTATTTTTTTGGTAAACATACGGTACCTACTTCAAATAATATCTCTACATTCTCACCACGAAAAATGGAAACGTAATTTTCATGTAAATATCAAATCAATAATACACATATCATGACTCGTAACTTTTCCGCAATTGCGCACATATATAAAATGCGTAGACAAAAATCCCTACTTCGACTCCGCCTCTGCATCCGGGTCCTCAAACTCGACCAACGCAGTCCCCGCTTTACACAAATCGCCCTTGCCATGCACAATCCGTTTAACAATACCGTGACTCGGACTTCTTATCACAGTCTCCATCTTCATGCTCTCGATGACAACAAGCGCCTGGTCCTTCTTGACCTCCTGGCCCTCCTCGACCTCGACCCTGAGAACCTTGCAAGGCATGGGTGCAAGAACGCTGTTCGCCACGTCCTTGACGCCGAGCGCCTTCTTTGTCCATTCGGGCATCGCGAGTTTGAGACGGTATTGGCGGCCGAGGTGGAAAAGGGTGAGGCGGTCTTCGTCGCGGATGAAAGTTGTGGCTAGGCGGGTGTGTGGGTAGAAAGACGTTAGTATGTTATTCGATGGGGAGAAGGTTGATGTGACGTTTCCATATGTTTTGTCGCCAACGCTTATGTCGAATTGTTGGCGGCTGGTTTGCCGGATGCTGACCTTTGTTGCTTTGGCCTCTCCCTTGCCGTCGGCGGGGATTTCGATGAGGTTGAATTCCCGTTGTTGGTATGAGCTGCTGAAACCAAATCCTACAGCCGTTACAGGTGGTCCAGTCCATATGTCTCCTCTAGCCGAGGAGATTTCTTGCAGCGCAAGACCTAAGGCGGCTTGCGCGTAAACTTCTGCTGCTGGGGGCTCGGGCGTAAAAAGCTCAGCGTGATGCTTCTGGATGTATCCCGTTTCTACGTCGCCAGCGACAAAGTCTGGTGATACGCACATGCGCTTGATGAACTCGATGTTTGTTACAGGACCTGCGACTTCATATTCTTCTAGGGCGGCTCGCATTTTTTGAATTGCAGCCTCTCGCGTGGGGCCTTGGACGATGAGTTTGGAAATCATGGGGTCGTAGTGCGATGACACTTCGTCGCCAGCGATGAAGCCAGAGTCAATGCGAACAGTAGATGTGGGTACGGGAGTCTTCAGATGCAGCAACAGTCCGGAGTCGGGAATGAAGTTCATGTCTGGGTTCTCCGCATAGATGCGAGCTTCGATGGCGTGGCCCCTCTCCTTGATCCTCTGTTCAATCTCTTGTTGGGTCAGGGGCAGTTTTCCGCCTTCAGCAACGATGAGCTGCCACCGCACGAGGTCTTCACCTGTCACCATCTCTGTAACCGGGTGCTCGACCTGCAGTCTCGTGTTCATCTCCATGAAGAAGAACTCGCCCGTCTCATTGTCGAAGATGAACTCGACTGTGCCCGCTCCTTCATAACCGACTGCAAGCGCAGCCTGCCTCGCCTTCTCCCAGATATCTTGCCTGATGGCCTCGTCCAAGTGTGGTGCGGGAGACTCTTCCAAGATCTTCTGATGCCGGCGTTGGATACTGCAGTCTCTCTCGCCCAGCGCAACACAGTTGCCATGTTTGTCGGCGAAGACCTGGACTTCAATGTGACGAGGTGTGGTGATGTACTTTTCGACGAGCATGACTTCGTCGCCGAAGGAATTGCGTGCTTCTGACTTTGCTGACGCGAGCTGATCGAAGAACTCAGCCTCGGTGTTGACGATGCGCATACCCTTGCCGCCACCGCCTTTGACGGCCTTGAGGAGCACGGGGTAGCCGATGCTCGCTGCCTGCTCTTTGAGGTATTCTGGGTCTTGGTTGGAGCCGTGGTAGCCTGGGATGCAAGGGACACCGGCCTTGGTCATGATGTCCTTTGACTCACTTCCATATGTTAGTTGCCATGTCTAGAGTGTGTGCGTGTCACCTGCCTCTTGCTTCCCATGGATTCGATTGCTTGCCATGGCGGACCGATGAACGTCAGACCTGCATCTGTACATTTCCTGGCAAACGTAGGGTTCTCGCTCAACTACCATGTGCATTAGCCTTTGGTCTACGTTGTCAAGTACTGAGATGCGTACAAAGCCGTAGCCCGGATGAATGCCCTGGCAGCCTTGCTCCTTGGCGATTTGTATTATTCGGTCTCCATCGAGGTATGCCGAAGGGTCTCCAAGGTTTACGGCGTATGGCGAGCTCAGCGCATGTTGTGATCGAGCGTCTGGGTCTGTGAAGAGCGTTGTGGTTCGGATGCCATATTCTGAGGCTGTTCTCCCAACTCGCCTACAATGCGTGTTAGTTCTGCTTGTTTCACGTCTCATCAGGAGCCTCACAAGGCAATCTCTCCTCGATTTGCTATCAGCACAGAGGTAAGCGGCTTGGAAGCTGGCGCAATGGTGGAGTTGTAGCGGACGCCATTGGCAGCGAGCAGCTGGCGGGAGAGGTGAGTAGACTTTTTGAAAGCACGCATGTTCACCGAGAGAGATTATGGAGCAAAAAGGTATCGATTGCACAGCTCCAAAAGTATCTTGTCTGTGGAACTGCGGACTGGAGTGTGGAGGAGCCTCGGTGGTGTTTAAGCCGCGTGGAGCCGCGGTACGTCAATTCGCGGGGAAGGCGCGCTCTGTTTACTGGAGCAAACAAGTGCAGAAGCTGCACCCGTGCCATCTCTATAGGGAAGGAGCATATGGCGGCATGCTGTGGTCGCACGGGCAGTCGCACATGGCGAGCGGCCTCCTCTCCGCCCGTCTCGACGCTCTCAAACTGGTGGCTTGAGGTTGCGCTGATGAACCACCGTGCGCTCAGGGAAGTGCTCTGCACGCCCGCGTCATACCCTTACACCCTTACTCACCCCAACCGCGCAACCCCGACTCGGCCCTCAGCCCAGCGACACCGACGCGCAACGATATCGTCGCGTTTCCCATCGCATCATCGCATACACGACCATTCACCCTGCCCAACATGAGCGACTACGAAGACTACGACAATGATTACGATGCCGATTTCTTCTATGTCGAAGACGAGTACATGGCAGCCGACGACCTCGCAGAGCACGCTGTCGCCTCACCACCGCCGGCAACATGCGGCGATGAGGATATGGAGGACGACTGGGACCGCTTCGACTACTTCAACGATCTCGAGTACGCGTCCGACGGCTACGATGACACTCCATTCCAGGCGCTCGATGTCAAGGGCGCAAAAGCAGGCTCGAAGCGGAAGCGACTAGTGAGGAGTATTCCCGCCAAAAAGAGGCTGGCAAAGGAGAGTGTAAGCACGCAGACCGAGCCGGCGCCAATGGCTCACTCGCCCATTGTTTGGCGCTCACAAGCGGATCGTGGCACAAAACCAAAGACACTCGACGACAACGCCCAGCCATATGCCCTGTTCAAGAACTGGAGGGAGAAACTTGCAGACATACCAGATTGGGCCAAGGGATCACCACCGAGTTCGCCAGGGACACGGTCATCACAGCCGAGAAAGGGCAAGGCAAAAATGGCTTTCGTCACGGAGCCTGCATCTCCCCCGTACGAGGACGATGACGACGACGGCGTCGAGGACGATGGCATGGACGGTGAAGAAGGGGGTATATCCCAGGAGGCGCTCATGGCAGCATTGCAGCGACAACTCGCTACTGCTGGCGGACCACTCAGCGGTATGGACCCCCAACAGCTGCTCGAGTTCGCTATGCGCATGGCCACGGGCGAGGATGCTGGTGACGATATTGCGGGTGAGTTGGTAGAGGCGATGCTAGGCGGAGAAGACAACGAAGACGACGAAGCCCACCAGCCAACCGAAGAGGAAATGCGTCTATGGTTAGCTTCACAGCGGGGTGGGACAGATCAAGAAACACCCAACGAACCAGAGGGTGTGATGGAGGATACCGCGCACCAACCGCCATCACCGCCCTCATCGGACCTCACACGCAGCATTCGCGCCTCCGAGACCAATACTGCTTCTTCGAATACACTCTCAAGCACCCCCGACCTCGACACCAACAAGTCCTCTCTTAAGCGCAAGGCAAAAGACGACCCGAGTGTCGAAGGCTCTACAAAGGTGTCCAAGAAGAGAGCAACAAGTTCGTTTGATGCGCCCACAGCATCAAGTCAAGCCAGAACTGCTTCATCGCGGCCTACCACACGATCCAAGCCTGGGAAGCGCAAGTAAAGGACGTGAAGGCATTGACCCGATAGCAGCCAGCACAGGCGCGGACACAGCTACAGCTTTTCCAGTGTCATGCACATCCATGTTAAGCCCATGGAGGCGATTTTTTTTCTTTTTTTTTCTTCCCCTACCTTTGAACACGACACTTGTATACTATTGTTGAATGAGATGAAATGAGGTGAGATGGGATTCAACGGGTGCTTTTGCACTCTTATGGGAGGAGAAGGACGGATTTGGCGATTGGCGCTTAGTTATACCCTAATCAAGCAGCCTAGCTTGCCTTTCTGTTCAGTGACAGGAGCTCCTCATAGGAATATACTGCATGACGCACGATACGCTTCATTGACACGATCGAGCTCATGATGAAGTCTGGATGGTGTTTGAGCGAGATGAGTAAGATATCATGAGGGCAGCGAAGATTACATGTTGAACGACTAGAGTAAGATTGAGGTATAGCTACGTAGCCAGCCAGCCGTCTATCACGACCAATCTAAACACACTCCAGATAATGGTATCACAATATGGTACAAGAGCACCACCCAACAAGAACCACAGAACAGAGCAAACACTAATTAATACTCTGTATTACCATCAAAAATCCTAAGCAGTCTGAGTCCCAGCATCCACCGCAGCCGCAGGCGCCTTCCTCTCCCCAAAATTATGCAACCGCTCACCAATCAAATACACCTCATCCCTTACGACCAACCTCCATCGTACCAGCAGCCTGACAACCGCCGAAGAAGCCCACATGGCCACTAGAGCAAGTCCCACAGCGGGGAAACTAAAGCGCCAGAGTAAGTTCTTGGTCGTCTCACTCGCGCCCCGGTACAGCGTTCTAGAAGTAACAAACGCCAAGCTAGACGGCACAGCAATGGCGACAACGAACAGCGCCAGCACGGGGACAAGGAAACATCTCGTCGCAATCTTGGCATTGGGGTAGAGCCAGCCGTCGCGAATGACAGCTTTGAACGCGCGTGCAGGGCGGGAGTTGCGGTTCGCAAACACGAGACGTGCGGCAAGACGAGAGTACAAAAATCCCAAGGTCCAATCTTGAATGACGTGGACGACGTGGGGTTCCTTGGGGCCGAGGTAGGCGTGCAAGGGCATGAGGAAGTAGAGCTCGAGGAGGACGGCGAAGAGGAAGGGAATGGCAAAAATGAGCGTGGCCCACACATACGAGAAGCGTAGGGCGCGGCTGCCTACCCGCGATGTTGTTGCTGCGACCGTGTGGAGGGTGGCCATGGGATCTGGAATGGATCTGTTTAGGGAGTAGATGAACTTTCCGGCATGGTAGGCTGAATAGCTGATGCTGGCTAGGGTGTAGACGCCGAGGGAGAAGGCATGGATGTCGTTCATCTCGACGGTTGGTGGGAGGAAGAGGGAGAAGAGGTAGCGACCGAAGAGAAGAGGCAAGATCGTAACGCTGACTCCAGACAGACCCATAAAGAGCCATATGGTGACGATGAAGCAGAAGATGCGTACGCGGAACCACGGTGGAATGAACACCATCGACACGAGATCAGAGTTGTGCACTCCGCCCTCAGTCTGCCCATCTTTGCGCACGTTATCCCGGTCAACTTCGACGAAGACAGGCTGACCTTTGGGGATTCGAGCTTGATCAGAGGCTGGAGCACGAACATATCGACCGTCATCACCTTCTTGCGCGGGGACTTTGTCGCCAAAGAGAAAGTTGGATAGGCGAAGGAAGCCCGCACACTTCTGGAAGCACCATTTGTAGATGGTATGCAGACCTTCGCTAGGCTTATAAAACTTGATGATGACGGGCGTAAGGAAGTTGTAGAAGAGAAGGTCGAGAGGAAACTCTAGCGATGGCGCTTCGGTCGTCCAGTGGATTGGCAGGACGTTTGTAGTAGCACGGCTCAGGGTCCATACGACACCACCAAGGCATACAATAACGAGTGCCCCGTACACCAGAGCGCTGAAGGCGATCTTGCGGAGCTGGGTCGTAACACTACGCTCCAGGACGTCCCGGACAGGATGGAATGTTGGATCATCCGGGTCGCGGATGAAGTACAATACGCCTTTGCGCATGATTTTGCGGCACATGGACACAAAGAGGGCAAAGTGAAACATGTAGCAAGTGCCGATGAACCAATGTACGAAACCAGATGTCCAGGGGCTTTCCCTTGCGAATTGCCACCGAGTGTACAGCGTTGCGTTCTTGAAAAGTGGGAGCATGGCCAGGTCGAGAAGCAGACCGCAGTACAACGGGAATGCCAGCATCTCTATGCTAATAATGAGGATGACTTTCAGCACGCCACCAGCTTGTTGTAGTATATCGGAGAGGACGCGCTCAATGTTTTGTCCTTGCTGCGACGAGCTGAAAGGAGTTCCGCGCTTGAGGTATACCGCGCCGGCGAAAGCAAAAAATCCATAGCCGGCAAGGATTGCGATCAAGCGGTCGCTTGCTGTCCAGCGCTCCATTGCAGTGTATGCTGCAGTGGTGTTGTGGCTCAGATCAAGATCAAAGGTGATCTTATACGACTTGGAGGTCCAAAGCCATGTAAGCAGAGCGCTGCAGTGGACATAGGCAGTTGTACAGATGCTTTGGACTAACGAAGGAAGGTGGCCAAGTACTCTCAATACGAGCTTGAGCGGCGAGTCTGCTGAAATCTCCTCTATGACGGCGTTTGCAAAGTTGCTGGTCTCGTTCAACGCGAACGAAGTTGTGTTTTGTAAACTCCGCAGTGAAGCATGCGCATTGACCGAGAGTCGGAAGTAGTCGGGACGAGTTGACAGAGGCGACTCTACAAACATCTTTCCGATGCGGACCATGGCACTCTCTGCGAGCGAATATGCTGGCGTGGACACTGCGCGGAGTGGGCCCTCTATGGTCTGAGATAGCTTTCCCAAGGAACATAGTTTTACCAGGCTAGAAATTGCATAAGAGCCCCAGTAGGTCGTGCCAGCCACGAGGAAGAGAGTGACATCGACAATCAAGTCTGTGATCGCAGCGACGACTTGCAGAGGGAGCTTGACGAAGAGCGAAATAGGACTTCCCATGAAGAGGATAACGACTTTGCCCCATAGATAGGGAATCCAAACAGCGCAAGCCAGTGTCGCGGAAATCAATACGGCGCTGAACAAGGCGTTTTGGAAGAGGCCGACGATGGGTCCTTGCATACCAATGAGTTCGAGTATGCCTTCCAAGTCCTCTGCATCTTCAATTGCTTCCTGGTCATTGACATCTATGCCGGCTTGTGCAGCAGCAGCAGCGACTTCAGGATCTTGGGGTGCAGCGTTGCCATGATCCCGTGGCTCGTTCCCTAGGAATGGGACAAATGGCGCCTCATCTGCCAGATTACGCACAATATGCTCGTCGTTGCCCCCTTCCTCGGCGGCTTGCACTATTGGTGCTATGTCCCCAAACATCCAGTCTAAGACCTGGTTCACTGGGTTTTGTGGAAGTTGAGGTTCTGCTGGTTGTGCGTTGGCTATAGGCGCAGCCTGCTCGTCTTGATTTTGCTCCACGACCTCAGGAGCTCTTTGTTCTTGACCGACACTCGAATCTTGTTCAGGCTGGTTGCTGTTATTGTCAACTTCAATCGTGGTATCGGCAGTGATTTCATTGTCTGTATTAGCACCACCGCTTCCTGTAGACGATGTCGACTCGTGCGGAACATGCTCTGTACCGGGGTCAGTAGTTTTGGCTTTGCCCTTGTCGTGAACATGTTCTCTTTCCAGCGCTTGGTCAGAGTCATCTTCGACAATCTCAGGGACTTGTTGCCAGCTTCCACTACTGTGCTCACTACCCGGCTCCTGCTCTGATGCGGTCTCGGGCTCTTGATCACCTCGTCGACGCCCGTTGTCGTCATCTTCCCAGGAGTCGGGCACATTCTCAGCCGTGTTTGTGTTCGATGCTGATGCTTCTGGCACATTCTCGAATGACCATGTGTTACCTTCCTCAAGGCTGCGGCGAATTTCCGTAGCGATGAAAGATTTGTCGCGCGCTGGCATATTTGGTCTCAAAGATGATGATGACTCGGAACCTGCGACATCTAATGTTGAGTCTGGAGATTGATGGAGGGATGAGCTCCTCGCAGGAAAGATGGGACTGCTAGCCTCACCGTCGCTTTCAGCTCGATTCGATGTGTCCATCGCGTTCATCGCGCGCTGGAGTGTCTCTTGGACGTCTTGATCAGCGAAGCCATCCGCGAGGTTATCAGATGGTCCCAGCTGCATTATTGTCCTGATATCGTCGGGCAGACCATCCCGTGCTATGTGACGAACAAGCTCGTCGCGTTCTCTGCGGAGCGAAGAAGATCGGCGGACGCGGCGGATTGTAGGTTCGGAGGCCTCGGGCTCATCGATGTCGTGAGCGCGCTGTTCAGGAGCCAGCGGTTCGTTCTCGTCAACATTCACGAGTTCAGGAACCTCTTCATCCTCCTCAGCCTTTTCGTTATTCCTCGCCACTATTGCGTCCAATTCATCTAAAGCGTCGTCCAACTCACGCTCGTCAACAACCACATTGTCCACAAGAGCCTCCTCTTCTACAAGGGCAGCCCTTTGCGCAGCAGCGTCATCACCTGCAGCAACCATGTTGATTACAGGTTGTTGCTGAACCACCCACTCGCGGATGAGAAAGACGAGGATAAAAGCTACGACGACGAGTAAGGTGATGATTTGCCCCTCTATCACGTCGATGATGAAGCGATTGGCGCTTTGAGACTGAAACCAGTTGAAGAAGGGGACGTCGGACAATAGCGAAGGGCTGCGAATGCCGAGAGGGTCCGAGGTAGCGTTGAGAGCTGTACCGTTCTTGTCAAACGTTGTGACATAGGTGGGCTTGTCGGTCTGCGCAAGCTGAGAGAAGGGGTACGGCACACCGAAGAAGAACCTTTTGGCATAGGTCCAGATGATGGATTCGCTGGCGGTGGCGTTGTTTGGAGTATATGATATTGTCACGTTCCAGGTCTTCACTGACAGAGAAACAGTCGAGTTGTTGCTCGTCGCGCTGTCGACTGCGGAACGAACCAAGTCGAGGTCTTGGGCGGACAAGCTGCGCTCCGGCGCGATGGGCGTATGAGATGCATCTGCAAGCAACTCTTGTGACCAACCACCGTCGCCGACCCAGAACAGGCTGCGCCATACCACGCGCATGCACCAGGGGAGCAGGAAGAGCCACACAGCGCCTACAAGGACGCCGCGACACCAGGTGGCCAACATGTTGAGGACGTGCAGAGCGGCGCGGCGTACGAAGACGGCCGTGGGTATGCGGTTGGGCATGCCGGGGTGGTATAGTTTGGTGAAGCGGAAGGGCGTCTTGCACAGTTCGCAGTGCTTCTTCTGGGTATGCGACAACCATTCCATCAAGCACTCTTGGTGGACGTACTTGATGCTGCCGCTGCACTTGCAGGGAAAGAACAGAGGCTCTTCAGCGGTGCCCTCTCCTCGGCATATGCGGCACGTGTCGGCTTCGTCTTTGTCGGCCGCTTGCGAGTCGGACGTCTGGGATACTTGGTGGTGGTGCGCAGAGGCCGTGTCGAACAGCCCCGCACTGAGAGGGTCGGCATCGGTTGCCATGGTGGGGTATGATTAAAAGTATAGGGGTGGTACAAGAGGCTGGTTGAAGGAAAGTCGAAGTCGTGGTTCGGGTTCGGGCAGATGCCGCGCAGACGGAGACCTCAAGTATGCATCGGAATCGGAGCGATTAGATCGGGCGAAGAGCACAGGTGAAGAGTGCGTGAAGGTGTGTACAGTGTAGGAATTAGAAGAGTGAAGCAGTAAAGGCGGAAAGCGCAAAAGAGGCGTGGTGGTCAGAACCGTGGTTGGGTGTAACAAACCAAAGTGGTGATGCCGCCGCCGCCGCCGCCGCCGCCGCCAGCAGACAGTCTCGGTCTTGGCAGTCGACCGCCCCCTCCACCCCTGGCACAGACGGTGACCTAGCTCTTAGTGCGAGTGTGTAAATGATTCTCTAGTCGGAACCAGTAACAGACGATCGGATCTTCACATGCATGGGTTGTCCTGTCTCTGCGTGCTCAACGTCACAGGGTCCTGGTGCGAAGACGCCTAGCTAAGACGTGTCACTCAACGGGCGACTTGCCCTGAACGCTTTGTTGCCTTGGATTGACCAACAAGACTACTACACTAGGTACGGACCAGCAAACACGTTTAGCATACGTTGCAGCCACACTAACACGAGCTTCTTGGTACCGTCGCCGGCAGCCAGCGGTGCTTTTTGAGACGCGAACTGCAGGGGCAGCCTGAGGCAGCACATGTTTAAGAGTAGAAATCGCGACAGCCAGCTTGCATTTTCCAGCCGTCACTTTTCAGTACTGTATTGCACCGTCCGATAGTAGCTAATCGCATATCTAAATCCTGATCTTGACATTGTGTTCCCGTCCCGCGTCCGCACGTGCAATTACATCACCGCTGTAGCTCGGTTGTCCTCCCCCCAACGCTAACAGACAAGTTACTTTGAGCTGCCATCGCCATTATTCTCTGGACACCAACAGCCCAGACGCTACTGCCCGTTGCTCAATTCATGTACGTAGCGAATAACACCCGTCGTCTCTGTCGACGCACTTCCACTGACTCTGACACGCTGAAGCTGGTCAGCCACACAGCGTCACCGCTTTATCGCCCACCACACGCGAGCATGGCCGCCCCGGCCAACGGAAGGGCGAACAAGTCCAAGCAGAATGGCAGTCTGAACGGCTCCGCCAATGGCACGGCCAACGGCCACGCAGACAAGAAGCAGCCCACGTCGCGGTCGGCACGCCCACGAAAGCCCCGTCGAGGCGTCGTGGGAGCTTTCACGAGCATGGTTGCGAGACTCTCCACGTGGTATCTCATCATCACCTTCCTGTTCCGGTGTCCCAATTCGCTCCACCAGCTCAACCACGAGTCTCCGCGCGTGTGCAGACCCTACTTGCAAACCAGAGCCTACGTAGCACCCTATCTCGACCCATACTACGAGACATATGTCGCCCCGCAGATCGAAAAGGTCAAGCCCTACACCACACCAATCACAGCATTCGCCCAGGAAAACTACGCTACATACGGTGCCCACAGGGTTGAGCATGCGAGGAAATACGCAGAGACGCAGTATGAAAAGTCCATCCGGCCCCAGCTCGAGAACACCCAGAAGCAAGTCAAGGGACAGTACGACGTATACCTAGCTCCCCACGTCAAGAAGGCGACGGATGCTGCTGCCCCATACTACAACGACCTCAAGACCAGCTCCGAGGAAATCTACCTCCACACCCTGCTGCCAGCCTACGAGCAGTCCAAGCCGTACCTCCAGCAGGGTCACGCTTACGGTCACCACGTCCTCGTCGACATCGTCTACCCCCACGTACACACCGCAAAGGATGCCACCTGGGACTTTGTTCTTCGCACCGTCTGGCCCCAGCTGCGCATCCTATACGGAGACAACGTCGAGCCTCAGCTGGTCCGCATCTCTGAACGCCTAGGCCGCTACAGGGACCAGCAGAAGATTGAGTCTGTAGTCTCTGCTGTTGATGCCGAGACAGTTCTTCCT
Organism: Alternaria dauci; assembly: GCF_042100115.1. Lineage (NCBI taxonomy): Eukaryota > Fungi > Ascomycota > Dothideomycetes > Pleosporales > Pleosporaceae > Alternaria > Alternaria dauci. The sequence continues at coordinate 3,671,518 of NC_091273.1, forward strand.
ACTGAGTCTGTCAAGGACACCCCCACCATCGCCAGCTCCTCCGCCTCCATTGTCCCTCCCAGCTCCACCGAAGGGTCTGGCTGGGGTGTCCTCGACGAGTTCTTCGGCAGCGAATCAGCCAACACCGCCTCCGGTGAGCTCGAAGCAACCTCCGTGAAGCCTTCCGAGCCCAAGCTCACTGGCGCTGAACTGCAAGAAAAGCTCAACCAGGACCTCCGCGACTGGCAGACCAAGTTTGCTACTGCGGCAGACAAGGGCTCTGAAGATCTCGAGGTACGCGTAGCAGAGATCACGAAGCGACAAATTGACAACGCTGTCAACGGACATGGAAACGCTTTGGTTGTCAAGCTAGAGGAGACTGCCGACTCCACCATTGCTAAGCTGAAGAACTACATCAAGAAGACTGTTCAGTCTCTTCCCGAGGACCCTACAGATGCTGATCTAGAGGCTGCATACGAGGAATGCAGCAGCAAGACTCGCGAGTTCGGCCTCACGGTCAAGGAGCGCGCCCAGGACATTCGTGTTTGGAAGGCATCATACGACCAGGAGACTGATTCCCTGGTACAAGCTGCTGTCAGGAGCACTGTTGAAGTGCTCGAGAAGATCCACAGCCTTGGCCTTCAAGAAGTAGGCATGCGATGGGTATGTTGTGCTCAATGTTCCTCTTTAGAAGTCTCACTAACTATCATGGCAGGCATGGACTGATGGTGTTACCTACAAGGACTGGCAAAACTACCACAAGCTCAGGAACACGCTCAACGAGTGGCAGGCTGAGGTCGAAGCCGTTGGCTCAAGACATGAAGGTCTTCGCCTTGCCCATGAAGAGTCCAAGAAGCTTGAAGACAAGGCCATGGCCATTGCTTCGGATATGGTTGCCGAGCTGGTACGCTTGAAGGATGTTTCCAAGTCCAAGATCTGGGCCGGTGACGCTAGCGACGACTTCTCGGACAAGATCTTCGCGCCTCGTGTCCGCAAGGCTGCTCAGCAAGTCATGGAAAACGTCGAAGGAGCATCGTCCCAGGTTGCTGAAGCAATCCAAGGCAGTTCGACACCGCTCTCCGAGAGCATTGCATCATCTGCCAAGAGCGTATACTCTGAAGCCTCTTCACAGGCATCCGAAGCCATTCAGGGTAGCTCAACCCCTCTTGGTGAAAGCATAGCCTCATCTGTCAAGGACGCAGCATCCAAAGCCTCATCGCAGGTCTCTGAGGCTGTTTCGGGCAGCTCGACCCCGCTCACCGAGAGTATTGCATCTTCTGTCCAGGACGCTGCGTCGAAAATTTCATCCCAAGCGTCTGAAGCTGTTCAAGGTACACCCTCGTCTGAAAGCCTGCTATCTCAAGCCTCCTCCAAGGCATCCGAAGTGATTGACGATACCGCCTCCAAGGCTTCTGCAGCCTACGAATCGCCTAAGAAGGTTTGGGGTGGAGCTAATGCCCAAGTCATCGCCGAAGCAAGGGAAGTCGTCCTTGATCAACCTCTGGATGATGACGAGGACGACACATACTCCGAAAAGTTGCAGAGCGTGGTCGCCGATGCTGGAGAACGCGCAGCTGAAATTAGCCGAGCAGTCAGTGAAGCACTACTAGGTGCTACCAAGACCCAAGGCACTGTTGAATCCGCTTCGTCGGTCGCAAGTGAGCAGTACGCAAAGGCTCTCGCCGCAGCTTCAAGTGCACTATACGGTACCGAGCAACCGGCTGTCGAGAGTGCCACCAGCGTTGTAGCCGACAAGTATGCTCAGGCTGTGACCGCGGCATCATACGCAATCTTTGGTACCCCAACACCCACAGCGATAATCAAGACTGTTCAGATTGAGGCAAGCTCGCGATACAACGACGCCGTCAGCGCTGCAAGCAAACAGTTGGAGAACGCGAAGGCCCAGTTATCCCTCTTGGTCTCTGGAGAGCCCCAGCCTGCCCACCAAACCATGCTTTCTTATTTCGAGAAAGCCTACTCCGACTCCCTTGCAGTCGCCAGCGAGCGATTGTCCAATGCTATGCAGTACACTGAATCAGTCAAGAGCTACGCTGCTGGCCCTACTCAGGGTTACTTTGAATCAGTCTCCTCCATCGCATCCTCCCGCCTCTCCGAAGGCCTCAGCCAGGCTTCCGCTCAGTTTGCACCTCAATCCACTGGCGTTGCTGACAGCGCTCGCCGACAGTACTATGAAGCTATTGGTCTGGCCCATGCCCGGTACTCTGAGTTTGTTGGCGCTGCCTCGAGCGCTGCATACGGTCCCCAACAAGGAACCTTTGAGTCTTTGGCTTCGGTTGCCTCTGCATCTGCAGCATCTGCTGCGTCTGCAGTATCTGGCTCCGCTGAGTCTGCGGCCTCCTACGTCTCTGATTCAGCACAGTCGGCCGCTTCCCAGATCAGCTCCGGCATCATCGGCTCTGAAACTCCCTGGACTGAGTCGGTAGCCTCCCAAGCCAGCCAAAACTGGGAGGCACTCATTGCTCAGGCGAGTAGTCAAGTCTACGGGCAGCCCACCCCATGGGCAGAGTCGGTATACTCTCAGGCTGGCGCGTACGGTGCCCAGGCCACCGCTGCTGCCGCTTCACAATATGCTGAGGTTCAGGCTCTTATCTCGGAGCTTGTCATTGGCAAGGAGCCCGACTTCACCGAGAGTGTCATGAGTCGTTTCGCGTCCGCATACTCCACTGGTCTCCCCGCAGCCATGGCCTCCGCACAATCCTATGCTAGCGAAGGAATCCACGCTGCTAGCTCGTACGCTGGCGATGGTTATGATGCCGTCACTGGTGCTGCTGCTGATGCGTATGCTTCTGCCTCATCAGTCGTCAGTGCCGTCTTCACGCCACCAGCCGTGATCGAAGACGTTCTGAGCCAAGCTAGTGCTTCATTGGATCTTGCCGTCGAGAGTGCCTCTATCGCTCTTTATGGAACGCCCAAGGGTGCCGCAGAGCAGGCCAGCGAGTCGGTTGCGAGCGCCTACTCATCCATCCAATCTCAAGTAAGCGAGAAGCTTTACGGTACACAATCAGCCCAAGATAGCTTTTCATCAGCCGCCGTGTCTGCCCAAGCCGCCATCAGCGCAGCTATCTTCGGCACACCCACGGCAGCGGACTACGTCGCCTCTGCTACAAGCGGTGCTGGCGGTGTGTACAGCTCGATCTCCTCTGCGGCTAGCGCCAACGCCGAGTATGTCGCGTCTGCCGTTAGTGAAAACGCATCCTACATATCCTCGGCAGCCAGCTCCGCAATCTATGGACCGGAACAAGGAGCCATGGAGTCTGCAAACAGCCGCATTGCCGATGCTGTAGCCGCCGCCAACAGTCGAATTGCCTCTTTGTATGCAGCCGCTTCTGGTAGCGCCGAGGAGGCTGCCAGCAGCCTCTCCAGCGCCGCTACTCAGGCCACTCAAGCGGTACGGGATGAGTTGTAGGCTATCATTTGACGATAGCTGTCCCTCATACCTCCTATCACCATCACAACCCAACACACTATACCACACAGCACACTCACTACGACACGACATGAATGTATCACCACAAACACTCCCCCATCATGCCCAACGATCATTCTCTTACATTACTGCACTGTCATGTTTCCATACACAATACACGACCTGCAAGCAAAGCCAGTTGATCTGGCTTGGACTACGAAACTGGGAAAGGAAAGGAAGGGAAAGGATAGGGAAGGAAAGGAAAACGGACGAGGTAATGCCTATGTACGTAGCTATGAACAGTCTCTCAGTTTCTTGTTTCTCTATTACGAGCTCTTTCATTCGAGGGTTAGCACTGGATTCCGTTGGTTCTTATGCAGCGTTGTAGTCTAGCACTAGTCAGTCTCTGCGATGGAAGACTAGCAAATGTGATATACCCTTTTCGTTGAGACATTTTCACTAGATGATGCATGGGGGAACAAGTGGTGTGTGTGTATGTCGTGACATCGTCTCGTGTATTGCTTTGTTTGTTACTACATACAGTCCGTGAATCTTGGTCCCATGACTTCCTTGGTCGTCATTCCCATCAACCGCTGGTATACACACCTTCGCAAGTCCGTAGAACCTATACAATTCCACCAATTCCATATCTCATCCTTGCTCTCTGTACCAAGTCGAAAAAATCGAAACAAGTCGCTTCTAACAAAACCCAAAGAACGCCAAAAAAGGGGGGGTATGCTGCCTCAAATCTCATGCTCATTACTTCAAAACCATGCAATAGTAGAAGGAACCTAGTCACTGTCGCTCAAGCTGTCCCTGCGGCCGACGGCACGGACACCACCGCGACGGTAGCCATCCATGACGTCTCTGCCGCCACGCTCCCTCCTTGCGTTTGTCGGGACACCGACCTGAGAGACGCTCTCCATGGGGTGTACACTGCCGGCCTGGCTGAGACCGGGGATGTGGCATGGGTAGCTCATGTGGCCCTGGGCGTCACCGTTGGTGGTGGTGAAGATGTCGGATGGGGGAGGTGCTGGGCGCGAAGTGCGGTGTTGCTTGCGGGGCGACTCAGAGGTTGGGCGCGAGCGGGAGCCGGATGGGCGAGCACGAGACTCAGAGGTTGGGCGGCTGGAACGGGGGCGGTCTTGAGATGGGCGGGCTGAGCGGGAGCGAGGAGCGTGCTTGTTGGGGTCCGAGTAGAGGGACTTGTCGGCGTTGGGGCGGTAGTCGGAGTAGTAGCTTGACTCGGTGATTTCAGAAGGTGCGGTGCGCTCGGTCTTGGGGGCCTTTGCTGGAGGAGGTTTGGCAAAGTCGCTAGTGGAGACGCCAGTGTATACGGTTGCGTTGTCGTCATCGCCGGTAGTAAAGGAGTACGCAGCAGAGGGGGGGGCGCGACGGGGACCAGATGGTGCCTTGCTCCTTGTGGGTGCGCGCGTTGGTGTGCCAGCTTCGGATGGGGCAGTGTACTCGGTGTATGCAGGTCCAGGGTTGTAGTCGCTCTGAGGGGATCGGTATTCAATCATGGGGCGGTTGACTTCAGCCATTTCGGGAGCTTCGGAGGGGGCATTCTTCTTGGACCTCTTCTGCTCTTCCTTTGCGCGCTTAGCCTCTGCCTTTTGTTCTTCCTTGCGAGCCTTCTCTTCGGCGGCAGCCTTCTTCGCAGCTTCCTTTTCAGCAGCCTTGGCCTTGCGCATACGTTCCTTTGCACGTGCTTCCTTAGCCTTGGCCTCCTTCTTGGGGTCCTTGGGTTCCTTCTTGACGAGCGGTGCGTTGCTAGAGACGTGAGAGCCGCCGACTTCAGAGGGTTGAGAGCCAGAATAGTCAGTGTACATGCCATCGCCGACGCGGTTGAGGCCGCCGACACGGGCAGCCTTCTCCTCGCGGTACTTGCGGAGCTCGGGGTCTTTGTAGTCGTTGGTGTGGTCGCGGCGGTGCTTCTTATGCCTTCGTCCATCTCCGCCGCGAAGACCGCCCTCGCCTCGCTCGGCGTCGCGGTACTCGCTGGCGTCGACGCTTGTGCCGGTCTCGTCGGTGTAGGCAATTTCACTCTGCTCACCAAAGTAGCTGCCACCGTGAACAACACTGCCGCCACCGAGCCTGGTGCTCTTGGTTGCGTTGGATAGAGTCTTTCCGTCGGGTCCCTTGCGCCTCAGCACTGTCGACTTGTAGTCCTCCCAATCGTTTTCGCGCCACTTGAAGCCACCGTTCCTAGCCCAGAAGAAGAACCAGATGGCTCCAAGTGCCAGTCCAACACCGATGAGGGCAAAGAGGGCCTGGAAACCCGGTCCAGAGAGGTCGTTTGGCGGGCGGGCGCCTGCTGAGGCGAGGTTCTTGTATGGATCGGCTTGCTCACGCTTGACCATGGGCTTGGCCAGCTGCAGAGCATTCACAGCCATGGGCGAGAGTGCCTGCCCATCGGCCGCAATCTCGGGATGGGGCGCCATAGTAGGCGGAACAGTGGTGTGTGTGTTTTCGCAGGTGCACGTCGATTACAGCGGCGAACAGCGAATGCAACTGTCAGATGATAGTCAGAGTGTATTCAGGGTGAATAGTAACAATGTGCAGTGTGGGGTTTGGAGTGTGGAAGCGTAGCCCCCGTTAACTTTTGGTTTGATGCGTGTTGGGTGTGGGTGGCTGGTGAGCAAATGCAGGAGGTTAGGACGAGGTTGGGGACGCGACCGACGTCACCCAAACAACGCGTTGATGCAGCAACGCCACGGCCTGGAACACCAACCACCACCAATGCCACGCGGCATCCCTCGATTGATTGGAATTCCATCTAGAACTAAACGTTACAGCGCACCTTCTCAACAGCTATCCCTCTTTACCGCTGTTTCGCCATCGATGCACACTTGGAATCGGCGGTGTAGCCAGGCCCCATAAAGGACTTGCAGCGCCCTGCATCCGCCCTCTGCGGCGAGTCCGCATCCCCGGGCTAGCCTCATGTACCACGTACATTGTAGCCTTTCTTTTGTACTCATACTCACACCTGACGCAAACTTTTCAGCAGAGGTTCACAAGAACCGGACCAATTGTATCTTTCACAGCTTGTCGTCGCGGACCAATATTCTGCTACACATGCTGGACCCTGATTTTGTTAATTACCCAGTCATAGGGCGCTAGTCATCGAGGAACTTTGTCTATCAACACGTCGAGCCCCCAGGGACTAGAATGCTGTTGATAATGCTTTTCATCGTATGCACTACGTAGACTAACAGCTCCTGAAAGAAAAGTCGGAATATGGCAACGCAGACTGTAACAGCGATCGATGTCTTTGAACCCCAAGCGGCCTCCAAGACTGTAACCTCCAAACCTTAAAGCCCATCGCAAGAAGCCTCAGTGTATGGTCAACACTTTTCCGACACCGAGTCTTCCACAGCGCCGACCCTGAAAGAGTGTCCACGATCTTCACCTCCCTCCTTTCTAGGCTTCGTAGCCAGCTTTACCGATGGCATCATTACACTCGGACGCCCGTTTGTCCCACTAGAACGCTCTCTATACCTACGGCCTTCTTCTGTTTATGGTCTAATATCCGGTGCAGCATCGCCTATTGCTGCCTCAGTAGTCGGTGCCAGGTCGCTTGAACCGACAAGTATGACCATCCTCAGTATCTTCACGCCAGCATGCGGTTTTGCGCAGTCCCAACTCGTTATTTTTCGGGCTCTCCAGGGAGTGAAGTTTGCGTTGCAATTATCTGCGTCTCACTGGTGCTGTGCCGTCAGGTCGAGGAAGAAACCTTGGTTTTGCGTGTCTGTGATTCAGTCAGCCACTGGGATTTGCTGTTGGTATGAGAAAGGCGGGTAGGGTTTGGCTGAAGAGGACAGCTCGACCTTCGGCGCGTATTGGTTACTTCCGTTCAAAGAACAACGAGGTAGGTTGATACTCACAGCTGCGCGAGCATGACATATAGTCAGACCGTCGATCCTCTGATACTCAGCGATGCGTGTCGAGATTCTGGCCTAGCATTGCGGCACAAATATTGCGAGCAATGCTGGGAAGCACACCAGAGTCCACACAATCGTGGACGCCATGTACCATCGGACAGCGTAGCCGAAGTCCATCCCGTATTCATCATCTACTTCTGCTCCCATAAGCCAAAGAACAAAGCGTCCGTGCCAGTGCGTCCATATGTGCACTACCACTAGGAGGTAAAAGACGTGGAACCCGCATCCAGTATGCTCGGATGTAGCAAGGACGACGGTGGAAGTGACTAAAAAGGGTATAGAAATGCCAATTAGGCACTCTTTGACAACGTCCATGGTCTCCAGCGATGGTAAGGCGTGCAAATCGTTTCGTGAGGACGCGTATGTGGGAGGTATATGAGGTTTTATGTAGCAGAATCGTGGTGCCGAGTCACATTGGGCTTAGGTCGACCCTGGCTCTTACGGTGGCTCTACCACATTACAATTCTTTCGTCTATAGCTATGAGTCGTCCCTTGAACCAGTGCTTATATCGAAGCTTGGTGACATTCGTGCAGTTTGTCATATCCTCCGTCGGCCTGCATGGTAGGCTCTTCTGAGCAGAAGAAGAAGACGCGCGTAGTGCCGACACAACTTTGCAACGTTTTACTGTAAGCTCGAATAAAAAAAGCGACAAAAGCAGATGTCTCATATGTTTTTGAGAATCGTCGATGCGATATATGAAGACTAGGTTTGGTGTTCACTGCCAAGAGACGATGGACACGTACTTGCGCCGCAGCCGACTTGGAAAGCTTCAGCGCGCCGAGCTTCCCGCCACCTTCCCTTGGTCTCGTCACACGATGACATGTTAACTAAACAGCCATCAATGACGGTTAACCGATCACTTCCAACACTAATCGCTCGACCAGTAGCATCCCCAAGTCATCAGACTCCACTGACAATCACAGTACCACGGTGACCACCAGACAGCCTCCAGCAGAAACCCGAAGTTATTACAATCGTACCGTATACTAAGCACAGGACCAATAGTCGTTGCGCTACAAGCTCTGGGTTCTAGCAGCCACGAAGACTACATCCGTATTTTCGCCTGCAACACCAAAGATCGCCCAAGGCTTGCTCGACACTTAACGGTTACTCCCGGCTCCTCCAATGCAGATGCGGAAGGTCGTACTCTACACAACCCCGGATTCGCACCGACCCCGCTAGCCCTCCACTAGATGTGAGATAGAGACACGCCCGCAAACACGGACGTGTAACCATTCGTTGATGGCAAATCTAGGCTTCCATGTTCCTACTGTTTTAGGCAGTTCGTTGGCTACGGCTGTTTGGCCCCCCTGCAGATCGCCGGCTAGGCGCATAATGCTTCTGTCGCCTTCGAGCTTATCGTAGCCTTGGGATATTAAATGCCAAGCCGACTGCCAGATTGTGCCACGGTAGTGGAAGCAGCTTCCTTGGTGAGGATTTGCCCCGTGGGAGATTAAAGCCAGTCAGGCAGGTGGGCTGCGAGAGTGTAGTTGGCAGAGCAAAATGTGTTCGTCACAGGCTGCGACTATATAACATAGGTGCTGCCCTGTCTCGAAGCAATCTTTTACGCTTCTCATTCGTCAATACCGCTATTACTCTGCAGCGATGAAGTTCCTCAACGTCACTCTGGCCTCTCTAGGCCTCGCATCCGCGGCTTCGGTTACAAAGAAGGTCAGCTACGACGACTGGAAGGTATATCGTGTCAACGTTGGCTCCAACTCTGCCAAGATCGACAATGTAATGAGCAAGCTCCAACTGGAGCTGTGGAAAGGAAACCCTGCATCCAGTGACGTCGTCGATGTCATGGTGCCGCCTTCAGTCGTCAAGGACTTTGAAGCATCCACTGAGGATATCGAAACCAAGGTCATGCATGATAACCTTGGTCTCTCCATCGCAGATGAGGAAACCTTTAACATATATGCTGGTACGTGAAAGGTCATTTTTATTCTAAAATTCATTCTCAACGTACCTACTACTACTTCCCTTACGAATTTCTCACGCAGAATACTCTGTGTGATGATGGGGTGTAGTATGGACGAGGTATAATTAGGAAAAAATGAGCTCCTTCATACATTACTCCACAAGTGGCATCGTATGGACATGGCTAACGTTGAACACCAGCTGGTGCCGCGCCAAGTGCGACTTGGTTCAACTCGTACCACTCCATTGCCGATCACATGCAATGGATCACGGATCTTGCAGCGGCATACCCGAACAACGCTGAAGTAGTGTCTGCTGGCAAGTCGGTTGAGGGCCGAGACATCAAAGGTATCCATATCTGGGGTAGCGGTGGTAAAGGGTCAAAACGAGGCGTAGTCTGGCATGGCACGGTGCACGCACGAGAATGGATCACCACGATGGTACTACCGACTCAATGAGAAACATTCACCGCCATGCTAATCCTACTAGGTCGTCGAATATGCTGCGTACCAGCTTCTCACGTCCACCGACCCCACAACGGCCGGATTCAAGAACTCATACGACTTCTACATCTTCCCCATCGTGAACCCAGATGGCTTCGCGTATACCCAGTCATCTGACCGCCTGTGGCGCAAGAACCGCCAGAAGACCACTGGAGCGTCTTGCATCGGCCGTGACATCAACCGTGAGCAAGCCTTTTACATCTACGATATACATGCGATCAGACACAGGCTAACCTCGTAACCTCATCTCAGGTAACTGGCCATCTCACTGGGACCAGCGCGGCGGCGCATCAACCGACCCTTGCGCACAGGACTACAAGGGCCCCTCCGCCGGCGACGGCGTTGAGACCAAAGCGCTCAAAGCCCATCTCGACAGCATAGCTGCCGGCAAGGGAGTCGCGCTGTACATGGACATTCACGCCTACAGCCAGCTCTGGATGTACCCATACGGCTACACCTGCTCAGGCACCCTTCCCAACTCTGCAAAATACGCCTCTCTTACCAACGGCGCCATCGCTGCTGTCAAAGCAGTGCACGGAACAACGTTTACTGGTGGCCCCATCTGCCAGACTATTTACCAGGTCAGTGGCGATAGTGTGGACTATGCCTTTGAGGTCGCCAAGGCGAACTACTCGATGACGGTTGAGTTGAGGGATACTGGGAACTATGGATTTGTCTTGCCTGCTGCGCAAATTGTGCCCAGTGGTGAGGAGATGTGGGCTGGATTGAGGTATCTGTTGGCCAATTTGTAGTTCGGGATGAGCAGGAAGCGGGAGGAAGATGGGTTGCACAGCGCTTGAACAGGTGTAAGGAGTAGCTATGAGTCGATTGTAGGACATCATTTGGAAGGCGAAGTGGCTGTGCTCAGGGTTGTACTATCGTTTTCAGAACCCGCTGCGAGCAAGCAAATGTCATTTGTATGTGAAGACAAACTGAAGTACTCGATTGTTCTGCTACGTAAAGCTAACCCTGCACCGACCACAATTAAACTTCTTCTCATCGGAAATGACAAGAATGCATTACACCTGACTAAAGACACTCGCATCTCCCACACCGTATGTCCACCAGTGACCGTTCGAACAAGTGCAGAGCCTCCTTAGGCCCTACGAGTAGCCTCTGATAGCCCATCCGTAAGAACTTCCATGATAGAACCAATTTAAATAGCACCAGCGTGCACCCACGAGCATGTAGAGAAGTCTAGACTGTCATAACAGCGTTCCGACGAACGACAATGCATCGACATCTTCCAGAATCCGTTGGTGCATCTGAAAAGCGTGCCTCCGTTTCCATTCTCTTCGCGTAACATGCACTTTGGTTCGCCCTCAGTACACTGATGAGATTCGGTCATGTCGCGAGAGACGATGGGCATGCATTGAGGTTCAGGATCTCTGTTGCAGCGGCACGGGTCGAGAAGCTCCCATTTTCCGTTCTTGCAGATTTGGATGCCGTCGTGGCCGCGGTCGTAGAAAGTCAGGCATCGCTTTTGGCCTTCGTCGCACTTGGTCTTTCGGCTCGTGATCGCAGTGGGTGAAAGGACGCAGGCACCGTTCATGCAGGGTGATTTGCGGTCATAACAGGTTGCAACGTAGTCCCAGCCGTTTTCGTTGCACTGGTAGATCTCATTGTTGTACGACGAGCAGGTAGTCACGCCTTTGTTGTATCTGGCGCACTCGTGGACCTCGTGGAGCATGTCCTTCGATTCGGTGGAGCCGAGCGCCATTGCGGCGAAACCGGTGAGGATGATGGCAATACTGAGTAGCATCGTCGTGATAATGCTGGATTCGATCGATGTTTTGAGTTGAGAGTCAAGGAGAATGATGGATTCAGTAGACAAAGAAGTCAACAGAGCTGATTGGGGAAGAGCGCTCCCTTCACCTAACAGGTGCGAAGGTTAGATAGGGCAGTGAAGAGTAACCAGACTGCCTCACCCGTCAGAAATGCGTCATATTGAACACGAAAAGAATCAGCCAAATCAACATAAACGCGTCTTTCAACTTCACGCACCTAAGCAATCATGACGTCTTCATACAATGCATATGGGAAATGTGTCTGCGTGCTGTTATATGAGCGGACAATTTCTTGAGGCATGATAGAAACTGACGCAGACGCGTTGCTAAGACAAACGGTCAACTCTAACAATACACTGCACAAGGGAGACTGCAACGATACTGGGCAGAGAGAGCAAAGGGTGAAGAATGATCTGCATAAGGAACGAAGCATGACACCAAAGAGCATAGCCTTGGTGCCACCCTGAAGTCAGGAAACAAGAATAGCAGCGGAGACTCTAGCATCTGTTGGTCAAGGATGCCAATCCCGATCGGCGCGCGACGTGTACTCTACCCGCATGAGACATGGGCAGCCACAGCGTTACACAGGCCGTGCATGTGTAAACAGTCCTTCGTTGTGTAACCAAAACAGTCCTTCACCGCCAGAACGGATGAAAACTGTCCGTTAGTCGCGCATAAACATCACTCACAGAGCTGCTCTAATTGTATCAGCCTACTTCGAGCCCGTACCTACCAGCGTTTGTGTCCCTCTTTTCGTATACACGCAGCGTACTGACATGATCGTAGACATGACCCAATGGACGACGTCGATACCATCCTCCAGATTGTGGGGAATGACAACACGGAACAACCTGATCTACCACCGGAGTTGGTAACCAACGCAGTCGCCTCTATGAGCGACAACATAGAAACAACTTGGCAGCATCTCAACGCAATTGTGCGTCGGCACGAAGGCACTATCCAGACACGGTGGAAGAAGAAGTCGCAAGCAAAGCGCCGGGAGCTCCTCTGCCTAGTGCAGCCCGACATACCTGCCATGCACCGACCTGACACGGAGGGGTCTTCCAAGTATTGTTGTGCTACATGTGAATGCCAATTGAAGGATAAACGGAGACCTGCGAGTAACCTATGGCCTTATATCAACCTGGAGGACTTGTCAGACGCGAAGTCACTGCTCATCTTCATCAACGCGCGAGCTCGCAATCACCCTGCGACATTTGCTTCATCCGAGCTTGAGTTCTCTCCACACGCCGTACCTGGTGAAACCAAAGACCAGTATGCGCACATCAATGTTTGCATCGGTCATCAAGATCCGAATGTAGAGGGTATGAAAGATCGGAAGTACGGTCGCGTCGTTGGCTTCGAACACGAAACGCAACCCGAGAAACAAGATCCCGATTGGAGGCAGGTTAAATGGGTATTGGCACCAGGCCTGCATATCCTCCGCATCCAGGAAAGTATCTTGAGGTTTCTTGTTGGCTGCTGCGAGAACATTATCCATGATATCGCACCGGATTCTCTCTGCAGCGATGTCTTTCCGATCCTATCCGAGCCACCGAGCTTGCTAGGCCAAGAAGAGATGGTCAGTAGCTTTTCGGATGCCTCTCGCAAGGCACCCTATCGTGAGAGAAATGTCACAGACTTTGCACGGATCCAGCATCTAGTCTCGACGGTGCTAGACAAGTCCAAAGACCACATCTGGGCTTTACGGGAAGATCCTGCGTACTTTGCAGAGTGTGTTCGTGCTTATGCAGATCATCTGTTCGAGAACGTCCTGGATGCAAACGGGCAGTCGCTCCATTGGTTGGGGAGCAGGAGGTTCTATTCTCGTGTTCTGTGGAGTATCCTGGTGGACGCATATACGGATCTCATCTTCTGCGACCGCATACACCAAGAAACCGTCGAGCTAGGGGTCCTCTTCCAGAGCATTTTCGATGGAAAGTCGGATAAAGTAATCTTCAAGCGCTACTTCGACACCATGGAAGTTGTATACTACAGGCTGCGCGCCAGAAAAGATCACACGAGAGACCGTCTCAATGTTTTCTCCCTTGGTGCACCTCAGCTGCGCCACCTTCGAGTTAGGGTTCCTATACCTGGAGAACTGAACTGTTTCATCAATCAAAAAAAGGGCGACGAAATTGTTGAAGAAGGCGTACGAAGGCTACTACTATTTCTCTCGCGCAATGATGAATCTATTCACGAGCTACGTTATTGCCTGGATCTCCTCGAAACGCAGTGTCAACGCCAGCCGCCAGCTAGAGAAATGCTTTCACCCCTGATAGAAGGCACGCTGTACGATTTGTCAATTAGAATAGAGTGCCTTCACCAACTACGCATTTCGTACGGATGTACCTTGCCGCAATACCGATTTGATTTTCTGGATAAGAATCCCGTGTACCCGGGGCTGATATCAGACTTCGTGAAGTCTCTAGGAAGCTGGGGTGAAACGTTAAAGGGTTGTTGTCAAGGAGTCGTTGCACCAAGTCTTGGAGATCCAACGGATGGCAAATTCGACTATCCTAGCGAGGACATCCACTCCAGGCGTACTGTTGAAACGCGCCGCAAGGCAGAACGCAACCTGGACAGATTTTGGAAGTGCGTGGACAAGTCATTCCGTAAACTTACGGGCGATTCGCAACATGAAACCGTCCGTCGACTTTTCGAAGAAGGCGGCCCGATGCGCAGAACAGTTCCGTGGCACGACCCCAAAGAGCTCAAGGCGACGCGGACACCACCCATCGTGTACGCGTATCAGCCCGTATCCGAAATCTTCCACAATTCGAAGAAAGAGATCACTGGTAATTTCGACCGACTCGCCATCGCAGAGAAGACCAAAAGGAAGACCCACTGTGGAATGACAACCGTGGCTGAGGATGTCAACCAAGAAACGCATCAGCAACCCACGGTTGTGTCAAAGCCGTCGTACTGTGTTGGAAGGGACACATACGTCGTGATTAAGGCGTTATTCTACGTACCAAACGAGCTTGAACCTCCGGGTAAAGTACGATGGGACCAGATTGTGACTTCACTCACGAAGCTCGGGTTCTCTGCCGAGAAGCTGCATGGATCCATATGGCAGTTCTCTCCGAAGAAATTGAATTTGCCCCGCGGCATCCATTTCCATGAACCGCACCCAGGCGGGGAAGTGCCGTTGACATTGGCCCGGCGTTACGGACGTCGATTAAATCGTGCGTACGGCTGGGAGGCATCGATGTTCAAGCAGAAGTGAAGGATGTCGCGGAGAGCTGCTGGCTGAAGAGGCAGCGCGTATCGGTGTTCATGAGCCTGTATTTATCGTGGTGTAAACCTCTAAAATGACATATGGTAAACAGATAATACTGCGATGATCTTGTCGAGACACTTCTTGACCGTGTTTCACGCATTTTTCGTTCTTCCAAAAAGAGTGACTAACGTTGGCGCACAATCTAGGGCGCACATATGAACGCGTCGCTGATCGGGTTTCGATGTGGTTATTGTCGTCGTCATGCTAAGGATAAGGAGGGGAGAGGACAGGCGAAACACAGGAAGTGAGCTCCGAAGGCTTGCAGGAGCGAATGATGACGCGCCAATCGCTTGGCACAAACCAGGAACAGCAGGAACAACTTGCGTCCTTGCTTTGTCACTTCTCACGCATGCTATAGATCACATGTACGCTAGATATAGTTGAAATGGTGCAAAGCTTTCCAAAGAATGCACGTCTGTATAAGGGGTATATTTTGTTGCTGCAGTAATGCATTCACTGCAGCTTCTAGGGAAGAAGATCTAGTAATTGAGGGGGTACTTTCAGGAAAGAATCCTTCATCAATCATCTAACCCAAAGACATCCATCACGCCGAACTTCCATGACATGAAATCGTTCATCGTAAACATCAGAAGTGCCACCCAAGGGTACAAGACCCATTAGGTTTATGCGCCACCGCTAGTCTCCTTGTGAGCTTCGACAGCAGCGGCAGGGTCTGACTCTTTGTCCTTGTTGCTGGTTTCCTGACGGATCGGTAGCTCTGAGGTCGTTTCGCTAGCGGTCTTTGCCGCATCATCAGCTCCTGCAACGGTGACGTTGGCGAAGTGCACCTTGCGGTCTGGTGTCTCCGAGATCCTCCTAAGCTCGGTGACGAACGACTCTCCCCACCAGGCACTGTGAAATGTTAGACCAAGGTTTTCGAAATGCAAACACGGCTACTTACCTAGTGTATTTCCGGACGTATTTTGAGAGTTTCTGGTAGTTGAGGGTGCGCTGCTCATCACCCATGGTGACTGCGTCGTGAATTGCATCTGCCAACTCCTCGGTGTTCCATGGGTTAACAATAAGACTGCCGTTCAGACTCTGTGCGGCACCCGTGAATTCTGACAGGATCATGACACCATGTCGCTTTTCTTGCGTCGCAATATATTCGTAGGACACCAGGTTCATACCGTCACGCGTTGATGACACGAGGCAGACATCTGAGACAGCGTAGAGCGCGATAAGCTCGTCGAAAGAGACTGACTTGTGCATGAAGTGGATGGGCATGAACTCGATGGTGCCGAACTTGCCGTTGATACGTCCAACAAGTTCGTTTACAACCGCGCGCAGGTTCTGGTACTCCTCGACATCTTGCCGAGAGGGAACAGCGACTTGGACAAGCACAACCTTGCCGATCCACTCGGGATGCTCGGTGAGGAAGACCTCGAGTGCGTGCAGCTTCTGCGGCACGCCCTTGATGTAGTCGAGACGGTCAACACCAACAATGAGCTTCACTCCTTGGAACTTCTTCTCGAGGGCCGCTATCCGCTCTTGTACCTTGGGCTTCTGAAGACCCTCGTCGAACTTCTCGGGATCAATGCCGATGGGGAATGCGCCGACAGTAACGACCTTGCCCTGGAACTCGACCCCATTTGGAGTTGTCGCGAGTCCCAGAATGCGCGAGCAACTGCTCAGGAAGTGACGAGCATAGTCGTATGTGTGGAAACCGATAAGGTCGCAGTGTAGAACGCCAAGAAGAATCTCGTTACGGACAGGAAGGATTCGGTAGATTTCGGAACTGGGGAAGGGTGTGTGCAAGAAAAAGCCAATCTTGACATTCTTCTTGGTGTCACCGAGCTCTTCACGGAGCATAGCAGGCATGAGCATCAGGTGGTAGTCGTGTACCCATACCATGTCGTTGTCTTGTACGTCCTTTGCGACGGCCTTTGCGAACAGGCGGTTGGCCTCGGTGTATGCGTCCCAAGCAGACTCGTCGAAGGTGATCTCACCGGGGTGGTAGTGGAAGAGCGGCCACATGATTTCGTCTGTACTGCTGTCAGTAATGGTAATGATATGGCTATGTCGGGGTGATCTTACTCGAGAAGCCGTTGTAATGCCTATCCGCGAGTTCGTCGTCGAGCATGACAGGTACTGCGTTGTACTTCTCCTTGAGCTGGTCGTTCAAGGACTGCGCCTCGTCCTCTGGAACCTCGAGTCCGGGCCAGCCATACCACTGGAAGGTCGTGGTCTTGGAGAGTCCGCTCAAACCGCTGACCAGTCCTCCAGAGGACATGGACATGTCGTACTTGCCCTCATCGGAGCGCTTGATGGTGATGGGCAGTCGATTTGACACGAGCAGCAGGCGCCCCTCGGATGATTCGGGCTGCTTGAGTTTTGTGGGTTCTTCAGGCATTGTGGCGGTGATTGTGAAGGTCTTGGTCGGGTAGTGGGGTGCTAAGGGTGGTTGCGTCGTGCACCTGGAGGAGCGGGAAATTTATCTGCGGCGTAGGGTATTTGGCGAGGTCAGCTTTCACGCCCGCAACGTGTTTGGAAAAGGGCAAGTAGGCGGTGTGGGTAGGTCCCTTTGGCGCGAGGGGGGAGGGATCAGTGATTTTAATTGTGGTGCTTGGGTGACGAAAGAATGATAATAGATCAAGGCCCGCCCGAAGGTGGAGGTGGGTTCTCGCAGGTTCCGAGCTTGAGCGAAGAGAGTTGGCAGAGGCCAGGGCACAGCTGCAGCCCGGGCAGGTGCTAAAGTTGGGAAAGACTAGGGCTAATGGGTGTCGGGACTGGCGGCATGCAGCTTGTTCGCTGACACCTGTAGGCGATGTTGGAAACTGCTGAATGAAGCTGGCGGTGTCTGCGTGAAACTTGCGATAAACGTGACGTCGGTCGTGGAGCTGCCCAACCATCGCGGGGCACTCACAGACCAACGCAGTAGCAGTGGGCGGAGCCCAGCATTTACTATGGACACGCGCATTGCCGTAATCATGCATTTGATGCGAATACCATGGGCACTTTGATGCAGAATTGACATATCACCCGTACCTCTCCGACACAAACCCCCCGCTGCCCTTGATGCCACTTGACGCAATTGGGCGGTCTCCGCGGAATCACGTGCGCGCTACCGGAGTCGTGCCTGCCCTAACCGCCGACGCCATTGCCCGTCGCCGCGTCTATCGCGTACTGGTCGTCGATCATCAACACCACAACCACCAACGCGCCGCGCAATATGTCTGACTCGGAAGCAGACAGGCCCTCAGAGGCGACCATTACCAACAGACTACGCGACATTGTCATCGCGATACACAAATCGGGAAACAGCGATGATCTGACGGTGAAGCGCGTTCGAGCGCGCGCTGAGAAGGAGCTAGGCCTAGACGAGGGCTTCTTCAAAACGGACTCGACGTGGAAAGACAAGTCACAGAAGACAATCAAGGACGCAGTGGTATGAAATTGCTTTGCATACACCAAACAAGCCATATTCGGAACAAGTATCTTAGACTGTCTAGGACAAATTCTGCACCGACGAGCCTTCGCCAGAGCCCACCCCCAAAAAGGCCGCCCCGAAACCCAAAGCAAAGCCAGCGGAAAAGAAGACGAAAGCTGCGAGCGAGAACGCCCGAGGCGTCAAGCGCAAGGCTGCGGCACCTACCAAAAAACCCAAGAAGCGCGCGAAGACAGAGTCCGAAGAGTCGGAAGCTGAACTCTCAGAGCCGCCCGCCGAGATATCTGACGCCGATAGCGCACCAACTAAGAAGCCAATACGGCGGGGAACCAAGGTCGTGGCAGAAGACTCCGACGACGAGGATGCGCCAAAGCCAACATCGAAACCCAGCACCACAGCTGAGGACGAGAGCGACGCCGAAGCCGAGCCAGCGAAGAAGACAGACACAAAGGGCGATGTGTCCGACAGTGAGCTGTCTAGCGTCATAGATGAGGAACCCAAGAAGAAGAAGAGAGCCCCTGCAGCCAAGGGCAAGAAAGAAAAGGCTCCCGCGAAGCCCAAAGCTGCGCCCAAAACGAAGGCTGAAGACGATCCGGACACGGCTGAAGTCGAGCGGCTTCAAGGCTGGCTCGTCAAGTGTGGCATACGCAAAGTCTGGTCGCGAGACCCTGAACTCTCCCAGTGCGATACCTCCAAAGACAAGATCCGCGTACTAAAGGGTTGGCTGAAAGACGTGGGCATGGATGGCAAATACTCGGTTGAGAAGGCTGCCAAGATCAAGGAGCAGAGAGAGTTTGCAAAGGACCTCGAGGCTATCAAGGAGGGCGAGGCTGCATGGGGCAAGGCAAGCGAGGTCACAGCTACGGGTCGACCGAGCCGACGGGCAGCAACCAAACCTGTGCCACAGCAGAAGGTTGTGCTCGAAGATGATAGTGATGAGGAAGGTGGCGATGACAACGACGACGACGATAACGACGATGATGACGACGTTCAAGAAGACTCGGAAGAAGACGACGATGGTGATAAAAGCAGTGACAGCGGAGCTGACGACTCCGAATAAGCTCCATTCGCAACAGTCTCGGCCTTTTTTACGAGCTGCTCTTGCGTACATATCTCCACGCGGAGCATGCAGTCTCACAGTCAATACATGCAGTTGGGCCTTTGATAGTGCAGTAGGACGTTTTGATACCCCATAAAAGCTTGCGTGTTCTCTTTCGGTCTTTGATTCATAGTACACCACTTCACATGATTACTCGGCTGATTCTAGCAAAATTGGTTTCGTGCTTCTCTCGAAACACCTCGCATCTTGATATGATTAGGAAGATGTAATTATCTAATACTCTACAAAAACAAGACGGAAAAAAGGCAGAAACACTATCTAGTAGATTCAGGCGGTGGTGACAACGACAGAAGCTCTGGCGAGGCTGAACCCGAAAGACTGCGAATAGACGACGCGGAAGCTGACCTAGATGATGCTTCTATAAAATCGAAACCACCAGTCCGACCATTGGAGTTCTGTGCGCCTTCATGCTTTCGCTTGGTACCGCTGTCCTTTCTGTTGGATGGCTTGTCTTGCTTGACGTGGTCTTCTGTTACCACAGAAGGATCTTGCAGAGTGGCCGAAGGCGATGTCCTATCTCCCTTTGGTCGCCGCGTACGTGGGGCCTTGATTTTCCGGTTCGGATCGACAAACGCGAGAGGTGCTCGTGCACGTTGCGGCGGGGAAGGCATGTTACGTTCTCCTTGCAGTGCCGGAGAGTCATCACTGTCCTCCGCGGATCCATCTTCTAGCTGCTCAGTCTTGTCCGCTCTCACATCCAGGATTCCGCCTGCTATTGACAGTTCAGGTTCTTCTAATGCTCTGTGGTCTTCAGGTCCAGTATCGGAGTCAGAGTCGGAGTATTCAAAGCCATATCCACTTTGTTGCGTCTTGGGTTGCTCCTCAGCTTGGGTCTGTCCAACCGGCTTAGAAGGTTCTGGCGTAGACCCCGCAAATATAAGCTTCGGCGTGCCGTCTGCATTCCAAACAAGCTTGTTTCCATGCCCGTCTTCAACGTCGATACGCTCAGTATTATCCGGGATCTTGATATGTTCCACCTCACAATTGGAAGCCGGCTCTTCTTCTAGTAAGCCCTTGTAGAGTTCATATCGCAAGTTTCGCAAGTTCATTGTACCGGCTTCGTACCGCTTGTGCTTTTGCACGCTTCTTAGGATAGGCTTGTCAATCCGGATCTGCCTCGGAGCTTCGCGAACGCGGAATGTCAAGCGCGTGTTGAAGGACGGACGGAAATCGGGGTTGAAGAAGTGTGGAAAGTCTGGATTCGTCAATCCTAGACCACAACCACGATGCTGTAGTATCAACAGATAGACCAAGTAATCCATTTGCGTCTCACTGCCGTTGATAGCGATGTCAATCTTCCCAGATGACTGATCGGCTTGACCAGAAGTTTGCTTTGGCCTGGAAGG
The DNA here is from genome assembly GCF_042100115.1 of Alternaria dauci. Classification (NCBI taxonomy): domain Eukaryota; kingdom Fungi; phylum Ascomycota; class Dothideomycetes; order Pleosporales; family Pleosporaceae; genus Alternaria; species Alternaria dauci. Next base: position 3,692,216 of record NC_091273.1, read on the forward strand.
CTCAAAGTGACGAAGACAATAGAGTACACCGCCCATGCGGTCTAGTACCAGTGAAACATTTTCAGCTTGGCTAAACACCCAGAGCACTGTATCTGAGAAGAGCTTGTTCGGCGCTCTTTGCACCATCAACTGCTCTAGTGCAGATAACCAGTCGACACACGCCCGGAGCTTGTTCAAGTAAAGCCCATGGTACCCGGCTGGCTGTAGTTGAGCAAAGAAGTCTCGTAGTTGCGGATGCGGCACACCACCCGGCTGGGTATCAACATACGCATCGAATTCCTCCTGCAGCTTGAGCCCTCGCCTCTCTCTTTCTCTTAGATAGTCGCGGAGATCTTTCAACGCTTGATATTCCTCTTGACCATACACACCTATGTCATCTTTCTTGACGTGTGCGTACTTTTGGAGGACACCCTGGTCTTCGCCTCGTGGTTCAATCTCGAGCTCGGCGCTGCAGTCTTCGCAGTAGTTGAAAAGGTTACATGTTGCCACAATACGCGTGTCAGTATCGTTCGAGATCCTGCATGGTGCTGGAGCACAATCAATGCCTTGTTGGAGATTTCTGTCTGTTGCCCAGCCGCACAGTCGTATATGCTCTGCGGTAGTGGAAACATGCTCGTGGCCGCACTCCGTGTGACGGACTATAGTGAAGCCGCACATGATCGCGCAATTCAGTGGTTAGGCGACGAAACTGTTGCTTTATCGGGGCTTCCGTGAACGATTGATCCGACCTGGAGTAAAATTTGGATTAGTCTCTAGAAGAAGAAAAAAGCAAATAGGTCTAGCCAGAATTGGTGAAATAAAAGAAAAGGTGAAAGTAGGCGCGTTGAGCGCACCTTGATCCAGTCAAAGGTGAATGTCTGGTGTTGCGCTCCAAATTTCTTTACAATGTCAACCATAAGAGAAAGTGACGTAGAGCTGAGGTGAAAGAACTCGGTTATATACTGGGTCAAAACTGTGTTGCAAACCGATTCAGCATAGACAAAGCGGTCTTGCACGTCAGAATAAGTGCCAAACAATACGATGCTTTTTTTTCAGAGGAAAGAAGTGAAGGCGTATATATGACAGTGAATGTTTGGTCCAAAAATTTTGCAAGACAAACCAGACAAGTGAATGTCTCACTTCTTATTCAGAGCATTGACCTTCTTCGCATGCTCGTAAACGAGTTGTTGAGCCTCGGCATCTTCCAGATAAATCGTGAATCCATCGTCGTGGTTCTTTCCGTACGAGTAGCCTGAATATCCGAATTGCCAGTACATGTCTGGCATCTTCTCCTTCAGACTGGTAGCTTGCCATAGTCCAATGGCTTCGAGCCTAGTGACGTTCGAGGTCTTGCCCAGGTATTCTTGTCTTTTATCGTCGGTCAACCAACCGTACTCTTCGTGTACCACTGGCTTTCCGATTGCACGAGAGGCTGAAGCATGATCGATGACCCACTGGTTAGCCCACTCTACGCTCCTTGACCACCCTGTGTTTGATATTAGTCAGTGGGTGCTCAACATGAAGAAGTGTCGCGTCTTTGCAGAGGGATATACGTACAGTCGGGGTAAGTGTGGAAGGTGCCAAAATCGACGTTCTTGAGCGCCAATTCTTTGTCATAGTCTCCACCATCAAATCCGTTGTAGAACCCGTCGTCGCTAGGTCTGTTGAAACCTCCCTCACCACCCCATGTAACGAGATGATCTTTGTCGAGGGACTTGATATATGCGCTCATCTCGTCGATCCATTCCGTGATTATCTCGGGAGTGCAGTTCTCGCTACGGGGTAGGTTGCGCACGCCATCGGCACCGCATCTGGGTTCGTTCGCCAATTCCCATGCCATGATAGCCGAGGACTTTGCGTAACGTTTGACGATTGCCTTGACGTACTTCTTGTACGCCTTTTTTATGGCTGGAACATGGTAGAACTAGCAGAGGGTATGTCAGTGCATGATCAACTGGTCAAGCCTTTATGACTTACATCATCATGGTACTTGTAACCGAGATTGGTCGTGTATACATCCATGCCACCATAGTCGGCCCAGTTGTTGGTCAAAGCAACGATAAGCTTCATCCCCGTCTTATCCGCGGCCTTGATGACTTTGTCGAACGGCTCTAGGTTGATCTCTTGTGTGCCATTGTTCCACCATTGCAAGACGTTTGGACTGGGACCGGCACCCTCACCACCGTATTGGGGTAGTCCATTTGCAAGAGTTGTCCTGTTTCGGTCGTTGAAACCCCATGTCCTGAACACATTCAAGCCTGCCTTCTTGGCTGCACCGAGGCCAGCTTCTACATCCGATTGAAGCTGTCGAGTATCAGTAGGCGTAGCAGATTCGAGGTGATGTACACTGACATCGTTGAAGGGAAAGTAATAGGCATTACTGCCAGCGAAATAGAAGTCTTTCCCGTCTAGCTTGAAGACATTGCCTTTCGTTGTAACGAAGCCAGCAGGTACTTTTCTGCTGACTACTGCAGCCGAAGTGCTAGTAGTCAGTAGTAGGAGCGAGGCAAGACTGTAGAGCATCTTGGGTGAACTGTTGCTTGCGTATAGTACTATATTGTACACGCGCATTGCAAACATATGTACGTTTTCGGTTCCTGAGCATTTTCGCGCTATACTATTTCTGACACGGAGAGCCGTCTCGCGAGATCATCTTGCATCTACAGTTAGTCTTCCCCGCGGTATATTGTGACCGGAGTCGCCAAGTGTCCGATCCGCATGTTGATTGGTGCAAACGAGCTAGGTCAAGCTTCCGTAACGTGAACCAGCTCTTCCAGAACACTTAAACCCGGGAAAGACATACAAAAGCTATGGGGAACCTACTACCTGGAACAACGGGCCCGCAGCTACTGCGCAATGTAATGTGTACATCTTGACCCGCACTCCACGTGCCAGAGCATGGTCTAGGTATAATGAAAGCTAACCATGACCTAGTCAGTTTTGAAGGCGGAGGTTCTCTTGCCGGTGCGTTCGTATCTTGGATCGGGAATAGCCTTGTCGTGTTCGTGATTTCTGGAGTAAGGAATTGTATCGAGCTTTGCCTTCTGTGGCGTTTTTCATTAATCTTGATGCCTCCAGTTACCTATAGGATCAAGGCTTTGATGGACGATGTAGTAGCGCTCTTTATGAGTCGACATGTATGCATGCAGCGGCGGGATTTTGATGTGCAAACCAAACTGAGTTTCCTTGAACTTCGAAGTATATTGCACAAGACGGAGAATCGGAAGCATGAAACGAAACTATACCTTGGTAGGCAAGCAGCATGCGACGCCGATCTGCAGCCAGGATGCTGCATCGCGAGATTCAGTAATGCATTCTGTTGTGCCTAGTAATGGAACTCCTTGTGTGGCAAGGTACGTCGTGTGATTTTGTGTTACCGCTCTGCTCCATGTAAGCCGCTTGAAACAAGACACGACAACGAAAGGGTGAATAGGAAAAGGGTCAAATCATCTCGATAGAGGCTTTCTGGACCGAGATGACATCATCATCAAACGCCGCCGCCTGCGCTAACGTTCCTAGCGAATGGCTTCGCTCATGCTCCGAACTCGTTTTGAGTGAGCATGAGGATTGCGTTGCGTCGCGTTCGTTGCCTGACCGTGTCTTGGTTTCGTGGTGCAAAAAGGAGTGTAGAGGGGTGGCTGGTCAGCCAAGACCGGAGACGCGGGAAAAGGTGGGGAAAGTATCTCCGTCAGTCTGGCCGTCGACGCATTGTCGTTCACGCTTGTCATCCTCCTCCCACGCGTACATGAGCAGCGATAGCACACCTTGCCTGTACGTTACATTCTCTTCGCCTTTGGGTCTTGCGTTGTCTTCCCATAATCTTCGGATCGTCTGCATCGCACAATTCGGCTTTGGCTTGCCTATCGATCGTGTAGCGCACTGATATAATTCTTACTCAACACACTGGCTCGGCGACACGGTTGTCTCACGCAAGATACAAGTCGGCAACGAACGACGCGATCATGGTTGCCTTGCACAACGAGAGCATTCCTGAATTACCTAAAGGAGGAAACGATGAATCATGAACGAAAGATTGTGGCATTACAAAGTCGTTGGTGAAGTCGATCCCTGTGGTACACTTCAGGAAACACAAAGCTATACCGCTGAGCCTGAGAGAGAACATCTAGACTTTGGACTCGTCTGTCCGTCCGAGCGAATTAGGATCGACGTTCTCAACCTCATCATACGACTGTCCTTCTTCGTCCTTGATTTTCGTTATCTGCGTAACGACTTTGGCTGCGAAAGTATCGCAACTGACGTTCACTGCTGTCCGGAAGCGATCAAGGAACCAATCGATGGCGATAACAACGGCATACATTCCAGTGATAGGGATGTCAACACTGGAAGCAATCATTACCACCAGGACCAGACTCGAACTTGGAATAGGCGTCGTTCCGATCGACGCGAGAGTCGAGAGTAAGATGATAATGATGTAATCAGCTGCGTTCAGTGTTATCCCTTGAGTGGCAGCCAGGAACACAACGACAATTGGGAAGTAGATTGCAGTGCCGTCCATGTTGATCAAGCAACCGAGAGGCACGGCGAACTTCGTTACTACCAAGTGTCAGTAAACTCGGCAACATAGATCCAATCTTGTGAACTGACCTGTGATAGGTATTCCCTGTTTCAACACACAGCGTAGGGTGACTGGCAAGGTAGCGGCGCTTGATGCGGTACCCCAAGCAGTGATCCAAGCAGGACTCATCTTCATCCAGAACGTATACGGGTTGCTCCTGGTAAATGCGAAAAAGATGATAGGGATTATTATAAACAGATGGATAAACATGCCGACTAGTGTTCCTCCGATGAGGATGCCCAGATTCGCGCCGATCTCAGCAATGTCGAGGCGGAAGAGGTTCGGCATGATCAGAAAAAACACTCCAATCGGCGCAAGGTAGATCAAAACCGTGATGATCTTGAGAACAATAGCTTCGACTTCTTCGACTGCTCGGTGGATCGCGCCTCCTGGTTTGATGACATAGCCCAGGACGACTGCCATGACTAACACCGAGAGAAGGGCATCGGTAGCCAGCGCATTGACGATGTTTTGTGGGACCAAAGAGAAGAACATGTCCTCGACGACATCGTGGATAACAGTTTCTTTTCTCTCGTCTACAAGTTCCTGGTTTTCCTCGTCAAGATCCAAAGCACTGCCTGAGACTGGAGTCATCAATTTGCTCCAAACCAGACCGACCAAGAGGGCGGAGTGGGCGACAGCGATGATGGTAGTAAGGACATAGTAACCAATCGTCCAGCGAGCGAGTTTACCAGCTGCACCACCTCCTTGCGTCATGTTGCGCAGACGCTGAATAGCCAGAATCATGGCAGTGACGATCATAGGAAGGACTGAGCTCATTAGCCAAGGCATCTAGAAAAGCTCTATTACAACATACCAACTGCCCTTAGAGCACGTAACCAGAGGTTACCCGGGATCGAAAGGAGGGTGATGGCTGCGTCTGGCACCTCGTCTACGGTGGTAGTAACGGCTAGACCGATGGCAATAGCCAAAATGGCGGCGAAGATGATTTGCCATACCGAACCCGGCGTAAGAACTCTCTGGATGAATGTTTTCTTCTCGTCTTCAGCAACAGTCGGTCGTGGCATGATATCTTCTGAAGGAGAGCTGTTCGGGCTCGAGGTGCGAACAGCTTCACCGTGTTTGATCCCTTCGACTTCGCCCATGGTTGGCAGGTGTTCAGAAAGCGACAAGGATGGGAGGCTTCCTCGAATTCCAGATCGACGGTAGAGCAGTTATCGAACAGTCGACTTACTCCATTGCGCGCAGTAAGGGCATCTTATACATTCAACCCCGCCCCTTGGTATTTGCGCATCATCCTGTGTGGCAACCAAGAGATAACGATTCTGTTACCAATGCTTCGGAAAGCGACCGTACTCTTGCGCGGTTCCCGCTACCGCCTCTTGCAGCCTATCATGAGGACAAGCCACTCCTGTCCATGAACGCTGATTCGCCATATGTGAGTCTAGGTCAGGATGGCACGCCCGAAGACAGCCCGTGCTTACCTCTCCAGAGAATTCAAACATCAAAGCTCAAGCCTTGGAGTAGTTGGCGGCGTTGGCAGTTGTTGCACGATCTGGAAGGTTACAAGCAGAGTCACGATCCGAGTTCCGTCTCGTCGGGCCTTGGCCGAACATGGGTCGGTTGACCGGCTCATCGTGCCAAGTCCTGGGATCATCACCTTGATGGAGATGTGCACATTTTATTGGACTGATTTAGGTAACGGAATGATGTGGGGTAATGTAGCCCACGTTGGTGTGGAGGACGATGATTCCTGGGTGCTTCGTCGTGAATCCATCGAAGCTTGGCTGGCAAGACTCAGCGTCTGGGCGCTTGCTGCCATCGCGTATGCTAAGATCAAATTGATGATAAGGACAGGAGGCAATCATCGGCCCAAGAACATTCAAATGCGGGATGAATGAGGAGTACAGTCGACTGAGTCGGTGCACCACTAAAGCAGTAAGAACCATCCAGGAGCGAGACAGGTCGATCCCATACATACGAATGTATCAGAAACCTTCACACGGGTTGCTCTTTGCCTTACAAGAGCTATATGGCAGGTGTTCCGTCTGCTCGGATGCTGGACCATGACAGCCTGTAACTGCATACCCATGCAGATCAACCAGGCAACTTAAGTTCAGAAGCTCTTCATTGAATAGCTCTCACGACCTAACGATCGATCTCACTGGTTCCCGAACATCTGGAACGATAAAAAATGCCGGAATATCGTGATCCGCTTCCTGAATCCGCTATCTATTCGGTGCCAAGACATTATAATTCAGAGGCACGGCTGATGCAAGAGTGTGGCGATACATACACAATGTTCACCACTACGAAACGCCCTCTCGTAGCCCTGTGTACGTGCGCAGAGTTGATTTTATCGCCGGCTTCGACGTCTAGGTACTAGGGACAAATATCTTAGTCTTGCACAAGACACCCACTGGATAAAACACTGGGAACCGTTTTCTTTACATGATTTCCACACGCCTTCACCAGACAGTACTTGACAACAATTCAATAACGATAGTACAAATGCCGAAGACGTAGTATCCGGATTCATCGGAATCAACGGTCTATCCCGCCTGGGCAGATCCTCAGCAATCCAAACTCCTAGGTCATCATCGACGCGATGTTTCCAAGAATGAGCTAACAGTGGCCTTTTCCAGTACTCACTGGCATTCTCATCTAACAGCGCTATCACACATTGAGTGTAAGGGCTGTTTGGTACCAAGAGAATTACTGTCATGGTGCACAAAGATTCGGTTAAGCAGTTGTCGGGTGCCCTCACAAAAACATTCAAAATCGGCGTCGCCGCTAGAAGGCACGCCAATCAAGTTAATTCTTAAATGCTCGCGATCAATTTCTAGCTGGCCAGGCAGCATGTGATACCTCAACAAGATAAAGCGCGGCTCTGTTCCGTCCGCCGGAAAAAAGATACAGCAGTAGTGAGACGGAGATTGTCGAAAGCTTGTGTAATTGTCTAACAAAGCGCTGCAAAGCGGTATGGTTTTCTACACGTTTCTTGCGAAAGAACTGAGAGCAGTAAGGTATGTTAGAACAGTCTGCGCATGTTTCAGTATTGGGCTTGGGACATACGATGTAGTATTCTTGGTACATTGTTGGCGCATTCATTTTTGTGAGTGACACAGTCTCTCATTAAGTGGTCACAATATACGGTGTAATTTCTCCGAGATGATTGCTTACAGCGAGTTAATCATGTCATGCAGTCATACACATTACCGTACTCATGCGACAGACATGTCGGTTGCATCCGTGATCGACATGCGTACAATAGGCTGACAAACGTTATCTAACCTTATGGAGAAATTCCGAATGTGCTTTTGAACCAAAAGACCTCGGGTTGATGTAATAAAAGCAAACATTCCGGTGCTATAGATCGAGGAGTTTGCTGGTCATCGCGTTACGTAATCGCGGACTCCGGACAACAACTTACATCCGTTCCGTTCCAACTGTACCATGAGAAATTTAATATAACTACGCCTGTCTTCAACACACAGGAACACGATCAATTCACTTCAGCTTTCCTCATCTAATCACGTTTGGATTTCCTCCCGAGAACAACCATGTCGCAATTCAAAGTCGCAATCTACATTTACAACAATGCCGACGTCCTAGATTTCTCGGGACCGGCTGAGATTTATTGCCATTACCATGATATGGATAGAAGCAAGCCCGCTCCCTTCGTGGTGACTTCTTTCGCCCACACAAGCCCCATCACGTCTGCTTCTAGCGCCATGGTTTACATGCCCAACGCTACTTTCGCGGAAACCTCCACTCGTATCGAAGACTATGACATTCTTGTCATTCCAGGTGCTCACGATGATACCATCAAAAGTTTCATCAATAGCCAAGAAGGGAAAGATCTGGATGAACTGATCCGAAAGTTTGTGACTCTGAAGCCAAGAGAAGAAACAGGAAAGAGATTTCTGCAATCAGTGTGCACTGGAGGTCTCATCCTCGCAGCTTCCGGGGTGCTTACTGGTCGCACCATCACGACACACCACACATGTCTCGACTGGCAAGAGAAGCTTGCCGATGAGGCAGCAGGCGGGGATTCTAAAGTCACGGTCGTCAGGCAACGATGGTCGGATGCTGGGACTACAGATGCTGGTGTACGCATCATAACAGCAGGAGGAGTCACCTCGGGTATTGATACCTCTCTATGGATTGTGGGACAGTGTTATGGACAAAAGGCTGCTGAGACGGTTTCGGAGATTTCTGAGTTTGACCTGAGGACAGAAGCATGGGGAATAGCAACATGATCGACAGTATCGGGGCAAACCATACGACAGGTTGCGTGTGATTGGAATCGTGTTTATGGGAAGAAAGACCTGGCATGCTCATAGAAATAGACAATAATGGGGTATATTGGATATTGATAGCAAAATATACATTTCAGAGTTCGATTGGTGGATGCAAACTTTGTGAGTGCATCTACGTCTTTGACGAAAGCTATGATAAGGCGAAGTATGTTAAATTACAGCCATGATAAGAGTGTCGCAATAGCCACCCTCATTCGCCGATCTGTTCAACTTGGCGAAGACGGCGAAAAAGGCCATGTTGCCCCATTCTCATACGTATACGGACTTGGCCTCAACTCATGTCTAGCTATGTCATCGAGATCCTGGCTATCCGTCTCTGTGGTCTTCTTGTTCGTAGCGGGAATTAGCTCAGCAGAGGGATCAATGCCTTTGAACCCCTTCGTAAATGCAGCAGCCTTTTTCTTCATCACCGCGTCGTTCTTGATCTGCTCGTCACGCTTCACGGCCGCGATAAGTCTGGCCTCTGTTCCGTTGCCCCTTTTAGAACGGAGTATCTCGTCCTTTGGACTTCGCTCTTTGAAAACGAGCATCGGACTTCGTCGCTCGAGTGCTGCAGCCTGTTTTCGGAACAAAGCAAGTTGGCGGTGAGGAGTAGTCTTTTTGCCAACGACAGATGAGTTGTGACGATCGCGCCACGTCCCAGTCGGCGGCAGAGCTCCCTCATCCTTGATAGCGTCCCAAGTATCGAAGTACAAATCCTCCTCATGGTCTTCCTGGTAGTTTTTGTCCCAACAATAGTCTGGTTCAGCACGCTTTTCGGCGAGCGCTCGTCGAGCGTGAGGCTGACGATGCGCAGGAATCTCGTTGATCTCCTGCTGTTTACGCTCCTCTTCTTTTGGTTGATCAATGTGCCTTTGGCGCCAGTTTTCGAATCGTTCGTACGCCGCATGGTAATTGCTGTCAAGTGTCTGTCGCTCCAGCTCGTCGAGTTGTACGGAAGCAAATCTGAACGCTGTCCCGCAGGCTGCAGCCCATTCCAGAACTGGAACAGGTTCGTTGCCTTTAATTTCATTCCACCATGCGCTATTGGCGTTGAAGATGCCAGTGGGAAGCTCGCCGTCCCAGTCATCGTCCAGATCGTACCTATTGGGGTCAAGGTGAGATAAGCAATATTCATACGCATGCTGGATTTCGCAGAAACGGTGGGTAGCATCTTTTTTGTGTTCTGGATCAAACTTGTCTGGATGATGGATCAGAGCAAGGACCTTGTACCTTTTCTCAATTGCAGCCTCTGTTGCTCGCTGTCGGTGCGAGGCCGAGAGTTTCGAAAAAGCACGGGTTTGACATGTTTATGGCTCTGCTTAGATCGGTGGTTATGGTTCGGTAGATTTACGGGTGAATTCCGAGGTCTAGAACTTCCCGGGTGTCGAAGAAGTTGTGGTTGTCTCTTTGGGGCGAGTAAGTCAGAAGTTTTGTCTCCATCAGGCAAGTACCTGTATGTATATAATACGTTTGTGCTTCTATTCCACCGGAGGTCTGACCAGGCTTGCTACTTGGGCGAGGTATTGTGAAATTCTTACAGAGCTCCAGGGTCGAGGAGCAACCACAATGTAAGCCTACTGATAACATATGCGCCAATATTGGAGCACAGTGCAACCGCGCTAGTAACTGAGTCGTACTGATCTTCATGGTGAACAGTTCAAGGCATTGTATTAACAAGGCCTTACAGTAGAAAGTGAGGTGCTCTATGCTGGGCTGTTGTGGATTTGCTTGTCTGATGTGAGCAGTATTACGCCACAATGTTGACTCCAAATTTCCTATCGATGTCAGAGTCGGTAGATACCGAACCAGGCGCGTTTTCCAACTTACCAGCGACCTCACTTCGTGTGTTTAGAATGCATGAGAAAGGCGGTTATGTATGTGACATCATAAGTGTTGCGAGATTCCCCTCCATCCGGTGTAGAACCAGAAGTCTAGACTTGCATACTCCAGAAGCTTGCAATAGTGCTTCAAGAGGGCCCTGACCCCTGGGTGTGTTCTTGACTTGAGCGCGTCGATAAATTCTAGTGTGATGCTGATCGGCCATATCATTGTCGCCCGCAAAGCTGGATGAGTGGAGGAATTCATCGCATATTGAAGACCATTCCGAAGTATCTCAGCTGCTCTGGCAACAGCAAGATCTTCTGGTGATGGTTCCGCGGTAGTGGGACTACTCATCGCTTGAATTTCCACGAGAAAAGCAGACAACAGGGACGGCGGCTTGGGCGTATCTTCGACAGGCAGGACAATGGCTGCGAAGGGGCCCTTTTTCAACATGTCGGTGACATTGTTTAGTACATATTCCATTCCGCGTACTAATTGGAAGGTTTCAACCAGAACGTCCAAGTTGTACGCTCGTGCGTCGGCAAATGCATTGATGACAGTCATTGAAGCTGCGGCGAAAATGGCATGACAGTTTAGATTTCCGATGTTTGCAACAGCGTGGTTAAGGCCTGTCAATGCTGCACTTTGATGTGCAGAGGCAGCAATGCGAAAGTGTGCCGCCCTAGAAGGATTGATGTACGCAAGATGATTCGCAGAAAAGGCCAGTATGCTGTGCAAAAGAAAAGGATACTTGAATGCTTCTTGTGGTACAGCGAAGCCCCAGATCTGTTTGACGTGTTCAGTGCCAGGCAAAGTTTGGTACGCATGCGCAGTGTAATGGTGCGTCAACTCCAGATCTTGCATCCATTCTGCCGTGGATATACTCCCGGGCACTGAGAATACACATTCTTCTTGCACTGCACCGGAGCCTGGTGGACTTGTAGCACTTCCATTTGGGGATGTCGACGCGTTGGTTCGAGGCGGATCATCGGCTACATGCGCTTGAGTGTTACGTGGAGAAGTGGTGTCTGAACGACTTGGACTTTGGCTTGCACTTGCTAGAAGACTGCACTCGACTCGATATCTAGTACACGCGCCGCATGGCTTATTCTCATCACACTATATCTGTGTCAGTCTGCGATGACGTGGCAAAGGTCAAGGGAAGCTACCTTCACGCGTCTCGCCTTACACTGTGTGCATCCCGAGCGACTCTTCTTCGAGCCGAGTCTAGGCATTTACGCGAGCTGAAGTGGACGTATCTGTGAGTGGATGGATGAATGGATGCGGATTGGCTGGCTGCGCGTAATGAGGATCGGAACATGCGGCTCGGGAACGAGTGCGAGTGGGGATGTTTGAGTGTTGATTACATAATCGAGACGGCTAAAGACGCGTGGTTAGCTCAGCGAGCCGTGTCTCTGTGCCTTAACTCCTGTCTTAGGCTTAGGATGCACCCGCGAGGAAGCTTGTTATTATCCTCGATCAATTCATTTTACCCCCCATGCTATATACAGATCACAAAGAATACCTATTCAGGTGGGTCCCTGCACTAGCACAGCTACACTTAAGTTTCATTGTCGGCTGGGTCCGCTTACAGTCATTGATTTCGATACCATGAAAGCTGACCTAGCTACTGGGCGAATAAACACAATGTTTCGCATCTTGGGTTAGCAATGATGGTAACCTCGAGTTGAGCTCACGAAGTTGACGACATCACTACTGAATGAGCGAATTGGCACATGGATACCCAATAAGCAAAACTTTCAAGAGCAGACAAATCAGCAGTCGTGCTCTAGCCTGGTGTGTGAACGTGATTGTTCCACAAAAGGTAATACGGAAAGTTCCCAGTCACACTCTGGCCTCAATTCACTGCCTTTTGCTCATATGAAGTTATACCCAAGTTCGGTAAACCCGATCTCCCACTCATTTAAGAAACAATGCATGTTGCCCGCCCGCTTCTTGGACCTCAACCTCAACCCCCTCACTGTCGCAGGAGATAGACAAACCATGGGCCTCTTTTCACGCCACAGGTCGCAAAGTTCCACTAAGCGTTCGACTGGACCGAGTGTTCCGCTTTCAGGGAGAACTGCGATGACTACATTACCATTCCGCTTCAACCCATTCAGAAGCCTACAGGTAAATTCGACCCCCAAGAATGATCCCGCGGTCGGCTTTCCAAAAAATCACAAGTTCGACCGACGCCTCCAAAAAGGCTCAGAAGGGTATGTTGAACAGTGGACTCACACGTCGTCGAGGACCATAATTGCGGTAAAGGTCATCCGATGTAATAATTCTTATCCCAACGAGGTCCAAATCCGTCAGCACTTACCATTTCACAAATCCATCGTGGGCTACCTCGGATACTGCACGAGACAGCCACGTGCGGACGATGCATCGATATTACTTGAGTACTGCCCACAAGGCGATCTTTTCACAGTGCGATCGCTTGCCACCGAAAATGGTCGCCTGGTTTTTTCGGAAGCGTTCATGTGGTCATTGTACAGCCAGTTGACGAGCGCTATCGCGTTTCTTCATGAAGGAACTGATGATCAGCATCAGAGAGGTCGTGATAAGTGGAGGCCAATCGTGCATCGAGACGTCAAGTTAGAGAATGTACTCGTAAAGACCTTGGGCTCCAAGGATGACTGGTCAAGTATTGAAGTGAAGCTAGGTAAAAGCTTCCATATACGATCTTCAAGTGAAGACATGCGCTGACTTTGGTACATCGATGTTCTAGGCGACTTCGGGATGGCCGGTTACTACGACCCAAAAGATCCTAATCCCCGAAGGCATATCGGCACAACTCAATACTGGCCGCCGGAGGTAACTTGGGAGAACAAGCGACTGAGCCCAGCAAGCGACGTGTGGGGTGTCGCAACCATTATCCACGAATTCGCTCATAACTTTGGACCGCTCGTCGATCCTGGAATCATTGAGAAGAAATGGTTTCTGCAAAATGAAAAGGCACCGTATTTGGATTCCTGGCCGAAGAATCTCAAGAAGAACTACTGGTCCAGCAAAACGCCGCGCAGACCGATACCGATCAACATCGATCCCAGCGCTCCAATCCCAATTTTGGCCGACGAACAATTTGGATGCGACAATCGGGCGCTGGAGATTCGTCAGTGTAGACCCAGTCCGAAATACTCCGATGCCTTGAGTGACTGCATGATGGCAGGGCTAGCGATGTCTCCAGAAGAACGACCAGAGTCTGGGCAGCTATTGCGGAAGATCGAGGGAGCACATGCAGACGTTCTTTTTCAAGATCTGTGCTTGGCACACAAGCGTGAAGTAATCATTCGCCAAGATGAGGATATCAGGGACAACGAGACAGAGAGCGACTTCTGATGGAACATTGAGTGAAAGGCGAGACTGTCAACATGCTCTCTTGAATCTTTGGTCCATTTCTGCAGCGATAGGATAGAGTTAGAAGAACGGGGAGCGGGCAATGAGGGCTCAGAAACGTGATTGTTGCGGAAGTATGGCAATCTACATGATTGCGATCATCGTGGAGGCACCTTGCAAGATGACTGTACTTACAAAGAGATTTGGCTGTTGCACATTTAGTGCTTACGTCTTGTGAGTCCCTGAGTGCGATTTGTTTGGTATGTACGTGTCGAAAAGTGCTATAGCACCGAGCCAAACTACCCCCATTCTGCCATCATGCGCCACTTCAGGAAAGGAGGCGCCACCTCTGCTTCTAGACGTAATATTTCCCGCAAGGTTGATGCTGGAAGAACAAGGTTTTGGCACACGGCTCCTTTATCAGAGGCGGCGTGCGATCTGTAGATGCGATAATTGCCTCACAATCTGATAGGAAAGAGGGTTGCGTGGCGGGAGCGTGCGGATAGGCTGATCGGCGGCTCTTCGCTTCTGTGGTGCGGCTTCATCTCCGCTGCGCACCGAAACAAGCGTTCTTCATCGAACATACCGCCACGTTGATGGCTGATACGCCATCTCAACCATGCTTGTCGTTTCTTTCACATGTCGGACGTGCGACGAGGTCGCGATGACAAGGTGTCGTTTCATGTTCGAAAAAGCATCATCGTGGTTGCTAGAAGGCGTCGAGGTGTACCGAGTTTCCATCTAACTACAGTCAGCCACGTTCTTTGTTGAGGGTGCCATAGAAGGTTATCGACGGCACTAGCAGCTTCCGTTTTAGACCAAACTTTAGCAACTACCGTAGCAATGACAGTGTCGTTACGCGTACCTGCGCGTGGCTAAAGATCGGCCGATGTGCATGCCAATGTCCTTGCAATCGGCCTTTTATACATGGAGTGGGTGTCTAACATAGATCGAAAATTCGCAACATGAGAGTGACCGGTATGCATCGTCTGTCGAGATGAGTAAGTTTTGCTGTCGTAAGAGCAGGTCGTATGTGACGCGTAGCCGCACCTAGACCAGCCACACAGGATATCAAAAGCAACGGACTTGTGGCCTATGCTGTCAGCCAGATCTTCTGCAAACGACGGCTTAACTAGTCTACCCTACACCCCATGGATCGGTCATGCACCCTTCAGCTGGGCAACAGGGTTTGAGGTCAGAGACGCGCGCTGCTCTAATCCTCGGCGCATCGACATGATTCATTGAAGAATTGCATCTCTCCCTATACAAACGTTATTGTTCTGCTGCCGTTCCATCCCTCTAACCTCTCCTTCTTCAATAGCCTTGGTCGCTATCACTGTCGCTTCAGCAACAAACCCTCGCGAAAAGATGCTCGCCGCGCAACGTTCCTACGTCGTGGCCATTGCCATATTCCTGGTAGTGGTGACACTGTCGTTCTATGTGTTCCGCGACGAAAGCACACTGGTGGTTCAAAGACTCACAAAGCCGCCACATGAGTAAGTCAACCTAGGATCCTTGTACGGTACCTGTTCACCAACACCCAGTGTAGACCATCGTCGAAACCGACCCTTCGAGACACGGTCCACACATTATTTGCCCCGATGAAACACGATCCGAGTGCATCCGCATACATCGATCCGTCAGGCACATACTACGCAGCTGGAAATGAGACAGTCTGGACAAAACCTCTCGGCAACAAAATCTTGATTGTGGATATCGACACGCGTGTGCCGACTGGTGAGAATGAAATCCTCAATCCAGAGCGCCTAGACTGGGAGAGTCTCAAGACGGCAGGGGGTGGTTTGGTGTCCAACGCCATCATAAATCACTACCTGTATGCCATGGTCCATGGATATGACTACAAGTTCTACCAGGCGCGCGACATGAAGGATCACCACAACACCTGGATCTTACCTCATGTTCTCCGCGAACTGATACCCGATTATCAATTCGTCATTGTAATGGATGCCGACGCTACAATTCCACATTTCGACGTTCCGTTCGAATGGATGTTCAACCGCTGGGGTATCAAAAAGCACACGTCGATGGCTCTTCCATGGGATACCGAGGAAATTCGCAGCGAAGGCTCCATCAGCCAAGATAGCAAGGGGTTGCTTGTTCTCAATACCGGCCTGGTTATCGCGCAGAATTCTTCCGAGACGCTGGATTTGCTCGAGGCGTGGCGGGACTGCACGACCGAGACACGCTACAAAGGCTGCGCTAGATGGAAGTACGAATGGAGTCACGAACAGCGCGCGTTCTCAGAATACATTCGTTACGATTTCAACAATACGCCTGAAACAATCGTTAGCATACCCTGCGACGATGCAGTAGGATGGCCAAACTTCCGCGAGGATATGCTACATCAACCCGGTAACCGCAATCAAGATATCTCTGATTGCAACGGAAATTTCGTTAGGCACTACACCACGGGGAAGAATCGAGTCAAGGATGGAAGTGCAGCCAGTGTGATGCAAATATTGAGCGAAGCGCTTCAGAGGAGCATTTTAGCAGACCAGCAAGAATTATGGTATAAAGAACCAAAGAAGATCATCGAAGAGCCAGTGCAGGAAGATCAACCAACAGAGGTGCGGGTAGATGAGGAGAGTAAACCAGATGCCGATGTGGTTTTGATAGAAAGAGAAGCATGATGAGACAGGTTCCATCGATGGCATTCGAATTGCATTGGGTCGGCGTTTTAGATACCACTAGATTGAGTTCATAATGGAAATTTGCAAACTAGAGCGACCTGAGCGATGTTAGTACTGATGATACCTTGAGACAGCTATGGTCGCGCGATTTTCGTGTTCCATCAGTGCTCTCTTTCACTCGCGCATCGAATCTCCAACCTGCCTCAACCCAGCGCACCCGGGCTAGCAAATGCAAACCACGCGGCTTACCAAGAAAGAGGAGTAGCGAGGATTCTCGGTTCAAGTATAGTTTGGAATCATCATTTGGTAGGGATGGATAGGAAGGCAAAGTAGACGTTACGTACCTTAGTCCCGCGCACGGTTTGCTTTACGCGTGCCTGGGAACATCACTGTAGGCGTGTCATATGGTAAGATCCCTGATGAGATGATTGGTAAGATGCTTGGTGAGCTTGACGCGTCGTTGGTATTACTGGCAGAAGACTGAAGGCGGGCGAAAGATGGAACAATGCTTAGCCGAGTGCTTATGTGAGCTAGCGTACTGTGTCCCCTTGAGGCCCCACTTGTGCTAATATATTGTTTTCGTGCCATTGCGCACCGAATGTTTACATCTCCACAGCCGTTTGGATCAAATCATACGCTTTTACGTCTTGACAAACCTAGCCTATCTGTTTACAGAATCTCCTCAGGAAGGACAACAACCCAGTTCTTGTCTGCCGTAACCTCCCTACCATTGGCAATCTGCGCCAGAGTGTTGTTCCTAATCTCCTCTTGTAATTGCTCCAGGTACGAGTCGCGACGGTTGATCCACAGGTGCACGCCTCCCTTCGCTACATCTACGCCGTGGAATTGCATGTACGAATCGCTACCAGGAGTGTCACCGCCAACCAAGACAGGACGTTTCCATTGATCGATGTAAGTAAGGATAGCAGCCCATTTACCGGCGAACCATGTCGCAGGGGTCCAGAGGTACGGAGTTACGACTAGGTCGAGATTGGCGGTCTCGTTGTACGTGCCTTCTGTGATCTGCTTACGTGCGGTTGTGAGCGCACCGGAGGTAGCGTTCTTCAGAACGGTGGTGACGCCGATGACGTTTTGTGGTGGGACGTTGTATCCGTACTTGGGGTCGCTGGCGACCATGCGTACAAGCTCCTCGTGGGCGGCGCTCATGACATAGACGGCGATGCCGTTGTCCATGAGAGCGTTGTAAAGTTCGGCCTGGCCTCGGAAAACCTTTGGCGGGTTGACGCTGCTGGATGTCACCTCATCGCCGTCCCAGTATTTTGTCGGAATCGTTGAGTTGTACGCCATAAGCTCGTCGACATAGATCTTGAGTTCGCGGAGCGTGAAGCCGGACCAGACCTGCGCTGCCCAGGGATAGCACAGGAAATCATCAATCTCACATAGACGGTTGTAATAGCTGTACAACGACTCGGTGAAGTTGGCCGTATCCTTGAAGTCGATCAACTTGAGGCTGGGATCCAGGTTGTCGCGCGTTAGGATCCCACGGTTCTCAAGGAAGGGAATGAGCGATTCCTCGAGATCGTAGCGGTAACTGGTGTTGTCCATGTCGAAGACGGCATAGTTGCTCTGGTTTGCGTTCTTTGTGATCATGTTGGACAGAGCTGTCGCAGCTTCTTCAGGCCAGTGCTTGAATTGGATCTTTCGAGGAGCGCCATACTGCGGTGTAGCTGAGCTCAGCGAAGTCGCGAATGCGAGCCATGTGGCTGTCTTGAAGGGGGCTGTCGACCACATTTTCTTTCGATCACTAGCTCTTGAGCACTCGAATAGGATTGACTAGGACAAGAAGCGAACGAGCGAGGATACAGAACCAAATCTTTGGGGATGCTGGGATCCCACAAGAAATAGTTCGGGGCAAAGCTGCGTGAACCCTGACGCGTGAATACCGCCGACGTGAACGCCCGAGATAACGGTCCCACACTTACGATTCAAGGTCGGGCCTACCTTGAAGAAAAACATGAGTTCAATGGCTGCGCTATCGTCAATTGAGTACTTTGCGCGTTGCCTGAACCAGTAATTGTTCGCGTGCGCACATGTACGGTGACGTACATGGTGCTTCTATAACAGATTAATTATACGGCTTCCCGTGCCGCGCCTTTTTCGTTGAAGTTAGTCATAAATGCATCAAATCCTGTCCTTCTGGTTCCCAATCCAAACATGATATTGTCATACTGTGCAAGTGTTCATTGCATGCTTTGAATAGTCTAGTTATTTGGTATCGCATTATTAAGCTTCTGAATGTCACCATGATGTGTCCTCCAGCCATCGCAGCACCTCGTATCCTTCTCCGTTTAACCGAGAAGTGCAGCAGCCTTGTAAATCTGGTATGCAGCTAGCCCGAAACCAGTCGCCCAGAAGCTGCTCCTGATGAAGGCCTTCGAGTGGTCGGCAATTTGTACATACGAAACAGCGTATGCCGCCCTGACTACAAACCAAGCCGACACGAACATTGTCAAGCCTGTTGCGTCGCCTGAGACGACCTCTCGTCCCATTCCTGTTGCGGTGGTGCGCTCGGCGATGATGCTGGCGATGACGGCGACGGCGAACATGGGCAGTTGCTCCATGTTGTTGGACTGGGCGTTTTCGGCGCGTTGGTACTTCTGGAAGCTGCACGTGTGTTAGTGCCGTCCTAGGAAGAGGCCTCGAGGTGACGAGCCCAGAGAAGTCTTACACATCATCCGGGACCTTGCCCTTTACGGCATCTGGTGACAATGAAGCCTTGGGGTTCGCATTGTTGACTTTGTAGCCGTTGGCGGAGAGGATGCTACCAGCGTACATGTGCGGGACGAGAGAGAAGACATAGTAGGCCGGGATGGCGAGCAGCGGGTAGTTGAGCGAGTTGGAAGACATTTTTTCGTCTTGGATGTGGCTGCCTTAGTAAATCGTTGAATTGGTTGTGTGAATGCGAAAACGTAGTTGTTAATAAAGCGGATATTGGCGTAGGCGCGGTGTATATGGCTGTGGATCAAACGTTGACGTAGCCATGAAATACGTCCATCGTCAAGCAGCCATGACGCGCATGTTCACGCTAAGCATTGACAGAAAATGCTCAAACGTCTCAAGTAGTCCGACGCACCTGTAGAATCCATCTGAGTTGCGATTGTTCCAGGTCGTGTTGTATGTGAGTATTGAGCAAGGAGGAGGATTGGCGCGCCTTTCGCTCGGTCCTCTCGAGGTCGATAAGCTTCCTCAGCCGCACGACCCTGTCTCGGCGCGCTTCTGCCACCTTGTACACCAGCAGAACAGCCAACCTCTTACAACAGTCAGCACACATTCACTTTTGGACTGAAAACCGAGACATCTCTTCGTTATGGACTATCGCTTGCGGATATCAGCGCAATGCAGCTGGTGAATTGTCGTCATCACGCGCTCCTCGCGACACTCATGACATCCTCCTCCAAATGCAGCCCCCTAAAGTGCGTCAACACATCCGGCAACTTCTTCCGGCTCCCATCAACCACAGCATCTCTCCTCTCCCTAGCCGCAACGCCAATCATAAAACCCTCCTCAAAAGCCTGAATCTCTACCCTTGTATCCTCCAACCTCCTAGACTCTCCTTTCTTCAGCCCCTTTACACCCGCAGGTCCCTTTCCCTCTCCCTTCATCGAGAACCAAACCTCCGCGTCGCTGTACCTCTCGCCCCAGGTCCCATGTGTACTACACCGCGCCGGAGTTCCCGGCCTCGGCGCACGGACATGTTTGAACTCCAACTGTGGAATCCACTGAGCGAGCAAAGCCTCGCCATCCAGCTTGATGTACGCCTCTTTGAAGCACCAAAACGTGTAGAACCGTCTTAGTTTCGCATCGATGAGTAGATCCGAATCAAGCTCCCTCTGCTCTCCGTTCGGCAGCGTAACACTCAGATGCTCGTTTCGGCGACAACAGCGATCGTGTCGTCCGAGGATCTCATGTGTGACCATGGTGCCATCGAGAAGAGGAAACGGATCAACGTTGTACTTGATATCGAAACACTCTTCTGTGCTGAAGATCTCAGCGTACATGTCTACCCAACCGTCGAAGCCTTCTTCGTCGACAACGCGGTAATCGTTCCGCTCGTTTACGCAGACAATGTCTACACCGACTTCGGCATCGAGTTCCTGGGTCGCGCAGCCTACGAGGGCGACGAGACCGGCTTGGTGACTGATGTTGAATTCTACGGGCGCAGGACCATGTTGGGGCGGTATTAGTAGGGCAATTGGCTTTCCATGTTTGGGATCGCGTTTGCGACCGAAGAGGATGTCTTTCCAAGGGATACTCAGAGTTTTGTGGACGAAGAGACGTTTCAAGAGGGCAGATCCGAGGCTCATTCGCGCATCCGCTATGTGGTATTTGCGTTTGATGAGGTCTTGTTCTTCCTGGCTAACGAGCGAGAGTGCTTCTCGGGCCTGACGTTCATCAGTTGATTGACACAATGTGGTCGAATGGACATACGGATTCCGAATCTGTAATCTTCTCTCCAGGCCATATCGATCGTGTATCCAGCAGCCAGCACGTGAGACCGTGTCCTGCTGTTCCTTCATCTTGTTTGTCGATCATGGCGCCTCCACCTGAACCCTTTAGACTGTAACTGAGCTGCGCCGTCGGCTAAAGTAGTCTGATGCGTAAGACTAGACTACCCCACGGACTGTGGCCTTATATCCACCGCGGAACCCTTTGTTTGTGGTTTCCCTTGGCGTTATGTGTGACAAGCGGATATCCACACGTCATTGCCGTTCACGGCATCAGTGGGGAACCCGAGATGTCGATGATGAAGAGCAGATCGAAAGGTGGCAAGTTACCACTTGTAGTGGGGGATGGAGCTTATCGATAAAGATTTAGCATTTGCCGTCGCTTTCCGCGATATGACTGTACATTTTCTTGACACTTCAATTCCTTATTTCCTTTACTGTAACGGAGTTTCTTGGTGTGTTTTCGGGATTCATAATGACGGTCAAAGAGGGTAACACGGAAATAACGGTCGGCGTTCTCGCTCTCCAGGGCGCGTTCAGCGAACACATCCAGCTCCTTCGTGCGGCATCGTCGAAGATCCCCTCGTCACCTACCTTCCACTTTATCGAGGTCCGGACACCGGCTCAACTCGCGCAATGCGACGGCTTGATCATACCTGGTGGCGAAAGCACAACCATGTCCCTTGTCGCCGCACGTAGCGCCCTTCTCGAACCCCTCCGCGACTTTGTCAAAGTCCAACGCAAGCCAACGTGGGGTACATGCGCCGGCCTCATCCTGCTCGCAGAGAGTGCGAATAGAACGAAGAAAGGAGGCCAGGACTTGATTGGAGGTCTGGATGTAAGAGTGAACAGAAATCATTTCGGGCGACAACAGGAGAGCTTCCAGGCAAACCTACAACTACCTTTCTTGGAGACAAGCAAGAACGACCCATACCGATGCGTCTTCATCCGCGCGCCAGTCGTAGAGAAGATACTTCTCAGCAAGAAGGCGGTAGGCATACAAGAAGGGGAGAGTGAGAGGGACGACACAATTGTTGCGCCGAGTAAGACACCGGCGGACGACTTGGCGAGGAAGGAACTGGGTCGCGAGGTTGAGGTCATGGCCACGCTGTCGACCAATGTCGAGCCGTTGCAGGCGAACCAGGAACACAACCACGCAGGTGCGGAGGACATAATCGCGGTACGACAGGGCAACGTGTTTGGCTGCAGTTTCCACCCAGAGCTGACCGACGACCCCCGGATACATGTCTGGTGGTTGGGCGAGGTTATGAAAGCGGCGGAGAGGCGACAGCAGTTTGAACTTGCGGATCGGACGAGATGATGCTAGATT
The DNA here is from genome assembly GCF_042100115.1 of Alternaria dauci. NCBI lineage: Eukaryota > Fungi > Ascomycota > Dothideomycetes > Pleosporales > Pleosporaceae > Alternaria > Alternaria dauci. Next base: position 3,714,646 of record NC_091273.1, read on the forward strand.
TCACTCCAACCAGGGCGCATGTCCAGACACGAATTCTTGTAAAACATAGGACGGGGTGTTTAGAAGACGCAAGTAAGTCTTGGGAAGGTATCTAAGCTGGTATCTCTCCTCCCGGTAAGCATTTGCTTATGACTAAAGAAATAATGAGCAATGCCGAATAATAGACGCCAGACGCCTCCTGTGCAGTATTTGAGAGCTGATAAAGACTGCTTCCCCATTTACCGGACAATGACATCCATCATCTCTCCGGCTCAGTAGTGGGCCAGCAGCGCTCGGACTGTTGGATCTCGACTGCGAGCCTACTGCGCTTCGTGATATTCGTCCACAGCCCTGCCATAGCCGCCCCGACCGGGGTCGTACTCGGCTCTGTACTCGTCGCGCACCTGACCACCGCTCTTTCCTCGTCCGTACTGCCTGCCCTCGGCGAAACCCTCGTCCAAATCCGTCCTGATGACACGTTCGTCAAGCTTGGTGCCGCCAATGTACTTCATGCAATCCAGCGCATCCTGATGTGTGTAGTACTCGACGAAGCAGAAACCGCAGGGTGTCTTCTGGAAGCGGTCGAGGCCCATGACCAAGCGCTTGATCTCGCCGCATTTGCTGAATAGCTCGTGGATCTGTTCTTCGGTGGTGTAGAAGGAGAGGTTGCCGACGTAGAGGGTAGTTGCGTCCTTGAGCTTGTCTTCGGGCGACGGTGAGCGGCCGCGGTCTTCGTCACGTGTGTTGCGATCGCGTCTGCGCTTCTAGGAGAAAGTCAGCATCCAGGTGCTTGTCTAGTGTGTGGTAGTCTGCTGTACCTTTGCCGTCGCATATGAACTCGGCTTGTCGAGGCGGTCAATGGTACTCCGAAGCGCCGGCATGGTGGCGTGTTATGTATGCAAGTTTCGGATGAATGTGTGTGTAGCGACCGTGTCCTTGGGCGGTTAGAAGATATCGAGTGTGGTTGTGGAGTGAGTGTAAAGGTTCGGAAGTGGAAAGTTGAGCTCGGAGCTCCCCAGACGCGTCGGTCTTGGCACAGCATCGCGCGGCTGGAACTTTTGTTTGTCCAGACACTCTGAGCTCTACAAACCACGCCGCCATTCCCTACCCACATTCTGACTCTCTCAATCTTGCCCGGGGCTGCTCTCCACGATGCCAAAAGTACTGGGCTACACGCCCGACTGGCTCAGTCGGCCCAACCCAGGCTACCATCTGTTTGCGCCGAAGCAGACCAATGGAAATGGAGTCGCTGCACGGAAACAGGAACCGGGACCACGGAAGACGATTGCGACCAGGCGCTCCGAAATATTCGTCGCCGTCGGGAACGAAATACGATGGGCCGACTTGGTCAACCTCAAGGAAGAACAACAACCCGCCTACCGAACGCTACGAGTCTCGATCCCTCTGCCAATCACGCGTCTTGTCATTTCGCCCGACGAAGACTACCTCGCAGTCTCCACCTCGCATACCGTACACGTGATACACCTTCCCGACTCGTCGTTGCTCGCACCCGGCGAGGACGACGGCCCTTTGAAGCCAAAGACGTTCCAGCTGGGGCCCACGGTACATGTGCTGGAAGAGTCGCCCGTCGCAACAACACTTTGGCATCCTCTGGGCTACCACGGGCGCTGCCTGCTCACCATCACAAAGGCGGGCGTGGTTCGGCTATGGGAGATCAACCGCGCCGACAGATCCACCTTCAGTGAGCCGTCGCTCTCCATCGATCTGCCCAAACTCGCAAATGCTACAAGCGATCAGGACGACCTGAGCGCCTCCAAGTTTGGAGCTTCCAAGGGTTTCTCTCCCGACTCGGTCGAGCTGGAAGTTGCATCTGCATGCTTTGGTGACTTTCCAGACCAAGAAGGTGTCCATGGCTGGGCGCCCATGACGTTGTGGATTGCGACGGTACTCGGAGATGTATATGCCCTTTGCCCTTTGCTACCGAGCAAGTGGCAGCTGATCGAGTCGCCCGGCAGCCACACGTTTCTCCAGACCCTGGCCTCGTCCATCAACATCACCTACGCTGAGCTCTCCGAAGATGACATGTCACCCAAGGATGAACTCAAGACATCGGAGAAGCAGGTCTCATGGCTATCCGACATCTTGTACGAAGAGCCTCTCGTTGAGGAACGCGCGCAGGGTGACACAGTTCAGGTCTTCGCTCGCCCTCAAAGCGCGCCTGCGGTGCCGTTGCTACAGGGGCCTTTCACTATTTCGCCTGAAGTAGACGACTTCGAGCTCAGTGACATGATCGTCTTCTCCCTCAAGACCCTTTCGGAAAGCGAAGAGGACGAGGCTGCAGAAGGTCTTCCTACTGCTGTCGTCTGCTTGCTCACAGACACGAGCAAGGTACATGTCTGCCTAGACCTTGAGGGCATCGTCGGGCGATGGCTACCATCTCCGGAAGATGAAATTGATGCTATAGTAACCACCGATCACGAGCTGATCATCGCCGAAACTATCACACTGGTGGAAGGCGACGAGCCATCATTCAACCAAAGCATCACGCCGGATGTGCATACCGACTTCTCATTCTTCGTTTCCCATGCCAGTGGAGTTTTCTATGTTTCCATGGAGCCTTGGATCAGGAAGCTCGAGACGGAACTTTCCCAGCCACAGACTCAGGGCTCGCCTTTCCGTATCAAGCGCATACTGGAATCGGCGAATACCTCTGTGGATCAATACCTGCAGCGACGTGTATCCGGTGACGTGGCGGAACAGGAGGTCACCGCAGCTGCTGTCATCGAAGATGGAAACGTCGGCTACCTTCTTCTTACCACTGTAGACGGCGAGCCTCAAGCTGCCCTGCTTGATGCACCTGAAGACGGGCTTCCCACCCAGGAAGAGCTCGCTGAATATATGGCAATCACTGGCCCTACCAAGGAAGTGCGTCAGGCGTGGCAGCCACCCAAGGAACTCTACGAGCCGTTTGATCTCTACGGATCTATCAACATTCCTGCGCGACACAGAGGCGCTCTCAAAGATGAAATTAGGTTGTCTCCTGCGAACTTGGGACTCCTCATGGATGTCCATCGCGTCCTCTCTGCACAGACGTCTAAACTCCAACTCGCCGTATCCGATCTGTTTAACCGCGCGACACGACTACAAGAAGAGTTCAGGGATCAAATATATAGGACGTCCGAGATCGCAACGAACATCGACAGCGTCACTGGTAATGACCAGGCCGGCTCGGAGAACGGATCAACATATGGTAGCACCAACATCGACGACCGCATGGAGAAGGCCATAGCGCGACAAGATCGCATCAATGCTCGCTACGAAGCCCTCCGACGGAAGATGGTCAGCATCGGCTCCAGTGAGCTCAGTGAAAAAGAGAGCAACTGGATTGAAGAGTTACAGACCATGGACAGCGCCATCGACCCCTCAAGCGAGACGTTGACTGGCAACGTTGATGGCAGCGAACAACCTGCCTGGCAACGTCTCGAAAGAATCAAGGAGGTACACAAGGAGCAAGCCCAACAGATTGAAGCAGCCATGCAGAATGCCAAACAAAGGAGCGAAAGCGAGCAGGCAAGAGGCACTAGTGTCAAGATACCAAGCCATTCGAGGAAGGCGGAACACGAACAGGTACAGGAGCTGATACATCGGAATGATTTCCTCGTAGAGGCTGCTGTGGATAGGCTGAGGAGTTTGGGAATCAATGTACCCGTCGAAGGTGGGAACTAGGTGTGTTGGAAGTTTTACGTTTACACGTCCTTTGTGGGAAGCTTAAGTTTTTGAGTATGGTCGCTTGATGAAGAGATTGTAGAATGACTATCCTGCAGTTTTGGTATGACTATCAACGTAGCGATGTTCTGCTCACCGACTTGCATATTGTGGAATTTACGAGCCTGGGTCATGTCCGCTGCCTAAATGATCAGATACTCTCGTTTCCTATAAGTAGGGCGCCCTTGCTTTCAGTCATCTGCAGAGAGGGATGAAGTTAAGCCTGCCAACCGAGAACAACAATAGCAAGCCAAGTGAGTATTAATGCACAGCCCTCAGTTCTGCCTGATCCGGCAACACCAAGACTATACATGTGAGAGTTGAGCCGTTAAAGTGCAGCTTTCCCAAACTTCTGGCTTCAGTTTCTCTTCGCGCACTCCTTCCATTGAGCTTATACAGCCGGAGCAGGATTTCGGAACGAGCCGCCTATCATGAAGAACGATAAAGCAAGACGACGAACACCAGGCGAGCAAACAGAACACAGCCAGGGCATCAAGTTCGACACCCTCTACGATAATAAATATGTCGTAGAGAATAAGCTTACAGATGAGAAGAGGGCAGAACTCAACAAGAATGCTGCCGAGATCAATGAAGCGTGAGAGCCTATTTCATACCAATCGACTCGAACTACCAAGCGCTCAGATATGCTAATACTACCTCAGCTACTTCGACTTCATCACCGACGTCTACCAGAGCGGCTGGGGCAACAAATTCCACTTCGCCGGCTACCAGCCCGGCGAATCCTGGGCCACAGCCGCCGCCCGCCACGAACACTACCTAGCCCTCATCATGGAGTTCAAGCCCGGCATGAAAGTTCTCGATCTCGGCTGCGGTGTCGGTGGACCCGCACGCGAAATGGCAATCTTCGCTGGCGTCCACGTCACAGGCCTTACTATCAACGACCTACACGTCGAGCGGAGCAATGAGCTGAATAAGCAAGCGAATCTGCAGGACCAGGTGCATATGGTCAAGGGCTCGTTCTCGGATCTACCTTTTGCTGATGAGATGTTCGATATGGTTTTCGCTATCGAGGCGCTGTGTTGTGCGCCGGATCAGCATCGTGCGTATACAGAGGCCTTAAGGGTGCTGAAACCTGGGGGCAGGATTGGTATCTTGGATTGGGTCATAACGGACAAGTACGATGATGCGAATGCAGAGCATCGCATGATTCGGGGCAGAATCGAGAGGAATGGCGCTGTGCCGCACATGATTACGCCCAAGACTAGGGTTGCGGCATTAGAGAAGGCGGGGTTTGAGATGGTATGCGATGAGGATCGTGCTACGGCGAAGGCTAACCCGATACCTTGGTGGTGAGTAGTTCTTTGTCTTCTTAGTTGATGGAGCGTCTTTTGTACTGATGTGATGTGGTACAGGCACGCGATCGATTACAAGCATTATCCGACGTGGTACGACTGGAGCTACTGTGTGCGCATGACTTGGCCGATTTACTATGCTTCGAGGGTGTTTATCAATTTTCTGTATTTCCTGGGTCTTATACCACAATACGGTGTGACTGCTTCGTACACAGTTGGAGAATGTGTATACTCATGCAGAGATGGAGGGAAATTGGGCATCTTCAGCCCGATGCATATGTTTGTGGCTCGGAAGCCTGGGATAAAAAAGTCTTGAACAAGTCTACCAGAGTTCGCAGCGATTAAGAACGACGTAATATGAAAGATTTGGCCGATTGTTGATTCGATGCATTTCTCCGTCCTAGCAGTTGTGTTGCTCTGGAAGATCGTGGCGCTACATGATGTGAGAAAAGAAGATGCACAGTTGACCCCACGATGATGCCACTCGAAAGAGCCCACACCGTCGGCTCGGCTAGCCTACAACAATTTAGCGTCTTCGGCAAACGGGCAAGAGCCTCATCGCATGACCATATACAACACCATCCTCAGATCCTCACAACCCAAAACCCCCTCAATCAAAATGTCTTCCAAACCAGCCGTCATATCCGTAATCGGCTCCCTTAACGTCGACCTCGTTACCCGCACAGCGCGCGTCCCCGTCGGCGGCGAAACCCTAACCAGTGAATCCTTCAACATTGGCTGGGGCGGCAAAGGCGCCAATCAAGCCGTCGCCTGTGCCCGTCTCTCGCGCACCAAAGCCCAAGCCTCGTCATCCCAGACCTCCGATGTCGAAGTGCGAATGGTGGGTGCAGTGGGCGACGACGAGTTCCACGAAGGTTTCCTGAAAGCGTTGCGGGACGATGGCTTATCGACGGAAAAAGTACAGATCTTGAAGGGGAAGAAGACGGGTGTTGCTGTCATCATTGTTGAGACTGGTTCTGGGGAGAATAGGATCATGTTCTGTCCTGGGGCTAATGGGGATGTCAAAGTGCAGGATCTTGTTGATGAGGATGCGGGGGTTGCGCTTTTCCAGCTGGAATTGCCGTTGGAGGTTGTGTTGCATAATATGAAGACGGCAAGAGAGAAGGGCGTTGAGACTATTATTAACCCAGCGCCGGCGATACCGTTGCCGGATGAGGCGTACCATGGATTAGGTCACCTTATCGTTAACGAGACTGAAGCTGCCATTTTGTCGGGCATTGAGAAGCCAAGTTCGTGGGATGAGGTTGCTGCTGTGTTTATTGCAAGGGGCGTCAAGAATGTTATTATCACGCTTGGCGGCGAGGTAAGCCTTTCCCCCTTCGTACAGTCTGACTTGTACTAACGTGAGTCTAGGGTGTGTTCTACAAGACCGCAAAACAACAAGAGGCATCTCAGCAAGGCCACATTGTGCCAGCACGCAAAGTCAAGGTTGTTGACACTACAGCTGCTGGTGATACATTTGCTGGCGCGTATACAGTTGCTGTCGCACGCTGGAAAGCTATGGCCCAAGGAGCAGATTTCGATCTTGATGCTGCCATTGCGCATGCCAACCGGGCAGCGTCTATGACGGTGCAGAAAGCAGGTGCACAGTCCAGTATACCGTGGGCCGATGAAGTACCAGAGTCATAATCATCGAGAAGATCAGGCCAAGCAATTGGAATGAGAAATTCGTGTCGTAGCAGTCGAACCAATCGAGTGGCTGTACCTGTGTTTGTTCGACCTAGATTCGAGGAACATTCCAACACTTCATCCTTGAACGCTCAGACCTCCCACATCTTTCTCATCTCTCCCACATACACCCCCTCATTTTTCACAAAGTGATTACAGTGTGCCGTTCCCTCAAACACAACTTCACTGACATCCCAGCCCCTTTCCTTCGCCATATCCGCATGCTCAACAACATCCTTCCAATCCGTCATGCGGTCCGCTTTGCTGTACAAATAACATATTCTCTTCTTCGCGCCACCATCTATCCCACACACAAAGTCCTCATCCAACAGCGTCCGGCGAATCAAGACCTCGGGATACTCGTATCTTCCCAATGCTACACTCGTAAACAGGCCGATAAGGATCGCGTGTACGAAGACATAGCCCGCCAACCGCAGGAGACCCGATGGCAGTGACAAAACCATGGCGTTGTAAGATTTCCAGTAATATCCTGCCGCGGGACCGGAATCCATAATGGTGCCAACCAAAGGCAGAGGCGCAGAGGTCTGAGTTTGCAAGGCGAGTAGGAGTGCCGTGGCGGAGATCGGACCGCCATTGGAAAAGGTATGAAGGAGAATTCTGGGTCCTTGATGCTTCTTCGGAATCTCTTCCGTCGCAGACACGGCGGCACCTGCTGGATAAGCGCTTTCACTGAGCACGGCGCGCACTACTTCGACAGCTGGCATGATGGCTTTGCGTTGCGTAGCATAGGGGCTTGTGATCGATGCCACATCGCTCTGGATAAGCAGGATCTTGGCGTTGGGAGCAATGGTTCGGTAGGATCCGATGTACTTGTCGATGTGCTTTCGGGCGGCGCCAAGCCATGTGCATAGAATGACAAGTTCGCCGAGGCTGTATGACGGTGGAACATAAAGTGATATGCTTGGGCCGAGTTTGGAGAAGGATGGCGGTAGCGGAGTGGGGGTAGAAGATGTTGCTATGGAGGCGGTGGACATGTTGGGACGAATCAACGCTCTGGTACCTTCGAGACACTAAACGCGATCCTTATCGCCACACACAAGAATGGACTGTGAACGAAGCTCCAATAATTTCACTGAAGATTTCTATGTCTTTGTACATGTTCACTAATCCATGACGACCTCCCGAGGCTTGCAAAACTGCGCCTTGTTTTTGTGCAAGCCATATCGGTGCCTTGAGTGTAAGCATGTATTGCTCGGGCGTACCTTGCAACAGCCGCTAACGAGGTTGGGCTGACCTTGCGAACTTGTATGCAGATGTGATTGGTCTACCATGACTTGGAAGGATTTTAGGATGGATATATGTGCAAACTCTCAGATATTGGACTCAATTGAGGTGCCAGCCTTGACGCAACAATGACATGGCTTGGCGTGGTTGAACGATCTTCGAATGCTATCGTTACATCAAGCCGTAATCATTATCGTCCATCGGCAACGGCTCGACCATACTTAGTTCGCCGAACTCACTGCTGACTTCTTCAGCGTCGTAGTCATAATCGTCAAAGTCATCTTGGTGCTCATTGTCGATGTTATCATCCTTGGTAGTATCGCTTCCTTCCAAGACAAGCACTTCAGTGACAGCAATGTCGGTACCCTTTTTCTGCAGTCGGACAGCCGAATTCTCTGCATTGGGATGATCGCGTAAACCAGGGACCAGTGTTGTGTCGATAGGGATGCTTGTAGTCCTTTCGAGAGGGGCCTGGGTAGGTAGAACCGATGCTCGTGTATCAACGTTTGAAGAGGGATACTGTTGTGTACTAGAGGGTGCGAAAGACAAACCCGACAGTTCGGAAGTGCTTGTGGGAGCAGCTGCAGGCACTGGCTCCGAGAAGTCTATCAGAGAGTTCGAAGAATCTTGAGGCGTGGGGACTGGTCGTGTTCGAGGCTCAGGGATAGGCTTCTGTGTTTGCTCGTTTGCTGCTTTGCGTTTAGACTCCTTTTGAGCCCGAGCCTTTCGCCTCTCTGCCTCCTCGAGGGCGCGTTCTTGTTCAGCCACCTTGTTGAAATCTACATCACCGAGACCAAGTTTAGCCATTATCGTACCCGCCAAGTACCGGTACCGGTCGTGCCCGCTGACAAGCTTGCTCACATCAACGTTCTCTATACCATGAACGTCCTCGACTTCGCGCAGACCTGCGACACCTACCTGCAGTTTCGCTGACCGGTAGAGGAAGCCGAGTACGTAGTCTTCCTTGCTGTAAACATTGACAACACGCCCTGCAACGACCGATCGTATTTGCCTCCAGCGTTTGGGGTTGGCTGGTGCAGGAGTTCCCATAAGAACGGCGGATTCAACGAGACCGAATGCATGTTGTTCCGCAAGCTCAATCAGACAAGCGTACACAACACGCGCGCCGACCGAGTATCCGGTAAGCGTGACGGGCCGCTTTCCTTGAACGCCGTCGATAAGAGCATGCGCGAGAACCTTACCAGCTTTATCCGCTCGTGCAAGTGCAACACTAAAGGGGTTATCCAAGACGCTGGCAGCTTTGACGAGGCCGAGTGGCCATAGACCGGCGTACAATGCCCCGAGAAGCGTACGACTGACTACAGCATACGTGACACCATCAAAAGCGTATCCGAAGAGCACATCGTTGAGTGAGTTGCCGAGACGCAGCATCGCGTCAAGTTCAAAACGCAATGCAAATGGCTCGGTCGTTCCAGAGTCTACCACTTCCCAGGGCTTACTGACATCGGCTGGCGAGTTCAGCCACCCGCTTACACCAATAAAGACACGCAGTCTATGCTGTTCACGTTTCTGAGGGTCACGGGCGTCTTGTTCATCAGCCCAATCAAGTTGGCGCTGGTTTGCCGGTCGATCAGGATCTGACACGCTTAGCTGCTAGATGAGGCCCCCTTTCTCACACTGACATACCTTGGACTGGAAGAAACTCAAAGTCTTGAATCTCCTTGGCGTACTGCTCCATTACACGCCCTGTCATCTTGGCACCGTAGGCTCCGAACAGTGATCCGACAAGCACTGAGCTGCCCGCCAACGCACCCAAGTATGTTGAAACAACCCCAAGACCAAGTCCGCCCATGACGGTACCCAAACCAGCGGCGAGTAGGGGCGCAGCGAGACCACCCGTGACGCCGATCAGAACTGCACCGCCCACAGTCGCAAGGCCAACCTTCCAGCGGCGCGAGGAGGCATCGTTGGACGCTTGATTCTTTGCTGTCGCTTCAGCGTCCATCTGTGAGGCAGCCGTGGTCAGGAGTCCTTGCGCGACCGACTTCTCGTGCTCGCCCAGCAGATCCGCCTCTAGTCTCAGACTACTTGTAAGACGTAGCAGCAAGATGCGCGAATATGCCGAGTACTGTTCCAAGCTGAGTAAGAGAAGCAGAAGGCAGTGCAAGATCAACACGCGTTTCTTTTCCTCGAGAGGCAGCAGTCTAGTCTCTAGGACCTCATACTGTCCATGCTTTGTATTTCCAGATTGCCTAGATGTCGCATTCGCGAAGGGGTCGACGTCGTCGAAATCGATAAGCGAGGAGATGCCCTGGTTATGCCGCTCATTTTGTGCCAACGTTTGCTTTCGCTTCGCCTTTGCTTGCCGCACAGTCTCACCTCGAACAGAGAGAACATCGCATATGCGGTGCATGACACTTGCGCGCCATTTGTCAAAGAACGTCAAGGCGCTTCGATGTAGAGCCTGCATCTGGGTAGAGTCATGCTCTTGCGATCTCTGCCTCAAAGGGGCAGGCCTTGTCGCGGTTTGTCTCGGCTCGTCGAAGCTTATAAGGTCTGGAGCGGGTGTCCTGGTATTGGGTGCAGGCGGTCGGGCCGTAGCAGAGGGCTTCGATTCGGAGTTGTTGTATGGCTCAAAGGTAGCAGTGAGATCGATTCGCATGGCATCGATGCTTAGGAGCACGAGGAGTGCCAATTCGACGCGTAGTGTGGGTGTTTCGAGGACCGATGTAAGCGATGCTCCTTCATCTTTGCTTACCTTGTCTGGAGCATTGCCAGATATCGCACTTGCAAGGTTCGAGAACATGGTGGCCTAGTAGAGCATCAAGAAGCAGAATACAGGAATATACCCTCAACGACAAGGGAAGGGCCGTCGTGAACCGCGCCACTTGATTGCTGGGCGCCTGAGTCGCAGAGCTCGGCCCCCATGATATCGGGTACCACCATCCTTTGGGTTACCCCTGGCACGAAACCGGACGTGAGAGATCCAAATCTATGAAGCGTGGCTAACGAGAACCCGGACGCGTTTCTATTGTCGTTTGGTGGGGGAAATGAGGCAGATGGATTATAAGCGTGGTGTACGTCGCGACGAAGCGTGATCTCGCGACAGGTGGGATGCCCCCACTCCAGCCGGCCCGGGCCTACTTAGCGCGATTGGCCAGGCACAAGATCTCGGGCAGGCATCTTGCTCTGGTTTGCTATCCTAACATGCAGCACTCTAGAACGTTTACATGTATTCTTTCGTGCTTACTATATGCTCATGTTCATAGCTGCGTCTATTAAAAATACACCGCTTTGGAGAAAGAGCAATCTAAGCTCAAAAGTGGACGAGTAGCACACCACAGAACAGAAGTAGACTAGCAGGTCAACGTGCGTGGTATAAAGAGTTTCAGATGGACTCGTTGTATATCGTCAGTAATTAAGTGGCCTTACAGCCCGTGGTATATATGGTCATCAGCTCATTTGCTCCTCTTGTAGATCTTCTGGAGGAAGACCTCAAAGACCTCCTTCTTCAAGCCCTCGCTCTCATCGACCTTGTCGATCTTGGCCCTCAAGTCGGCAACGCGCTCCTCTTCCCACTGCTCGTAAAAGTCCTTCAGCTTCAGCTCATGGTACAGCTCCTTGACCTTGGCCTCCTTCTGTGAGTCCTTTTGGCCGTAGTTCTCGTCTAGCAATTTCCGTTGCTCGGGATTGACCTTCTTCAGAGCCTGGTTGATCAGCCATGAGCACTTGTTGTCCATGATATCTGTGCCAATCTTGCCGAGAACGGAAGGGTCGGCGAAAGCGTCAAGGTAGTCATCCTGTGCCTGGAAGTATTCGCCCATGGGGATGAGAATATCTTCTGCAGTCTGCAGGTTCTTGGGTGTGGCTGCACCGGCATAGTAGAGGGCCAGTGCGACTGGGAGATAGAAAGAGTAGTAGGCAGTCTTGTAGATGACAATGAAACTGAACTTGTCGAGACTGAAGTTGTCGAGGTTGACATCGTCTTCGGGTGCAGTCAGCAGGTCGCACAGCTGGCCGCATTCCGTCTGGAATGTAACCTCGTGGAACAGCTCCATCATGTCGACGTAGCTCTTCTCCTGGCGGAAGTGCTTCTTGAGGAGTACGTAGATGGACGACTCGAGCATAAAGGCGTCGTTGATGGCGATCATGCCAACCTTGGGTGCAAGGTACCAGCACGGGCTACCACGGCGGGTCTTTGAAGAGTCCATGATGTCGTCGGAAACCAGGAAGAAGGCCTGGAGGAGTTCGATCATCCATCCTAGCAGAGCAGCACGGAAGTATTCCTCTGATGACGGGTCGAGAGGCTTGCCCTGGAGGATTGAAGTCGTGTCAATGACAGACATGCCACGGTTACATTTTCCGCCAACCGTGTTGTAGTCGAGCGACTATGTGGTGTGGTAAGCAAGCCGGACCCTGGATGGATGCACAGTCCGGGGTGGACATACCTTGGTGAACCAATCAAGGGGCTGCTGAGGCAATTTGTATCGGTTGCAGTGTTCCTGCAGGTCGGCCACGATGCGTGGCCATACGCTTTCGAATTCCTTGAGAGTGGTAGGCATCTTGCACGCAGTGAATTGGGTATCTTGACAGAGCAGCGTCAAGATAAAGGGGCCGTAGCAGATGTAGGGGTACGGGCGGTGAAGGCGTGGAATTTCCGCCGCGGTCAAAGGTTCCGCCGGGCCATTGTTTGGAGCCCCACCCCGCCGCTACAGGAAGCTCACCATCAACACGCGCATCCGTGGCAGCGACATCGCGCGAGAGTGCACCGGACAATGACGTGAAGTAAATACGACGCATACCCCCTCTGATATCGACGCGATGGGCACCTTGTCACAGGCCGACGAGGCCCAATTGAAGGCCCAACTCCAGGACGCCGTCATCGGGTGTACCGAGCGATGTCTCTATCACTCTGCGAAATGGTACGTGCCAAGTATTTAATGTGCCGACGTTTGCATGCTGATGTTGACAAGGGCCGCAGAACTCCTCGATTCGCTTCCCTCGGCCGACGACGACGACGATGCCTCGGACACCGACGTTGACTCTCCCATGTCGGACGCGCAACGTCCGCAAACACCCAACCTCATACGCAAAGACCCCACAGAAGCGCGTTTGGAAGCACGTGAAGCGCACAAGTTCCTCCTCGCCAAGACGTACTTCGACTGCCGTGAATATGACCGGTGCGCCGCCGTCTTCCTGCCTGGCCCTCTGCCCAAGGGCGCGTCTCAGGCACCTTCCATGCCGCCGGCCAAGTCGAAGCAGGGGGCCAAAGCGAAGGCCAAGATGGTCACCCCGTCCAAGTCGAAGCTTTCCAACGACACAATGAAAGGCATCAGTCAAAAGTCGCTGTTCCTTGCACTCTATGCAAAGTACATTGCCGGAGAGAAGCGCATGAACGAGGATAGCGAGATGATTCTCGGTCCTCAAGATGGCGGCGTCACCTTGAACAAGGAGCTACCGACGGTCGCGGCTGTTCTAGAAGAATGGTTCAGAGATCTGCCCAATAGCGGGCGGCAACCGCAGGGCTGGCTAGAGTACTTGTACGGCATGGTGCTGGCCAAGGGAAAGAACGAGCAACTCGCCATCGACTACCTCGTCAAGAGTGTCCACCAGTATACCTACAACTGGGGTGCGTGGCAGGAGCTGCAAGCTCTACTCAGCACCATGGAAGAGCTCAACAACATCGTCCCACGGTTACCACAGAATCTGATGACTTTCATCTTCCACGTTACGTCGTCCCAGGAGCTCTATGTTGTCACCGAACAGATTCATACCTCCCTGTCGCAAATACTGTCCATTTTCCCTTCATCGGCGTTTCTAAAGACCCAACGGGCCTTGCTGCACTACCACAATAAAGACTTCGACGACGCCGAACAGATCTTCTCTGACTTGCTCATATCAGATCCCCACCGCGTCGACCATCTGGACAACTACTCCAACATCTTGTACGTCATGGGCATGCGACCCAAGCTTGCATTCTTGGCTCAACTTGCTACAGCGACCGACAAGTTTCGACCAGAGACGTGCTGTGTAGTCGGAAATTACTACTCCCTGAAGTCGGAGCATGAGAAGGCCGTCATGTACTTCCGGAGAGCTCTGACTCTAGATCGAACGTTCCTTTCTGCGTGGACGCTCATGGGTCATGAGTTTGTTGAGATGAAGAACACTCATGCTGCCATTGAGTCATACCGTCGTGCGGTCGATGTCAATCGCAAAGACTACCGAGCATGGTACGGACTTGGTCAAACATATGAAGTGCTGGAGATGCACTCATATGCCCTCTTCTATCACCAGCGCGCCGCTGCACTACGACCTTACGACCCCAAGTTATGGATGGCTGTCGGCCAATGTTTCGGCAGAGTGGGCAAGATAATGAATGGCATTAGATCATACAAGCGCGCCTTGGTGGCAGGATCATACTATGACGCCGGTGTTGGTGCCTCTTTCGGCAGCGGCGAGGTCACTGGCCTCGGAGGCGGTATCCTCGATCCGGAAGTTCTCTACCAGATCGCCTTGCTATACGAGAGGATAAACAACATGAGCGAATGCGCTGCATACATGGAACTGGTGCTTGCACAAGAAGAAGGCCCGGATTACGAGGAAGTGGGCTCCGAAGGCGCTGGTGGTGTCGGAGTCACTGCAACCACCAGTAAGGCCCGGCTCTGGCTCGCCCGATGGGAGTACATGCGTGGAATGTACCAGCGAGCCATGGAATTGGCAAATGAACTTTGCCAAGATGGCGTGGAAGTTGAAGATGCTAAAGCGCTGGTGAGGGACATTAGAGCACGTATGGAGCGCGGCGGAGGGGACGCAGAAGATTGATTTGGCACAGCGTCTCAATGATTTAGGCATTTGCAGGCGTACAGGTATGATACCCAAAGCAATATTGGATCGCGACATGTATCTCATACTACTACTTGATAGCGCGTTACAGGATTCCCATACATTTCTACCTCTTCGGTTCAAAGACACTCAGTGCAATCAGCGTGAACGTCTACTTGCCGTACAGATGTGCTGTCCTACCTTCACCCCACCGAGGATTGCCACCATGCTTCTTTTCCCAACGCTTATCCTCGTCTTCCATCTCCCTCATCCTCAGACCTCCATCTATCTTCTTCACCCAGCTTCCTGGTTTGAACTCCCCAATGTCTTTGCTCTTCTCTTCATCCACCTTGTTGTTCACGTTGCTCTCTTCACTTGAGTTTTTGCGATTGGCTTCTGCCAAAGCTGGATCCTCAGCTTTTCGCATCCGCAGCTCGGCTGTGATATAGTTCAATGTCCGTTGCATGTCTCGCGCGTCGTGGCCGCGGCAATCCAGGATCCAGAGTTGGTGTGTAATTGAGGTGTGGGCAGACAGGAGTGAGAGGGTGTCGCAGAGGCGGATAGCAGATGGGTTCCAGGGGTGGGTATGGGAAAAGGCGTTGAGGGCTGGAGGGGAAGACATTGTAGATGATTGTGGTGTTGACATTCTGCGAGAATCCAGAGTCAGGATATGAATTGCGGGTGGAAGTATGGTTGAACGTGGGTGTGCGAGAAGTAGGGATCAATGTTGAAACGTAAGTCGTGGATCTGTGGAGGCTTGCTGATGTGACAGGGAAACACGCAGGATATGTGTGGTTATATGTACAACATCCAAGCTGGGTATTGTGAAGAGACCCTGTGTTGCCAATCACTATAGTCGCAACAGCGCCACGATTAGTTGGCGCAGTGTGTATTATTGGCATATGCACGTCGCGATTCACAACTTCCGGGAGCGATTTGAGCAGCACAGCGCGAGGATGCTCACTGGAGCAACAGGAGATGGTGGGAACAACAACATGCAGCTGCTGTCAGCGCCAGCGCAGCTACGGCAAGATAGTATCGAGCGACAGCAAGTACAGCCACAAATGCAAGTTCAGCAGCCAGCTCAGCAAGGATTGAATCCGGTACCATTTGCTCAACAATAGCTTGGGCTACAGCCCCCACAGCTGGGTCTCATGTAGCAGCAACAGGCTCCTATGCAGCAGAGTGTCTTTTGATACTCACAGTAACAGCCTCAGTCCTTCAAGATTTCCACTCCGGTAGCTACGTTTACTTCGGCGTCTGTCCCAGTGCAGAATGTTTTGATTAAACGGATTGGCAGACCAAGAATCGTGTACCTGGGTCGCCTTAGGAGACTGCGTAGTCAGGACCGGCCTATTATAGTAGCGATATTAATTGAGTTTGGTAATTGTGCGTGATCGATTCAAGGGTGGAAGTTGTATAAGGGCAACGGCAATAACGAAGGTGTTCAATAATGGATTGCCTTTTCAGTGGCATATAGTCGAAGACAACGATCCTGTACTAATAAAAGCTCTCTAACGTGAATGGCTTGATATGTGCTTCCATTTATTGATTGTACTTGTCGACCAAACGAAGAAATAAGGCCCCAAGGACACGTCAACATAACAGCGAAGCATCAGGAACAATTTGATCCATTCCATCAGTAATCATCACACTCGAATTTTATGCTTCGTACTATTTTACGGTATCTTCAATCATGGTAGTCGACTAAGTACACGTGACCATTTTGTGTGGTTAGAATTTAACAGCCACACGTACGTGCCAACAACTCCAAACGAGGTGATTTGTTCGGCGACAAAGGGGGGGGGGGGGGGGGCTACCTATCTACTTGGACACCATGATATCAAAATCTTGCCACTACCTACGGTATGTATTCAAGGGCATTAAGTTCTGGGTTCTGATCGTCATATTCACATGCGAGGTTGTAGTAGGTAGTGATCCGCCGTAACGACGTTGTCTAAGGATCACACGCGCGTGGCAATGCCAACATCCGAGACTTCAACGCATGTGCAGAAAATCATGGCCAGACTTCTGATATAAATCATGTCCGCACCATGCCTTCTCATTGCTATACATTACCATACTTCAGAAAACAAAACCCAATACCATACTGTGGCAAAGGTAGTCTGTACTAGCCGAAACACAACAAAAACTCGAACAACACCGGATACGTCCAGTTGAAATGGCTCGTTCTGAATCCTACCATCCTTTTCTTTCCACGTGGGAACACCCCTGGAGCCTGACAATCTTGGATACCTTCTCAGACTACGAGCTTAGGAACTACTACGAGCTTATAAACGACGCAATCAAACATGGAGACGTATCCATCCTTACGATGAGTGACATGCGGGTGACGCAGCGCAGAATCAAGCGCGCTCTAGAAGCAAGGAATGTACCCATTATCAATCTGTGGGATTCATGGGATTATGATTTAGGAAGTGTGCGCGGCGTGCGCGGCGTAGGCTTCCTACGTCGCGGGTCCCCAGATATCATCATCAGACCGACTGTAGAGCAGAGAGTCATCAACATTCCGGCCCCCCAGCCCAGCATCACTTTCCAAACCATCGAAGCTCCGTCGCCAAACATTACCTACAAGACTATACAAGCCCCTCAGCCTGCTGCTCTTCCACAGCAACCTGAGCTTCCCAAGCGGATCAGGATCCGTGATCAGTGGGGTCATATCGTCGAAGAGCGTAACGAGACAGAGCAGGAGAAAAGTGATAGGGAGTTTGAGGAATGGAAGGAGAAGTTTGGCGCCAAGTAGGGATCGCTTTGCTCTGGTCTGGTGAGGGAGTGGGTGATTTGGTACATTGAGCATAATGAAGCCGGAACAAGATGCAGATATGTACGAAGCGAGTAGCAGTATTTTGCGAAACTTAATGTTATCACTTCATAGCTAGGTAGTTGAGAAAATCGATGGGATTGGACACTGAGTGTTAAGACCGATGTGATCAAAGGCCATCGTAAATTTATGCGGGACAGCACTGTCGGATGATCAGTATTTCCATACACCCCAAAAGTTGTGTGTCCCATAGGCAATGCCCGAGTTCACTGTGATATACGCGTAACATGATCGCACTTGACTTGGTTGTAATGGTGATGTTCACGTGAATTGATGCTTAGTAGTCGTGACATCATCGGATCTCCACACACCTGTGCTCCCGGCCAGTAAGGAAGCTGCGGAGTACATAAAACACAGGTGTCTTTAAACATCACTGCATCCTTTCGTGAAAATCTCTGTGAAGCCGAGCTCATCAACGTCTGACCATGTTCTCTTGACCAGTGTGTGTAATTCGTGGCCACTGGCGTGTCAGAACGTCTTTGACATACACGTTTGAATGTGGTGACGTTCTGATAACCCCTTGATTGATTTGCGTGCTGACTGATACCTTATCTTCAATGTATACTGCCGATAGCATTCACCTGTCGAACAAGACATCTGCAGTATACTTGCAGTACAAAAGCACGACTTCCTATGTGCTTTCCCCCGCCATATCACTCCCCACACTACTGTCTATCATCACGTTCCCTCCAATCAGTTTTGAAATTAGCTTACCCTGTATCAGAGCGATATGTTCTTCACACGTCGTCGTTCCTTTCCGACCATAAATGTCGTGGACGGTCCTCATCCGGTCCCGATGTATGATCTAATAACAATGGGGGACGACCTGATCAGTGGTTTTCATGCCCTTCTGGACAGGATTCAACAGCGCCGTGAAAACCACAGGAATCCGTTTGAAACCTCAGCAATGATGGTGACAGTCCAAAATATTGTGGAGTTGGCTTTGAATAATTATGGCGGCTGGACTTTCCTCCAGCTAGGGCAGAGTCACCAATTATTCCTCCAGCAAATGCGGCAAAAGCATCTCTTGACTATACCGAAACATCAACAGGTCATCGAATATTCCCAAAAAGCAGCGAAGCCAATCATGGGCCAGGCTCGAAGTCAGGACATCATAGAACGCCAACAGGGAGCCACGAGTGCTAATCAACAGCAAGCCGGCTCAAATCTAGGTAAGCACGAAAAGTTCCTGGAAAGGTTGGATACGGAAAACGAGCACAACGAGAAGATGAAGAACAGGTATGCCGACGAGTTGACACTCAAGGCAAGGGCGGAGCTAGAAGTTGAAAAAGAAAAGGCCATCGAGATGGAGAAAAAGACCGCGCGCAAGCTTGAAGAGGCACGACAAAGGCTTGAGAAGACTAAAATCGAGAACGAGAGAAAGGAAGACACGATGATGCGCACGGAAGACGCAGTGAGCAGGGCAGAGGAACTGCAGCGTCAAGTGCAAGAGATGACGGAGAAGGCAGAGCAGGAGAAACGCGATTCGGAACGAAGGATTGAAGAGAGGCGTCGGGAAGCAGCTGCAAAAAGAGCACAGGGCAGGCAGCCGTCATTCAATGACTCGAAAAAATGGACAGGTGAGTGGGAAACAGAAAGGTCCAGCTATGAGAACAGTCAGATGCACCACGATTTCACCAGGAGGACATCAGAGAGAGGGTACGGGGAGCGTAGGTTACTCGAGGAAAAAGACACCAAAGAGGATAACCGGCGTATCGATGGAGACAACTCGCGAGACGGAATTTACGGACAGCAAAGACTACTTGAGGACACAAGAGCTATGGGATCTGTTGCCACTCTGCCGAAGCACATTGCTCCTGACAGCGATGACGACGACTCCGATAGCGACGAAGAAAAGAGGCAAGATCCATATAAGCTCATTGGTCTACCCGACAGAGAGCGGACGCCAATGAAAGACATTGAAACGACTCAACGTGTGCTGAATCGAATCCATCAGGCGGCTATTGACGATGCTACTGACGAAGCTACGAGAAGGCACTCTGAAAAACGTTTGATCGAGATCAAGTGGGCAGCAAATATCCTCTTGGACGAGATGAATAAGAGAGCTTATGACGAAGACGGCTCCATATATCCCCACGAACAGCAGAGCTGGAAGAAGAAGAGTAAGTCGAGCGTCGGGAATTGCCAATACAGAGGCTGACATTAACATAGATGGTATCGGTATTGGTGGCAGTGGTGGCAAGTATATACCAGGCTAAAGGATCATGCAGTGTCCTTGCTCTAAATAATAATGTCGTGATATGTTGTTTATACCACCTGTTGATTTAGTAATATTACCCGATCCACCTCCAATTTATTCACGTGGTGGTCATCTGATCCAACCCTCCCAAGTTTGCCATCGAATCATTCACTTTATCCTATGGTACTGTTGATGCATATCAATTTGAGCCAATCACAACTTCATTAATTATCTACGCAGAGGCTGGATGCATGTTCTGTGACAAGCGAAAACGTTAGAATTAATGATAAATTCGATCGTACCGGCTAGTTCAATAGCAGTAGTGGAATGATTTCTGTCAGTGACACCTTTTGTTCCCCTGGCAAACTTCTTCCCGCTTGCTTTTGCCAATATTCTCCTTGTTCTCCTCTTCTGTTGTTCATTACAATGTACCACATCGACGCCAATAACCCGCCTGCAGAAAGCGCTTGTGCAGTTCTCGAGAACGCTTCTTTGCCTTCCGCAGCGTTGATCACAAACGGCAGCCTTGCGACAAATACCTCTCCAGGATCACCAGAAACAATTCCCAGCAGAATCCAGCCATCGCCAGATTCATCTCTCTGCACCTGCCCGTCCTCAAAAGTAGAGCCACTGCAACGTGCAGAGCGCGGAACGGTAATGATTGCTGCGTGGAGTCAATACCAGACAGTCAACCAAATGCGTGCCTCGCCATACTACTTCCGTATCGACTTACCCATAGTCACACATAGCAAGACTGCATCTACACCCTCTTTGGGTTCTACCTTGGTTCATAGACATAGTACAGCTGTCTCTGAGGACTTTGAGCAGCGACTTGAGCACGCATCAACAGATCAACATCTAGCTCTGCACTCCGTTCATCCAGTACCAATACGGTATCTGCGGAAACTCACGCCAAAACAACTAGAGTTCGTACACGGCTATCTCACCAAGAAAAGATTCCAGCCCGGAAGTGAGCTCTCAAAACGAGTGCGTGAGACGATGAGTCACATTGGACGAATCATGCATCCAGAGGAAGGATAAAGGAACGGATGAGCCGGTTTGCTGATTGTTGTAGAACTTTTGTGCTCTAATGCACCCCGATACGATCAGAATCTTTGTGAGTACTTTGACTTCGAGAAATTGTATCTAATTCTAATAACTCTTATGTTGTGCCGCTCCGTAGTTAGCTTTTTTCGTTTGCATAACATCATGTGCAAGAATTGAAATGAGTAGCCGCCGACGTGACATGATGCCTAAGGTCACATAAAAGCGACGTCAGAGTAGATTCGAAGCTGTGGCCGAATGCAACACCACTTTGGCCAGCCGTACTGCCATGACACGATGCTAGTATCCATCCATTATGGTGAAGCACCTGTCACAAGCTTCCGCTGTTAGCCAACAGATGATTCAACCAACAATTCAAGTAACCAGCAATTGTGGACTTGACACAGCGGAATGAAAACACGGCAAAGCTAGCGTGTTTTTGGCACCTAACGTATCTTGCAAACACACCAACATGAGTGTGAACTCTAGCCACCGGAACAGCGGCAGTGGGATATCTATAAAGGCGGCAGGAAGGCATTCTACTATACCCACCCAACCTTCTCAACATACCAATTTCATTAATCTGATTACTATACCGAAAAGAACAGCTTGGAACATACTGATATCAATCATATATCCGAAGTCCATTCCCCACCACTGCACACCATGAACGACTCTAGCATTCCACCCACGCAGGCTGTTAGCGCCGAGACTCTTGCGCAGCCATCTACCGCGCGTCCCCTGGTCGAACTTCCAACTCGATCATCTCCACACGATGCATCCAGAGGAGCTAGTTCAGGCACTGCGCCTGTTCGCCCTATGCAGCTGTGGAAGTTTACCCCCAAGGACTTCGAAGATGTCATCACGCTGTGGAGCCAGTACACCACAGATGATCTTGTCAAGTCCTCCCCCTTCTATACCAAGACTGTCATCGTAGTCGATCCTCGAGCGAAGAGTCAATTTCCTGAGAAGGGCGATATCATCGAGCGAATTGTGCACGCCGTGCATCCTATCCCTCGTAAGCAGCTCCAGAACTTGGGACCTGTCTGCTTGCATAATCTAGGCGCTAAGTTGGAGGAAGAGCGATGGGATCTTGACAGAACTCCGGAGTTCAATGCTCGTGTACAAGAAACCTTGGCTCGCGTTGACGACGCTCTAGAGTTCATATTCCGTGTTCATATGCCAGGAACTCGTATCTTTAGCGGAAGGCAACCTTTTGGGGTCTAAACACGGTATGAAGATCGGATTGGACGTGTCGGAGGAGATAGTAGGTCAAGGCCGGCATTTGCGATGGCAACCCAAAAAAAAAACTTAGTATGAACGTAGGTGCAATAAAAGAATATTGAAACGCAAAACGGAAGTCCGCGCTGCTTCTGAGCTTCTCGCTGAAGAGCTTTTTCAAGTTGAAAAGGTTGCGGTCGGCGACCTGTACCTAGGTACCTTGAAGAGATCCACGCCGAGTGAAAAATGTACTCCACCTGGGCAGTGAGGTATGGACAAATAGTATCTGTGACGAGATTGACAACGAGGACTTCCACGAGTTGGAACGGGGTGCAGCCCTTGAATTTATAGCTACATCGTTTTCAGAAGTTCTTTTTAGCAAAATACTTTGCTGTTGTTCTGTTGCTACCTAGGTAGAGGTAAACATTGACTCTAATCACAGTGGTAACTTAACACTTAACCATTAGCAACAGCCAAGTCGTAGATGGGGGGTTGCTAACTAAATAATTTTGGTAGTAACAGACAGTTAATATTGCAGTAAGAAAAGATAGTAAACAGACTTTATTAAGGAAAGGCAGTAAGCAGTTATAGGTAGTAAAAACAGATAGCAAACAGGTAAAGGAAAAGAGAAACATCATTTCCGAAACATTCGTGCAATACAGCGCAGGAGATTCTTCTCCGGTTGCGCCTCTCGTAGTTGCGTCTCAACTACCCAAGCCGAATTTTTCATTGTCAATGTCGAACCTTCTCACCAACGGCTGCTCTGCCTACCTTGGGCATGTCGCACGGCAAAACCGTTCACGAGGGGTAGTGAAACCTCGCTGAGGGTCCCTTTTGCTACTTTCACACATGGCACCACTAGCATCAGCCATATAATGAGCTCCTTGACGAGCATTGAAGAATAGCAGTTGAAAAGCCATGACGGCACTCGACGTGTCGCGATCCACGCTGGCGTTTATTCTAGGCGTCGCACCGTTGAATCGATAGAGACCCTGTGCCATGACAAGAGCTTGGTTAGGGATATTGAGGCCTAACTCGATTGTCTGGAAAGAAGGATATGTTCCTTGTCCCCTGTCTCGGACTATGGTGTAGGCTTCAGCATTATGGAGCCGAGTATTGCCAAGTCGTGTGATGCACCAGACTCCAACGACGTTAAAAAAGGCCCGTCCGTTTCCAGCTCGGACGGTAAACGACACCTCGGCGTGACAGATTTCTCCGAGTGGCCCTTGGAAGTTGAGGTAGAATGTACCTCCGAGTTGTCCAGTGCCACGCATTACAGTTCACTGTTGCCGCTTCATTTCAGTTCCAACTACGCAGTGTAGAAACGTAGCCCAGAGGAGAAAAAGAGTTGAGACAAGCATCTTGCAAGTTGGAGGCTGAAGGTGGTTAGCAAGTTATAGCAGCATTGCTGGATAGTGTTCTGTGTGTCTTACCTTGGGCGTAGAGATGTATAGATGGAGTAGAAATGGTAGAAGGTGTTTGATATAAGATATGAAGAGGGAATTGCTCTTGCTCTTTATACCAATCGTGTAGCATATCAGCACCAATTGTACCCATGAAGAGCGACATGGAAGAGCCCTTACTCGGCGGCTTATGCGTGTACGTCAAAAAGGTTAGGAAATGACCTTTGTCTTTTCACTACCTGGGTACCATGCCCACCCGGGTACGCTATCCTTTCACTGAAAGAGTGTGGAAAAGCTAGCAGCAATCTTGAGTGGTCATCTCGTGTAATCTAGAGAGAGTAGTAGACCTCGGGAGTTTACGAAGGTAAGAAAGATGCTGTGTTACTCAGTACAGTTGAGCACTACACCCACAGTATCATCATTAGATGTTCAATCACGGTACTATCTATGACAACAGAATAGTTTGTACGCTCGTTTCAAGATGATCCTGGGCGTGAACAGCCGTAATAGTGGTCGTAGTGGTGTAAATTTTACTAAGCATTCTCACTCGTTATGGGTCTACGCCAGCCTTGGAATGAAGTGATTCTGAAATACTGTGTTTTTGGAATTAGCAAGTGATATACCTAGGTATTTGAAACCCTCTAGACCTACAGTTCAAACCCTATTTAAGATGCGTAGCGTCATTTCTTAAGATTTCTCCTTCGCTATTTGCTACGTACCTCTACTAGAGCGAACCCGCAATCTCTTTCTCCCCTACTAGCAGCTTTTATACTATGCAAAGGAAGAAAACTAAGAAATAAGCCCCTATTACCGTCTGTGCGCACCCCACGAGCCAAGTCAACTAACCCGCCACGAAGATAAAGTTATTAAGTCGCACTGAATAGCTTTTATGGCAAGATATCTTGATGTTGCGACGAAAGGATAGTATTGCAATATTCTTTCTACTTAAATTTCGCTGGCGATTTGATGTCGCGCCTATCAACCATTCCCCAAAGCACAACCCAGTGATTATCGCGATACAGTAGGCCTCTACTGAGACCGAAAAAGCGACTTTACACTCTTGCGCAGCATTGATGGATCGTGAAGTCGCGTCGACGCGTCACAATAGTAACCTCGGCTCATTGTTAGCGCTGCGGCATGACATCACAGAGGTCTCTCTCCCCCTCCCTCTCTCTCTGCTCCTTCACCAACCTCACTTCACGTAAAAAGTACTGTTCGCTTGCATAAGTCGTATGTTGGACCTTTTGTATCATCCTCGCTTCACGATAGTAGCACTGTTTGCATGACCACTTACTGTCGCCGCTGGTCATAGGCATGCTTCAATTGGCGACGGCACTTGCAGAGTTTCCCAAGCTATTACAGAGCTTCGCGAGCACTCGCAGTGCGTATTCCATTTTTTTGGTATCTTAAGCCAGCACCTCATGTGAACACGATCTCTAGAGCTCTTCAATGGCTGATGACGCCAACGAAGAAACGGTTCTACATAGCAGGTATATAAATCTACCTTTTCTTGATTTACATATCCACCAGATCCTCGAAACATCAACCTACAGATTAGCGAAGTCATACAGGCTCTTTGCTATCCAACTCAAGCCTCATTGAATACTTCGAAACATGCCCTCATTCCTAGTCCCCAATGCTCAGCACTGTCGTGACTTCTTGTCACATCCGAATGCGTTCGTAGTACATATTCCAACTGGTGACGACCTCTACTTCACATTACCATTCGACTTGAGCTCTCTGCATCCCATGCGGCCCCAGGAGTTAGAAGCGCTTTACGGCTTCTTGGATAAGATACAAGATGAGGTTGCAGAAAGCCTGGGCAATCATACTCTTGACAACGTTCGCCAAGCGCAACTGATCATATCGCGCTGGCTCAAAAACGCTAGGTCCCTTGGCGATTTGGAAAAGAATGGTTGGGCAGCCGGTTTGGGATTCCCGGTATTCGATGACTTCCAGTTCCCAGTTGACTTCTATTGGGATTGGGATACTATCGCGTTCGAAGGGCTTACTTCTAGATACTCCAAACTGGTAGATCTTGCAAGTACCAGTTTCTTCCACTATCCTATATACTGCACCCTCGCCGAGTACGCCTCCGCGCCACCCAATACTCCAGTTAATCGTTCCCTACATACACGTACAGAGCAAGACTATATGAACCCTGACTCTGTTAGACCTGTCAGCACGTATGGGGCTACCTTCGCGAACACCAATGAGGGCTCGGAATTCTGTCATTGTTTTTCAGACCTTGATTCTGCCTCAGTCCAAGACGAAATCTTCCAGTTCGAGGGCGATAGCAATCATGGTATTGGTACGATTTGTAAGCCGAATGTGGCCATATACCCTATGCGGGATGAGCAGGCTTCAACAACCAATGCGGACACTATTGAACCTACCAAAATCCAGCAACATACTATCCAACCCAAGGTTGCGGCGAAGAAGCACTCTGTAAAGATCCAGCATATCTGGGAAGACTTCTATCAACGAGGGCTGATATCTTACGGCTTGACTGCCGAAACCAACTCCTTGGTGCCATACGCCGATCTGTACTTGCTCAAGTTATACAAAGCTATGCGCGATCAGGGTTTATCAGACAGCGATGCTATGCAGGAAATAAGGTACATCAAGTGGACTGACCCTAGCAGCTTTCCCGAGCGATCTGTGTGGCACAAGCATTCGCGACAGAGCGGAGAAGAGTCTACTTGCATATTCTCCAATGGGGTTGGTTGTTGTACTCCTCAGATGACTGTTGAGGAGGCGATAGCCCATTGTCATCCTGAAGAATATACCGAGGAGTACTACATCCTACCAAGGAGTCCCACGGAGCAAGTTCAGGATCCTGGCCAAGGTTCAGAGCACCGAGTCCGATTCACACAGCCACTATCCGATCAGGAGGCTGAGCAGTGTACATTCAAACACCACGCAGCACCACGGGTTGTGCACTACACTCAGCAACCACTTGCGCATCATCAGTCAGCGACATTCCATAGGCACAACTCGGTACTCCCTTCTGGCAGCAAGAGGGAGCAGACGACGGGAGTTAAAACTGCGAAGAAGCTCTCCGAGTCTAAGAAAAAGGAGCGTAATCGATTTCACAGCAACTCAGATCTTCAGAATACTACGCAGCAGACCGACCATTTCCGAGACTATGAGCAGAGGATCTCAACCGCCCAGGAGAATATAGTAAAACTGAGACACGATCTCCAAACGCTTTATGATCAAGTCTCAAACCATGTACGCACTGCCGGCGGAGATTCTAACGCTTCCCGGACTGTATCATTTCAAGAGCCAACTCGTCTATGCATCCGGCCAAGGGCAACCGCAAGACCTTCGAGTCATCACGCAGGTCTGCGCAACTCAAAGGAATCTGAGTCCCATAAACCGTCGCATCAGGCATATGCTGAAGATAGCCCAGAGGACTCACCTAGAGCTAAACTCGGCTCGTGGCGGGATGTATGAGGGGGTGGAGTCGGCGTTGGGCATCTTACCGAGACGAGTACGGAGTAGTTATGGTCACTTGAACTGTATTTTGGAGTAAATAGGATGTTGGTTCTTTTGAATCATCTCTTCCTGCTTTCCACAATTACCATATTGTCTATGTTATTGTCGCCTTTTTGCTTCCCATTCCGTTCGTCTTGACTTATTCTCGTATAAGTCTTATCGACGGTGAAGACGGAAAATCGCCGTAAATGACCTAAAGTGACTCACCAACAGTGTTTCACCGTGGATTCTCGAGTCTCACCAAATTGACGTGAACGTTTGCCCACAAAACCAACAGCCTACCTGAAATCCTAACCCAAACCACCCAATAATCTACTCACAAAACACTAACAGCACACGAACCTCACCGCACCAAATGTCTCTGTTTACTCGCGTTCTAGATGTCATATCCACCCTCCTTCCCGTGCACCTACCCAAGTCCACAAAACTAAACCGCGTAGATGCACCACCCCACCTCCTCTCGTACCACGACCCCTCCATCGGACCCAAACCACCACCCTCGCAAACGCTATTCCTCCCTCTCCGCAACCACCTAGCAATCTCCCCATTGTCGACCCTAGGCATGGCACAAACGCACGCTCACTACGAGGAAATCGACAGCATACCTGCCTCCGCCGTCAACCAGACGAGCGCGTTTGGCAGCGGGTGTTGGTGGCTCGTTCATCCGGTGACTTGTGTTGAGGTACTGGATTTGAGTACGAGGGTGTTGGTGGATCTGAGGGTGTGGATTGAGGAGACTGTGCCGAATGAGTTGTTTGTAAGCAAGAGTAGGGCTGTTATGGGATTCAAGGGTGTACGGCAAGAGACGTTGGGGAATGTGGTGAGGGAGTTGGAGAAGAGGAAAGAGAGGGGGGACTTGGAGAGCGAGGAAGGGTATGTGGGAGGTTGGCAGGCCGTTGGTGGAGATGGGGAGGAAATTGCTGAAGAGATGCCGAGGGAGAATGAAGACAACAGGTTCGATGAGCCAAACGGGGGCAAACAGAACAAGGCAGACAGACTGAGCCGAAACTCTGATGCACAGTTGGAAGAAGCTGCTGCGGCTGGGCGAAACGCCGCCGAGGAAGCGAGGATAAAGAGTGAATACGGGTATGTAGTTTGAGAACGATTGCTAGGACAACAACTTGGAAACCGAGAGAAGCAAGATACCTGGATGTTTCATACAAGGTTTCATTCATTGGTTAATATCTGGCTGCGAAATCTACGCTATCTGATATGTAAACATCAGATACCAGCCCAGAAATATGTCATGTCCAAGGAGATTCGTTGCCGTATCCTTGGTCCTATTTCATGTATATGAACTATCGTTGAACATCCGGGAACGGGGTATCGCCAAACCAGCCCATGTCCTTTAGCCCTGGTATATTGGTACCATCCGTGTACCCTTCCATGGATCTACAAGCATCATATATCGTTAAGCCTCATGTTGCGCCGGTTTAAAGAGGAAGATATAAGAAGAGAACAATAGACGTAAATGAAAAGTCAAGGCGACAGGGGGAATCATGCTTGCTTAAAGTCGAAAACCTTGATGGAAAAACAGAATGGGAAACTCCTCGCTATGCATGACCGGCCGTCATGTTATATAGACCGTTAACGATATTGCGCGTATTACGAAAAGCTTAGAACAAAGTCGCGCAGTCGATAGTAATAGGGATGGTCGACAGGGGTATCAATGCAGAGTCGAACACCAAATGCGGAAAAAGACATACTATGCCCTGCTCGGGTTGATGTTCTCCAGCTCGCTGCGCTGGCGCAAGTACTTGGCGGCAAGTTGATCACCACCCTTCATGGACTGCTCCATCCAGTGTTGTGCAACACACATTGTCATGGGATCGCTGCGGGCGGGATCCTGTGACGCTCTCCTCTCACGGTTGAGAAGCTCAGTCTTGAAGACCTCGCTGGGCCTGGTGAGTGGCAAGACGGTGCGATGAACGAGCTCGGGTGAAGTGAGGTAAAAGATAGCAAGTTCACGCTCGGCAACTGCATCACCTTCCTTGGCGGTGATAAGAAGCATGCGCCCGGCATCCTCCATGGTGTACTTGGAAATTGGTTCGTCGGCTGTAGCCAGTGTGGTGGATGACATGCCCGCCTTTTCGGCAGCACCACCACTGCTGACTTTGCCTGCATCGCGCTTGGAATTTTGGGTGATGACTTCGTCAACAAGCTCAACCATGATCCGGCAGACATCTTGCTTGAGGCCAAGAGCAGCAAGGCCAACATCCCAGAATGCCTTACCTCGCGCTGTCTTGTCCAGCATCTGCGCGGGTACAAATGATGCGATGTATTGCAGGTCTCGGAACAGTGTCTTGGGTCGAATGTTGGCATCGCGGAAGAGGCCTTGGATGACTTCAACAATCATGTCTGTGCTTGGTGGTCCAACAGGGGAGCGTGCACCGTTACGAGGCAAAGGAGAGGCGTTGCTCATGCGTTCTACATTCATGCTGTGGGAGCGACGTTCCTCGCAGTTGGCGATTGCCTCTTCCAGGTTCTGCGCACGAGAAGTCTGAGTGGCTGGCTCGCGAGAGCTGAGTTCTGGCATGGTGCCAAGAGTGGGCGATTGAGGAACTGGAGGAAGCGTCTCGCGACGGTTGTTGTAAGAGCGACCTGTCCGAGAAGACAATGAGGCTATGATGAGTAGCTCCAGCTCATACAATGCATGTAGCTTGGAGAAGGGATTGGGATGCGTTTGGAATCTGCCCAGCAGCCGTCGGAAAGCAACGTTGTATGGGAACTCAAGAAGCCCAGCCTTCTTCGCAGTGGCATTGCCAACTGAACGTGAGGTTGCGTCGCTTGAGGTTGAAGAATGCTCGCCCGCTGATTGATGAGCATCAGATGCGCTGGCATGTTGGAAAGTCGCAACAGGTGGGGCAGCTGAGCCCCGCTCGTTGCGGCCAAGTGTCTCCAAAGGCACGTTGCGTTGATCGGATAGCGTCTGCTTTCGAATGTTCTTCATGCTCTTCTTGGCAAGCTGCTTCTTGCGCTTGCGTTCTTCTTCATCCCTGCGCTCAAAGACGTCGTCAAGTAGATCACCACAGAACCATGAATCGGTCTCACTGCCGTTGGCGAAAACCATGGTTCCGAGATCACTCAAGAGAAGGCCTGTGAGTGTTTGCTTGAGATCAAGCATGAAACGACGCTTGTCTTCGTTGACCATTGCAGACTGCTTCAGCATCACCGTACCCTTTGAAGACGATGCGGTACGTGGACGAATACTGGTCGCATTGGTGGGCGACTGCGCTTGAGTCTGGAACGGCGACCAGAAAGTAGCCACAGAGTCAATCGACAGAACAGGCGAAGAGCCACCGAAGTAGTCGTGAGAGTCCACAGGATTCCTTCCCCAGGGGCTCTGTTCAAAGCTGGAAGACCCATTTCGGTTAGCTGCGGCACGTAAACTGCCCTGGCTTGGTCTTTGCGAAAAGTCGTGGCTACGTGAACCAGGTCGGCCATGGGTCTCGTACTCTTCGTCGCCAGCGATAGAAAGCGTGCCGACGCCAGTCAGGAACAAATCGCCCTTCTGTCGTCCACTTTCTAGGATCTGCTGATCACGCTTGTACAAGTCGCTGGACCAAAGCACGGGTCCGTCTAGAACACCCTCACCAATGATCTTGGTGACGCACTTGTCGACTTCGAGACAGAAACGGTGTATCCGCTCTTCGCCCTTGCAGAAATTCTCTACGCCGTATTGCATGAGCCATTTCAAGGTGATCTGCGACTGCTCATCTGATAGCTTGTTTGGACCACCGAAATCTTGAGTAGCGGACATAAGGTCGACGAGCTGAGCTTCGTTTTGACGTAGGAAGCTATTGGTGCTCCGTGGCTGAGAACCAGACGGACCTCTGGCATTGAGCGTCTTCGACTGTTGCTCCATGATCTTGAGGGCAAGTGCAACGTTTCTGGCATCTTCGTATGGCTTCGAGGTACGAACGTCCGTGATGTACCACATCTTATCACGGAGGTTCTTGAATGTGAGCATCATCTCTTCGACCATACCATCTGATCGCTCCTGAGACTGCTTGAGCCACACGAACCAAGCCTCGAATTCTTCGATGGCGTTGGCTGCTTTGCTAAGGAGATCACGGGGACCACGAGAGAAGTAGTTGAGGAGAGCGGCGTACCCATTCTTAACCAATGTCGGAGAGCTGAGTCTTTTCAGACTTTGCAAGGTCTTGTAGTACATGTGCGCATTCACGAAATCGGATCGTGCTTGGCACTGGTACATGGCGGTCTCGAGCATCGTAACAAGAACGGAGTTGTTCTCTTGTTTTTCGCCAACTTGCGGGTTGCTGTGGCTCCTAGGGAACTGTGGCGAGCGTCGAGATGAGACGTTCCTTTGACTTGCAATCATGTTCGTAAGCTGGCTTTGGCTCTGTGTTGAGTTGTACGGGTTGCGTGATCCAAGATTGTCGCTAACGTTGCGTACTGGGCCACGGCCACGTGTGCTCTTGCGGGTCGTCATTCGGTTGCTGAAGTTCTTCGATTCGCTGTCGGGTGCCAGTTGTTTTGGAATCTCGTATTCTTCCACCAGCTTGGCGATGGCCTCTTTCAACTGGTGGTAATCATTTCCAAGATCGAACCTGTTGCCGCCATCCTCGTCGTCGCTGCTGTCACTGTCTGGTGAGTCTTCATCGTGTTCGTCTTCATCGTCGAAATCCTTGCGCATTCGCGGCTTCAGCTGCTTGCCATCGGCGGAGATGTAAAGGACAGCCCATCGCTCTGCACACGGATGGCATGAACCCGATGTCGCTTCGAAGCCTAGAATGCGAGTCATTTCAGAACATGCCGATCGCAGCTGTTTTCCGTATTGCTCCGTTGGTGCTGGCTTCATCTCGGTTTCCGAGTCGGTTGTTGTCGGGTTGCCGTCCAGGAGAGGCTCTCGCGACGTCTGGTCGCTGGTCATGGAAGAGGCACTGGCACTCAAAATAGAGCTTGCATCAGTCACGGAAGCGGCCGCATTCCGGAATGGTACTGACATCCCGGACATGGATGAAGCAGATGAAGCGAGACCAGTACGACGCTGGCTGTCGTTGTCCATATGGCTAGATGATGGACGGCGCTCAGGGAAGAGGGCGTTAACCAAGGTAACAATGTCTGCTGGAGAGAGGACAATGAAGGGCTGGACTTCTACAGTTTCCCTAGGTGACGTGATGGCCTTTGCGGGTAGCAAAATTGGCTTCGAGGGGGTTTTGGTGTGCTTGAACCGGGCTAAGATGTTTTCGATATGTGTTCGGATCTCTGGGAGTATCGGTACTTTCTTCTGCCTGGATTCGTTGTTAGCCGACACTGTTAGTGTAATACAGGAGCCGGATCGTACCAGTTGTAGGTCATGTCCACAACGTATTTCTGCGCTCGGATGGCTACCTCCTTCAGGATTTTGATGCGGGCATGCTCGCTGATGTGGTGGCCTATCATGATGCCATGAGTCTAGCTGTTGTTAGTGTCATGGGTCTCGTATCGACAAGGGTGAACATGCCTCAGGATGGATGATAGCGTTCATGAGAAACGTAGAGAACAGCCAACGAGAAACGAAAAAGTTTTGAGAAGCCCTGCGGACGTTCTTCTCGTCCTCGAGCTTTCGGAGAATGGCATTTCCAATTTCCAGGACTCCTTCCGGGATACCGCCGGCACTAGGCTCATCATCAACGACCTCGAACAAACGCTTGACGGCCTTGTCGAAGAACTCGTCTGCTGCAATAGTATCTTTAGTCGAACGTTGGACCGGCATTCCAGGTCGTGCTGCCTGCTCCTCTGGCTTCTCAAGCAGAAACTGGCCATCCTGCAGGGTCTGCATAAGATAAAGCTCCAGGTTGGTCTTACCAGGCCACTCTCGCATACCTGCCCAGACGTCAAGTACAGTCCTGATGAAGTTTGGGTTGTTGTTCTTGATCAACTTGGCACAAACAGTGGCCCATACATCCGTGCGGCGAAGGTCCTCGGCCGAGTCGGGTCCGGACGAGTTGGCGAATATGGTGTAGACCAGGGCAGACAAGGGATCGTGGCGCTGAAAAGACAAGAGGCGTTCTACTGGGCTCGTTCCTTGCTGCTGGGGCTTTTGTGAGGATGCATTGCGGCTGCGGGCGTTTGCAAACATGACCGAGTCAATCGGATCCATGGTCTGACGGAAAGATGTAAGAGAAGTAAGCTCTTGCTGCGAAAGACTGGAAATGCGAGCAGCAAGAAACTCAGGATTGGTGCGGATCTCTGAAATGAAATCTAGAAGATTGTCCAAAATCTTGGACGGAACTTCGTTGAGGAAAGTCGAGGCAGAGAGGGGTTTCTCGCTCTTCATGTTCTTGGACTTGCCAAACTCCAGGTCCGGCTCCAAGAGGGCGTATTGCCTCGTGGCATCGCACGAGTTGCGAACGTCGTTCAGGGCATTGTACAGGGCGGCAAACGACTTCTTGTCGTCGGACCGGAAGTTGTCCACCAGGGTGCGGTAGGCAAGCTCTCCGCAGTGTACCAGACGTGCGGAGAGGGCGCTCGAGACAAGCCACCTGTGCAGGCGCACGCGGGCGTGCGTCTTGCGCTGCTCTTGGTAGCCCTGGAGGCGTATTAGGTGAGCGAGCTCGGCGAGGGAAGTCGCGGACGGCGGGATGGCTGCAGTTGGCAGGTACGAGTCGGTGTAGGAGGAGAGGTCGGCGGGCAGCAGGCGAGGCAGGCGGCCTGCGGGCGCAGACATGGAGGCGGGCATCTGGGGTCGCTGGAGCGTCGTCTGGTGGCCATGGCGGTCGTTGTTGTTGTTGTGGTTGTGGTTGTTGTCGACGTCTGGCGTTCCGCCAGGTCGACTGCCCATGGTGGTCGTCGTCGGATGCTTGGGCGCGCGAGGTGAGGGCGACCGGGGCGGAGCCTCAGTGGGCGGGTCGTCGACTTGAGAAGTAGTCACGGTAGTGTGCGAGGGCGTGTGGCTTCTCGACGACACATGGGTGACGGTGGGCGAGACGGCTACGAGTAGGGTCAGCATCGGCTCGCCTGCCAGCTCATCGTACATGGACAGAGCAGCGCATCGGTGCTCGCGCCAGCTATTGGACGCTGGACCGCTCGACAAGACCAAAGGAGCAGGAAAAGCCCAAGCAAGGAAAAGCACCTACGCGGAGTATTGCCAGCCTGCGCCGGCGAGGCTGTGAGTTGGGTTCGTCGCATCATGTCGCCATGAGGGAGCCCCATGGAAGCCCTACGGAAGGTGCGGACCTCAAGAAGATGGCAGTGATCCTCTACGGCATTGCCAGATGGAGCGACGGTATTGGGAGAATGGAGACTGCTTTGGGCGCGATCTCTCCACAGCTTTGGACGTATGCGCTGGCGCGTCTTGACTCTTTAGGTGGTAATGATACAGAGTAGCGAGGCCAAGCACGTGTGATTGGGCGCCTGTCTCGAGTCCCTGTAACAAGGGCGGGCAAGTCACGACTGCAGCTCAACGGCCCCCCTACTAATACTAGCTATACCGACAAAGGCGGTCATGGACAGCCAGCGGCCAGATACCGCGTATACACTTGCAGCGGGGGAGCTGCTTCAGATTGGTGGCTCACGGCAGACCGCCAGACTTGCCCACGGCCTCACATCGCCATGGAACTGTCCAGGCGATGACTTGCAGGAACAGCACATCGCTGTGGGACGAATGAGGGCCGACCGCCCAAATGCCTCAGCTCTGAAGGGCCCATGGACCCTCTTTTGCCCACACGTTTTGCATGGCCAGCCATCCCCGCCTCGCACAGAGACTCGTCGACAACGCACGCTTCTGATCGGCGCCGTCGTCTTTCTGTTGGAAGCTTCGGCGACGCTCTCCCGCCGCTGGTGCTGGCGAGCCATGTCGCCATACATAGAAGAGTCTAGCGTCTCGTCTCGGCCGCTTCTGCGACCGCCCAGAGACGCTACCCCTCCTCTCGCTCTCTCCATCACCACGACAGCAGACGACGCTCAGCAGCAGGGCAGAGCAGCTCGTAACTTCTCAAACACGCTGCTCGGGCGCGTCTGCAAGGCCAAACAAAGGGCAGCCCCCAGCAAATCACACAAGCGCCTGTCTTCTCGCCCTCCTGACGTGCCGGCTGTCGAGTGGAGTCGCGCTGCCCCTGCGCTGCCAGCGCATTCCTGTCCAAAAAGACCATGGCATGCAACATGCTGCACGCCAAAGCATCGCGCTGCACCGCTGTGAACCCATGGTTTCCCACTTCATATCCCAGTGCATGGCTAGTGCCTAGTCACTCTCCAGACCATCCATCATCCTGCCATGTACATGCCGTCGTTGTCCAATGAGCCTCACCGTCGCACCACGTACTAAACAGTCTGCAGCATCTGCTGCTTGAAGCTATCGCTGCAGACGCTGCGGAGCTTCGTTTCTTTTGCATGTTTGCAGCAACATTGCGTCTGCACCAGCGGCCTAGTGGGTGGCAGCTCTATCGCCATCGTAACATTACGAGATAACAACCTTGTGCGTGGGCGTGGAAATGTTACATTGAACATGTCCCCAAGTTTGGGTGTCGGAGATCGTTGTGCCCATCTGCCGGTCCTAGTCGTGTGCGAAAAATACCCCGCCACCACGAGTTGCCGCATACAGACCGCTCCTTCCTCAGGTACCTACGGCCCACCGACGTACCCATGGCCAGCGACGTACCCAACGGCATTTGGGCCGACGCTTACGTGCCCAATTGCTTCTAAGCGCCTATCTACAATGCAAGACATAGGAAAGTGTGGTGATCCCGCTAACCCGACACCAGCGCGCCAGCGTAGCGCTCTACCGGCACCATTGTACTCGATCGATGGCCTCTACAACTCCATCAGAGCTTGCCCGCTTGCACCCATAGTCAAGTCATGGCTTCCCTGAGTAGAGGTGCGACACGTTTCCGACTGTGCTGCACTTGTCGTTGCCACCAGGTTTTTCTCCACTCCCTCTTGCTGTCAATGTCGTCGGAATTCTGCCACTCCTCCAATCCCAACTCGTCTTTTGAATTCGTGGCAAACCTTTTGGCAGCTGACACGGCGCCGTCGTTGAAGGCCCATAGTAACAGTTCTCTCTGGAAATTGCCACCCGAACCCGTGGATGTGGTCATCAGGGAATACATGTCCAACTCTCGGTCCTTTGCGAATTCCTTCAACACTGCGAGGAATGCTTCGGCTGCCGGAGCGCTGGCTTCATCGCCAGCCTTGTTTTGGAGGAACTCGATAGACTTGACAACGGAGCTGACGCCGAGCTTCTGACCACCCTGGTCCCACTGCTTGTAATCTTTCCGAAGTATGTCTTGCAGCTTTAGGCTTCCAATGTCCTTTTTCGCTGCATTGATCTCCCTGTACAAGCTGGTTCGATCGAAGCTTGCAGCCAGCTGGGGACAGAGCATAATCTTAGCCTCTAGGTACTCGACAGCCTTACGGTCATGCTCGGTCGTCTTATTCGCGTCTTGGAGATTAGCCGTATCAATGAGAATACTGGCCAAGCTTAACTGGGCGACCTCCGCGTCCCAGCGCTGAACAAAGGCAGCGTCATTGGACATGCTGTCACCCTGCGCATGGGCTGCCCCAGAAGACAGGGCAGACGCCGAAGCCATGTCCCAGGACGGCTGACAGTAGTTTGCGACCAAGCTAGTGCAGCTACCACTCTTCTCGATGATCCTCGGCTCCTCACCTGTGTCTCCCGGGACTTTCTTTTCATCATCATGGTGGTCAATGACGCCAGCGACGCGCTCAGCATAAATCTTGCCCAACTGACCCTGCAGGGCATTGTGGTCTACCAGAATCCATTTGGTATTCTCGGGTACAAGCTTCGACTGTATGTCGGATAGGGCGGGTAAGTCGTCAAGCGTGATCAAGTGCTTCGACTCAATGTTGGCGTGTTTAAACACGGCAAGGTATTCCGGCCTTAGCTGAATATCCGCAGCTGGAATATTCGTGATTGGCACGTAAAGCGGGCTAAAGGCATTCCTGGGCGGTGACATAGACCGGATGTACGCGTATAGAATAGAACATGACATCGAATCAAGGTCTGCAATTCATGAGTTCAGAGCGCCCTGGTGGAGCAGAAGTCATGCTCACCCGCAGACTCATTGCCAATGACGAATGTAATCTTCTGACTGCTTTCAATGGCGCTCCGAAGAGCGCCTCTCGCGTGTGTAAGAAAGCCCCGTAAAGAATTTCTCGGCACTGCCATGATGGTGTTTGGCGGTGAGAGAAGTGGGAAGATTTGAGAGGTTGAAAGTAGACGAGCGAATGGCCGTGAAGAATACAGGTGACGTAGAAGAAGCTCGGACCACACCCCGCGCATCACGAGAGTGGGAAGGTGCGATGGCAGGAAGGCTGAGAGCAGGAGCGAAAATAATGGGGCGAGGACCAGTGAGCATTTCGTATTGAGAATTCTGTAATCGCAACCGCTTTAACCGCCGAACTCTAGCATCTCGCTTGCTACCTACCCAGCACTTGGAAAGGCGCCACACGTCCATAATGGTCTCTTGAAAGATACCTTTCACTACACTGGGACATTTTAGAACACGACCAGTGGCTTGCCTAGCTGATCTCAACGCTGCCTGCAGGAACTCCTCTGGTACTTCGTAATCTGCGTGCAAAGAACTGCATGATGGGCAGCATCTCTTCGCGACTGCTCGGCATACCGTCACCGTTCTTCTTCCACTCCTTGAACTCGATATAGTCGAAAGCATCTTTCAGCTTCATCATAGCACTATCCGTGACGGCAGATTTCTTGTTCGCCTTACATACCAGCACCGGGGTCTTGCTTTTGTTCTGCAGAGCTTTCAGGGGCACTGATTGTGACAGTGGTCCACCGATACTTATTACCCCGCCTAGTTCTTCCTCGAGCTCGGCCGCAACCTGCAGTCCGACCATGCCGCCTTGCGCGAATCCAAAGATCATGATCTCTCGTCCTTTGTAGCCGCATTTTTCGATGAGACCTTTGTGGATGACCTCATCTAGTACCAGACGTGTTGACCCCTGGAGTCCCGTGTCCATGTCCATCTCGCCGGTACTGGAGTCGAAGATCATGTCTTCACCCCAATGCATTCCACCGAGGTCGAACGGCACGGGGTTCGGTGCCTGTAAAGCGAGACATGCTGTTTCCGGTAGGTTTAGCTGCTCGCCGAGCTTCGTAAAGGGTGCGTTCGTATCGCCGAGGCCGTGTAGGAGGATTAGGATGTTCGTGGGTGGCTGTGAAGACGGCGCTGCAAAGGTCAGTAAGGGTAGGAGTGACATTGGCGAATGTGACATACGTGGCGTGATGCTGAGGGTCACTGAGGACGGAAAGTCATCTTTGGTAGGGAGTCGGCTCGGCATGTTGTCGTGAGGATGGAGTTGTGGCTGAGCACAGAGTGGAGTTCGACGCAGAAGCGACGATCACGGAGCTTCCCAACAAGCTTTCAGCAGGAAGATCAAGCAACGACACCCGTCTTCACCCACAGTGGAACGTGGACTTTCTTTCAAAGGCCAAAAATGATTCTCTCGGGCTCCTGTACGCCCAGCTGTTAGCAATTGGTGCTTCTCGCAACTCCAGCCCCTCAATGTCGGGATCCAGCCCCTCTATCATGCGAGGCTAAGCTTTACCAAGAAAGCTTATTTGGCTTGCCGTGCATCCCGTCCACATCCTGGCGCATTACGCACGCCTCTATACTACAACAGGCCAGGCATCATGCTCCAGACGTATTAATACGACACCTTGTCCACTAAGATGGAGCTGTTCGCGCGCTGGCGCATAATGTGGCGCGAGCATGAGCTCAAGGACCCCAACTATGCTTCACAGCTGTGCCACAAGTGGTCCCTGGATGGCTGAGCGATGAGAAAGAGAGGGGCACGATCGGCCCTGGTGGATGATTTGGTGCTGCAGATAGACGTATGAATGCTGGCCGCGTATGACGCTGACTGGCAGCAGCTGGCTGCTGAGAGATATTTAAAAGTGAGACCGGGTACGCTTTTGAGAACACAGCACTCAAATACTATCGTCTCGACAATTCAACAGCAGAATAACCCCTAGTTACACTCACACTACTCCTCCAAACCATCACAATGGGCTTCTGGGGTATGTCATCCATTCTGGTTGTTCAAGAGATCCCAGGATTAACTTCCATCGTGCAGACAGGAACGAAGACAACTACCAGCAGGTATACGAAAACGACAACTTCAATGAGAACAAGTCCAGCTTGGGACATGAGGTGATTGCTGGAGGTGCCGCTTTCGCTGGATTCAAGGCTTTTGAGGACCACCAGCGCAAGGAGGGTAAGTGCTCCCTCTTTTACGATTGCTACTCCACGCTGACACTTGAACGCAGGCCAGCCTGTATCGCACCAATTCGCTAAAGAGCTACTGGCTGGCTTCGCAGGTGCTGAGGTAAGCATTTTGTGGGCGAAGAAACGAGATGGAAGCTAATGGGGATGTGTAGGTTGACAAGCTTGCCGAGACAAAGGGCGAGGACTGGTTCGACCGCGAAAGGGCCAAGCGCGACGCGGAAGAGCATGCCAGTCGAATGTACGACGAGCACTACATTCAGAACCATGGTGCCGACCAGTACGACCCCCAGCAATATGGTCGCCCAGAGAGGTTCGAGCAGCGCGGATGGTAGCGGAGCAGACAAGGCTATGATTGGTGCAGCCGTGTAGAAGGAATGAACAAACCAATAGATGACTAGCTCATCGAGTTGCACACCCTTGCTTTTGCGTCAGCCCCTCAGAACTGTCAACGTGTTTCGTGAAAGATGCCAGCCACTGCCATGTTGATCATGTACAATCGGATGGGGTTCTTGTTATTTGGGTGAATGAGGGGGTCCACAGCCTATTACGTTTTCGCCAATGTCGCCAATCTTGCCAAGTGTGTACATGATTCGTGCAAATCTCGTAGACGAGAGACGAGAGACGCACCTCAGTGTGACGGCGCTCGCATTACGCTCCAAGTGCTCGAAAGTAGCACACGACTACCTTTGCGGTCACCGCCACACATCCGCGCGGTCAAAACTAGATATATCGGCATCCTGTGGGATCTGATGAAGCTGCAAGGAACGCGTTTGTGTACTCTCGTTTCGTCGTGTTCCGCTGTTGACGCGCCGACGACACGGTGATGAAGTTTGCCAAGTGAGACAGCGCGTCTGAACATTACCAGCCAACAGGACTGACTGCAATACCGTAGAGAATTAGAGCGCGATCTCGTTCCGGAGTGGCGGCTCAAGTACTTGGACTACAAGGTGATGCCGACTTCCGCTAGCCCACGTTTAGCACCGCAGTTGAACTGACGATGCCTCCAGGTTGGCAAGAAGAAGCTCAAGGCCATCGGTCGGGCCCTCCGCAACGTAGAATCCACCCCGCGGCTCCGGCGACGCGGCAACGTCCTCCCCTCGCCCTTTGATGCCGCTCCCAAATACACATACCTCAATCGCGACCATGCGCGACAAGGCGAGACGGGCAGCACGAGAGACGCCGAAGACCTGAGAACCCTCGCCATCACGAACAGCCGGAGCCAGCACAACCTGCAACAGACAGAGAATGGCAACCGCACTGGACGCACACCCGAAGAACAGCCATTGACACAGAGCGGGAGCCATGCCCGAGACTGGGGCAACAACTACGGCAGCTTTGGTGGGGACCTGTCTGGTCGCGCGCAGAACAACTCTATGGCCAGACCCAATGCCCCGCCGTCCCTCAAGCTCCCTGGTGCGGCTCTCGATCCTGACAATGTCTCCCCACAAATCGGAGGTGCGTCAGGCGCGTCAATGGGGAGGCAGAAGACCGTCAGGCTTCCATCTCCTGCAGAAGATGAAAATGGCAATGACAATGCCTTTGAGATTGGAAGGACTGTCTCGCCCAAAAAGCAGCACAATTCGCTGCCGAGCAGATACAAGAGCGTCTTCAGTCCCAAGCGCATGAACTCTCTACCAGGGCCCATTACCCAGCACAAGTCGCGTCCATCAGCACGCCGACTATTCTCGCTGAGCAACAAGACGCCTCCGGACAGCCCCGGCGATGTCCCACTCGAAGCCTACCGTGATCTCGACTTCCGGCAAGCCGAGTTCTTCAGCTTCCTCGATGGCGAATTGGATAAGATCGAGACGTTCTACAAGCAGAAGGAAGAAGAGGCGACGAAGCGTCTAGCCGTGCTCCGCGACCAACTTCACATCATGCGAGATCGACGTATTGATGATGTCATCAAGCGTCAAACCGATAAGATCAACGCCAAGGCCCGCAAGAAGCATGATGGAAAATATGTCCTAAGCAACGGCCAAAACAGCAGCTCAGGTGAAGAGAATCAGCAGGGCAACAAAACGAACGGAGTCACTCTCAAGGACGCTTTCCTCAACCCCATCGATGCTGCATTGGAGGCCATCAACGCGGGCAAATATGGCAAGAGCACCAAGAACATCACACAGCTTGCGACGCCAACCGCACTCCAGCCCAAAGATCATCCCGATAGTCGCCGCGACTTTGCTAGACGGCCCGAACTGCCCGATGTGCCGTACCAAACAGCGAAAAGGAAGCTCAAGGTCGCACTACAAGAGTACTACCGAGGGCTAGAGCTTCTGAAATCTTACGCGTTACTGAACCGGACTGCGTTTCGAAAGATCAACAAGAAGTACGATAAGACCGTCAACGCGCGACCATCGTCGCGTTACATGAACGAGAAGGTGAATCACGCCTGGTTTGTGAACAGCGATGTGATTGAGGGACACATCCGCGCGACCGAGGACCTGTACGCAAGATACTTCGAGAAAGGCAACCACAAGGTTGCCGTCGGGAAATTACGCATCAAAATCGCACGAGCAGGCGATTACACAGACAACACATTCCGCAACGGTCTGCTATTGTCAGCAGGCACCATACTGGGCATACAGGGGCTCATCAAAGCAAGTCAAATAACCGACTTGCATAATCCTGACAGCTCCGTGCTTGCGGTAAACACGAGCTACCTACTGCAGATCTACGCTGGATACTTCCTCATCAACTTTCTTCTTCTTTTGTTCTGCCTGGCGTGCCGGGTCTGGCATGAGCACAAGATCAATTACGTTTTCATTTTCGAATATGATACCCGCCACTATTTGGACTGGAGACAACTTGCGGAGGTCAGTAGCTACCGTGTCTATGCTGTTCCTAACACTAACGCACAGCAGCTTCCCTGCTGGACTTTGTTCATGCTTGGACTATGTATGCAAATCAACTTCCATCAGGTTGGGGGAGACGATCTTTATCTTTACTATCCGGTCATTCTCATTGGCATATCGGTCTTGCTTCTGTTCAACCCCTTAAAGATATTCTACTTCCGTACCCGCATGTGGTTGCTATACTCGCTGGCAAGTACTCTGATCATGATCCATAGTATCTTTGCTAACGCAATAACAGTGGCGCCTGTTGCTTGCTGGTATATATCCTGTCGAATGGCGAGACTTCTACCTCGGCGATATGTTCTGTTCCCTGACCTACAGCATGAGTGTAAGTCAGCCCACCGCATCTTTATTCCAATACTGAAAGCCCCAGGGTATCGCGTTGTTCTTTTGTCTCTATGCGCACGACTGGAACAACCCTCCGCAATGCAACTCATCTCACTTACGCGTCACCGGGTTCCTCAGTACGTTGCCAGGTATATGGCGATTGATGCAATGTCTACGCCGTTATAAAGACACCGGAAACAAGTTTCCCCACTTGCTCAACGGTGGAAAGTACATGGCGACTATTTTGTTCTATGCCTCCATCAGCGTTTACCGCATGGACCAGAAGACGTCCACCAAGGCAGTCTTCATACTTTTCGCAACCATCAACGGCATCTACACGAGCTTTTGGGACATCTACTACGACTGGAGTCTCGGTGACCCGCATGCCAAGCACCCATTCTTGCGAAAAGAGCTTGGATACAAGAAGGTCTGGTGGTACTATACTGCCATGTGCATTGATCCAATCCTGCGATTCAATTGGGTCATGTATACTATTACTCCCCTCCAGCTACAACATTCGGCCGTAACCTCTTTCTGTGTCTCCCTCAGTGAGATCTTCAGAAGAGGCATGTGGTCCATCTTCCGTGTCGAGAACGAACACTGTACGAACGTTGGTCGATTCCGTGCAAGCAGGGATGTACCATTGCCATACTACGTGCCCATGGATGCTGAAGTGGAAGAAGACCATAG
The DNA here is from genome assembly GCF_042100115.1 of Alternaria dauci. NCBI lineage: Eukaryota > Fungi > Ascomycota > Dothideomycetes > Pleosporales > Pleosporaceae > Alternaria > Alternaria dauci. Next base: position 3,757,673 of record NC_091273.1, read on the forward strand.
CTCGGGGATTCCGCGAGTGGCCACACATATCGACGAGGAACAGCCTGATGAGTACCGTCCACGGACACCGACAGAGGATCAGATCCGTCGTCCTGCTACAGCCACAGGAGCAGAAGTTGGACAGTCTCAGTCGCCTGCCCGCAAGCGCCGCGGCCCCCAGGACGAGTTTCGTCAATCTCCTCTGCAGCGCGCATTTACGCACGTCGGAGATATCTTCCGCGATGCACACGCCGAAGACTTTGAACGCAAAACAAAACCTGAGCTTGGCCGTGATCCTCGCGATGCAAACAAGACGGAAGAAGACGACTCGGACGACGAATCGGACAACGACGAGCAAGAAGAGGTTCCAGATGAAGATGGCAGCGATGCAGAAGTCGAGGTCGACAACGAAGTTGAAGACGATGAGGAGCAGAGTGCGCTGTCACGGATACGCGAAGACTTTGCAGTCGGTGTGAGCGGTGCACGAAGCGACCGTACACATCAAGAGTAGTTCAAGCCACAAGCACATGACATGCTCAACAATGCACGGATGAATACGCATATGAGAACCATGGCATTGATATTTCGTTTCTTCAATTTAGTATAACAGATTTCATCCCGTCTCCGTCGATCCCAACCACTTCTGCACACCGGTCCCTTTCCCAAAGCCCATCCCAAAAACTCCGTATTCCCGAACCAAGTTACCGTTCCGCGGCTTGTTCTTTCTGCAAGCAGTGTACAGAGTATTCGGCGTATACAAATCCTTCGGAAGGCACTTGAGCGCGCCATTCCAAGGACCAGTTTGTTCTCGTCTTATAACGAGGTGCGCCTTTACATCCATCTACACCGAGAGCATACTCGTTGCCATGGGCATAATCCCAACACATGTTTCTTGGTAGTTCGCTGGCGAGTGATCCATCACGCATCGCATCCGTCATCTCTCTCCCATCCTCTCATACTCGGTCCCCTTCCTCCTCTCCGCCGAGCTCCAGCTCCGAACTGGCGGCGTGTACTTGTACTTTGGGTCGAACGGCGCCCTGCACTTGTCGCAGCGGTACACGCCGTCCTTGTCGGGGCCTAGTGCGATTGGCACTATGTTGGGGCATTTAGCGCAGAACCAGTCGCCCTTTGATTTGGGGCAGTAGGCGATGCTATTCAGGCAGGGGCCGTTGTGCGAGGCGGGGTTGGGGAAGTCGCATGCAGAGCAGCGATATGCAGTTGCTGCTGGCATCTTTGCTTAGAGTACGAGTAGTTGGTTGGTGGTGGTCTGGTATTTTGCTTGTATGAGATAGAAGAGTTGATAGTAAGATTGCAAGGGCGAATTGTGTGATTGATGTCTCTATGGATCGTGCAGCCGGGAGAGGTGGTATTTAGACTTGAGATAGTTGGATGGTTCTTTTGAGATTCTTCTTTCTTTTGGTCTTCGTACCGACGAATTGCTATACATATGCAAAGAGGAGGTTTGTGCGCCGTGGGGTGGTCGGCGACGAAAGATTACCACAAAGGCAGAGGCCCGGATTCTTTCGGGTTTGTTCAAAAAGCTATTTTGGCCACCGACAGCACCCATTGCAGATGGGCGAGTGCCCACACCTATCTTTGAAGTTTCCTTGCCCCCAGGACGTCATTTCTGAAGCACCCAACACAAAACTTAAAGTCGAATGACCTCACACTACTCAATCAGACACCTTCACGAATAGTGACCCAGCCCGTATACAGCCTCGTTCAGCCCGAGTATTCGGTCGATGAAACAACACTTTTCACTGTACTGTTCTCTCGTGGCCCTCTAGCGCGCCGTGCGATGTGTTCTTGGCGGGAAAAAGCAAACGTGAAAATGACGTGCACGCCGCCATCTCAGCCGCACTAATTGTGAAACGGATAACAAGACGTTCATCTCGAGTACGTGGCTGCTTCTGCGTGTCCGGATTTGCTCCGGGCCACGTTTTCTTATGCTCCGTTCCACGTGGACGCGGTCCCAAGCGTTGCAGACCAACGTAGAATGACAAATAGAATGGGTAGATAACCTCTGAAGCTTCGAAAATGAGGCGGTACTGTGTTCCTTTTTTGTGTCATGTTGACGAGACTGACGGCTGCCGAGGGATATAGAAAGCTGACGTCGCGCATTGTGAGGAACTACACTGTATGATAGGTGGATGCTTGGAAATCATATCATGTGTCAAGCCTCATCTTCCTACGAATGATACGGGCTTGGTCTTGGCCATCGCCTTGCGATACCCACCTACTATGGAACCTGCAACAATTTACCTACCTAGGTATACACCACCACATCATGTTGTCTTCATGGATTCATCTTACCCCACATGGCTACAAGCTTGATGAATTCCTCGTCATCTCCAAACTCACCGTCTAGGCCTATGACCTTCTTCCAAACCGCGTTATGCTCTTTCAGTCTGTTCGCCTCTGTTTCGTTGACTTCATTGAAGAAGCCATACAGGGCCCTACCGAAATCACGAACCTTATTCACTAGTCCAATCATTTCCATAGGAATCGTCTTAAGAGATTCAAAACCAGCATCAATGGTATCAATTTTACCCAGCTGTTCGTTCTCGGTCCTCTCCAAGTTTTTTGTTTGCTCCTCGAATACAGCAAGCAGAGCCTTGGCTTGATCGCTCCTATACACCAAAACAGCGGTTTCTCGCATAATGTCTTGTTGATTTGAAGTTGTGCAAAATCGTTTTCTCATGGAACATTGCGCTTTTTCTGCCTTGATGATGGCGGACTCGGCTGTTAAAAGTACTGTTCTTTCCACGAGCTTGCGGTAGTTTCGGATGAATGTTTTGACCGCAAGATTGCGGTCGTTGAGCTTCGCGATCTGGGCAGCCGGACAGAGGTTCAAAGCAGACATTGCAATGCGACCGATTCTGGTGAGATGTAGCAGCAGGATTATTAGAGGTAAATTTATGTTGTAATGTGTTGATCGTTTTCCATAGCAAACTTGGAGATGTCATTTGATCTATGAGTCGGGAAGATATACCTCTAGATATGTCTGAATACTCGACGGACACTATGAATACATCCAGATGATATATGTTATTGTACTGCTTAAATGTTTCTCACTCGATAGTCCTTGTAGTAATGGTTTGGCGTAAGAAAACCAGGGCCGATTTCCGTGGACTAACATGTGAGTCTTGATGGCATGAAGTGGCTGCTTAGTGCCTTTGCTGAACTCTTCTATAGGAGTTGACGTCGATCTTGACAGGCGTATTCTCTAAGCGCAGTAGACAAACCTGGGTTGCCTAAGTCCTCTGACCTTCGTGACGACCATATCCATTTGGTCAAAAACAAGCTCGAAGGCATCAACAAGTTTGTTACATCGACGGCATGCCAAGTGGCGACTAGACTGCTGCAGAGACGACTGATGCTAGGGACCTTTCTTCGTTCATAACAACCCGGATGTCATTTTAAACGATGCTTTCGGCAGACTGCAGGAAGTGGTGTAGAACGGGGTTCCATACGGCTGCGGCGGCTAAATTTAAGCATTCTGGTGCTTGCCGGACAGCCAAAGTGGTTCAACGCAATGTTGAAAGTACGAACAGTTGTAGGTATTGCAGTCTTGGAAGTCACTGGCAAAAATATGAGAGGCCCATATTGGCGGGGAAGTTGTCGTTTACGAGAGATTAGGGATAGTCGTGGTTTTAGTGCAACACTAATGGCGCTATGAGCTGGTGTTAATCGTCCAGCACATGTATTCTTGACCGACTCCAGGTAGACATCTTGGGCGATTTCATGGTCCGGGGCGTGAATTAGCTAGACCATGCATGTAGTCATACTCATCGTCGACCTCATATCATGGTCACCTTCCATCTGTACTTGTCTTCTTGTGTTCGCGGACGTCTATAGTCAAGCCCAGATGTAGACAAGGGAATCATCTCACTTACACGCATGCCGACTCCGTATCGGTTGCTGGTGGCGACTTGGCGTAAGGTAACAGACGTGCTCGCGGGCATTGCTGGCATGAGAACATCAATGTAAGCACGGAGAACTCAGTTATAACATGTCGTGTGATGCTTTCATCGGCGTCGTACAATGCGCCGGAAGCATTAGGAACGATAGGAAGAGTCAAGGGCAGGTGTCCAGAACAAGGCCGTAAGTAGAGCGCGAAATGACAGCACATAGCGTGGGGGTCTGTGGCTGCCATTGTCGAATAGCAGGAGATGCTTATGCCGTGGCGCCGCAAAACGCTGTCATTTACAAGACGGTCTTCCAAGGTACGTCCTAGGGGCTGGGAAGTCGCCGTCGGGACGAAGCGAGGCGACTAGACCGCTTTAGGTAGGATGCCCGCATGGGTGTCGCAGTCATCTTCGTCACGACTTCGATTTCAGGCGCGTTGGTTGAAAGAGATCGGGAGTGGCTTGACGCAGTGCAATATAGAGATCATTCAATGAACAGTGGTTGAAATACGCAAACCATCGAAACACAATACCCCAATCGTGGACCGCCTGCGACGCGGCGCAGAGGACAATCGCTGACTCGTGAAAGACGTGAAACGAAGGTGATTCATGCTCAAACTAACAAGGGCATCTAGAACAATTGAAGAGCCTCTACGCTGTATTGATGGGACTGCTAGCGCCAGGCACGGAACTGGGAGATGAGACGGATCGCTGCTCATTTCGCGCACGGAAGCGAACATGTAAAGGCGATCGGATCGGTGGGTGAAGCCGCGGCTGCGCTGATATGTATCATCTCGGTAGTTGTCGCGGAGAGGCCAGGTACGAAATGTAGCGCGCGGAATACGAGTGGGAAGGAGAAAAGAAAAGATCGTTGACGTAAATGCTTCCGCGGAGCTTAGACTCGACGCGACATCACATGATCAGGCCATCACCGGAATGCAGTCCGGCGATGATCGGTGTCCGCATCTCAGTAGCGCCCTGTCACACCGCTCGCAAGAAGATGTGCAACAGGTCTCGCGGGGTAGGCAATGGTGTTGAGGGCGATTGGGTCTCGTGAGCCTCAGCAGATAACGCAAGCGGATGCATGTCATTTCCTTGGCCTACCATTGGTGCGGGCAGTGCTACGCAGAGATATGAGGGCTCGCAGAGGCTGCAGAGTAGAGTGGTATGGTCCATGGCACACAGGCAGGTGTGTCGAAAGAAGGACGCCTCGTGACGCTGGGTAGCGCCACCAAGGTCCGCGTGGGCTTGACTTGACATGTTACTCAACAAATCTAAAAGGAACCACGACACGGCCTTTGTGGGAACTGCACGCAAGGCTTTGAGATGCTCGCACTGTGGAGTTTGGGCATTGCTAGCAGGGTGATCGATGCTTTGGTCTTCGATGTCTTTGTCGAACAAAGCAAATGATGATATTCCATGGCCCGCGGCAGCCGTGCAAGCTACGACCGTGGAAAGTACGGTGAGCAAGCCAATAGTTGATACAGGGTTGCTTTGCCTGCCTCAACTGCAGCACCCCTTGGCGGTCATCCTCACCATGACGTATGAGTCGGACGACAAGGGTAACCCGCGTCGGGCAAGTCCAAGATCTGGCCTAGTAAAAGTCAATCGGCGGGTTGACACCTGCAAACAGCAAATCCAGCACGCAAGCTTGAGGGCGTGGGCGAGCTGGCGTGTATCGGTCCCAGAGTGGGCAGCTTGCCCTCGCCGGAAGGGTGCTTCGAAACATGAGTTCAACGGCCGGGGTTTTTCGAGCAATCGGAATCGAGGCGGCACAAGCGAGGCTTGTGAGGGCGACTAACAGGGAACGGCGAGGCTGCAGCACGTTTATCGTGAATGCGGGAAACGCTAGTTGGGGGCACGGTGCATGTCGCGAATCCATTGAGGGGAATCTGTCGGCCCGCGCTTGCTCTCACCTAGTAGTGGCGTTATGATAAGCTGTTGCCCGTAAAACCTTGATTCCCATCTTCTGCTATTATGCGACACTCCTCAACCTCCATTTCCTAATAGTCGTAATCCCGCCAGCATGCCTCCCGATCCAAAGGACGCGCCCTTCCCCACCAAGCAGCTCATTATTCTCGGTGCGTATGGCCGCTGCAGTGATGTCATTGTGAGTGGCTGTTTCTAACCAACCGCGTAGGAATATGCCGATTCTCCGAGCCTCTCGCCTTCAACTCTATTCTGGCCTATTCGGCCCTCATGGTTCAAGACTTGGGAATTAGCAGACACGATGCTTCTTTCTACGCTGGGCTCTTGGTGTCTGCTTACGCCATCGCCGAGGCCATGACGGCCCCGTTATGGGGAATGGTTTCTGATGTCTACGGCCGGAAACCTGTTGCGCTCATTGGCTTGCTCGGCGTTGCCCTGTCGAGTCTCCTGTTCGGTGTTGCGCAGACGTACTGGGTCGCGTTGCTTGCGCGCTTCATCGGCGGTGCATTGAACGGAAATGTTGCAATCATGCAAACCATGGTCGCGGAGTCCGTCAAGAACCCAGCCCACGAACGTAAGTAAATCGCGCAGTACCCTATTCGGCAGGTCCATCTAACCAGAGCTAGCGCGTGCATATGCTACACAGCCCTTCGTCTGGACGGTGGGCGGTATCATCGGTTCAGCCATGGGCGGCTTCCTTGCCCAACCGGCACGACTCTACCCTCATGTTTTCGACAAGCATGGTCTCTTCGGACGCTACCCGTATCTTCTTCCTAACCTCATCGCGGCCATTGGAATCATGCTAGCCATCCTCCAGGGCATGATCTTCTTGGAGGAAACACTTGTCCGCGAAGAGAAAGAGGACGGAGCAAACGGTATCGCCGACCACCATGATTATCACGACCATCTGGACACTATCAACGAAACTCCTGCCAACGAGCGAAGCCGTCTTCTTGGACCACCCACAAACCACCCGCATGCAAACCGCGAGGCCCGAGGCTCAATCGCTGGTTCTATCCGGCACCGTGGCTCTATCGCTAGCTATACGCGCGACAGGTTGGCCTCCATGTCCGTTTCTGGTAGCATTCGACACATCCGCAAACGGGCTTCTTTCTTGGAAGAGGGTATGCCCATGCCCTTTGACCAAAGGTTCGATATCCGGCGTTCGTCTTTTGGAACTATGCACTCGATCAAGATCCAGCAAGACGTGCTACCCATGCGCGGTGGGCCGACTCCGAAGCCCCGCAAGACTTTCAACCGGACTGTAGTTATGATCGTCCTCGCAATGTCCATCTTTGCTTTCCATCAAATGGCCTTCATCTCGATCCTTCCGGTTTACATCCTTGATACGCCCACAACGACTGGCCTGGATTTCAAGGGCGGACTGGGAATGGATTTGCCAGACGTAGGAAAGTTCCTCACGGTGAACGGCTTCATCACTCTGTTTGTCCAGGGCTTCATCTTTCCCATCTTCGTCGAATGGGCTGGTGTGTGGAACTCGTTCATTTGGATGATCATTCTCTACCCGATCACTTACCTGATCGTGCCCTTCATCAGCGCTTTCCCCCACGAGCTCGAGACCCCGGGTATCTACCTTTCGCTTTTCCTGCAGGCGTTCTTTGGTATCATTGTGTTCCCATGCGCCCTGATCTTGATGAAGAATGCTGTTCCATCGCCCCTCGTCCTTGGACGCGTCAACGGTATCGCGATGTCGGCCTGCTGTCTAGCGAGAACAATTTCTTCTCCTCTCATCGGATTGATCTACTCACTCGGAGGATCCGCAGCAGCGTGGTTCGCCCTTGCTGCTGCTGCCATCTTTGGAATGATCCAATTGTTCTGGGTTCCGAAGGAGGATGTCGGTGCCGTTCAAATTGATAACGGTCTTAAGAAGGTTATGCATCATGACATGGACGAGGACGCGGTCGACGACATTTCTATCATTGAGTCAGTCCGATGATAGAGTTCAAGACGGTAACGAAAGCATGGTGCTAAAAACGGTGGATCATCGAGTAATGTTTCTTTTTAAACGTCTTGGAATTCGACGTTGCATGTTCATCCGGTGTTTATGGTTTGGCTCGATGTGCTTACGTCTCGAGCGCTCGTTTTCTATCTTCTTTACGGATGCGAGCATCTGAGCGGTTAGATTTCTTGCATAGCGACCTGAGAGATCCAATGTCATTCATGTCGTGTCTTGCAAGGACCTCAACTTTGAAATGGTAATGGGTGAAGCTTGATAGCAGGTCTATTCCTGTGATGATGACCCACTTGGACAGTCCGTGCAACCCGTCTTACTCACGCACAGACAGTTATCTAGTGCAAGCTGATCCGGGCCCACAGTGGGCCCACTCCAAGGTTACCACTGCGTTGGCGCAGCGCACGGGATGGTGGACATCCGGTAGAGCGATCACGATGGATAAATGCAGTCGTAATGAAGGAAGAGATGTGCTTCCTATAACGAACCAATGGATCTGGAGGGACTGCTTGGAGGTTTCGAATGACGAATGTTGAGATTGCAGAGCTTGGATGTTGTTGCACCTGGCGCAATCAGGCCTCTGATTATATTGTGTCGTGCGACGCTTGGATGTCCATCATCCTTAAGTTTGTACCAGCAATAGCAACATGATGAAGCAAACAGTAAGCAGCAACCACAAGATCCACCACGATGACGCACCAAAAGCAACCCGGAATAGGAACGAAAACTATGAGAAACACAGAGACAGTTCATAGACGGTATGACAGTGTTCTGAACTGTCCTGAGGTGCTAAAATATCCAGCCGTCATGTGTGCGAATGTATCTAGGCTGCTGCTGTCTGCACTCAAGCGCTTTGGCGGGATACCCTTTTACGCGCTTTTCCATTAAATTCCTGCCTGTATTCCAAGCTTCGCGGGTGTATTGCGATTACTGGGTTATGTTGTTGGCGGAACAGATGAACATGTATTTGTGGCAGGATGCACCGTGCGGTATTGATTGGCGTTGACATGGCACGCTTGAACCATGTGGCATATCGCGAAAGGCACTTGTGGAGACAGCACCGTTGAAGACATGAAGTCGGGAAAGTATCATGGGCTCGATATCTGTGTAGTGCGTTGTTAAGGATGTTTGCCAACATAGATGACGAGGAGAGAGGTGAAGTCCCGAGACGATATGCAGATATGTTACCTTTTCCATAGGGGAGCATTCACTTGCATCCAATGGAACAGGCGTCTGTGCTGCGAGCTTCTGTTGTCGTAAGGTTGCTGTCGAAGTCGTGAGTGAAAGCTACCTAGGTACTCCGGCAATGAAGTTTGCCGGGCGAACAAAGTCCGACCCCCGGCTTGGCAGAGAGCTGCATCTCTCTGAGGTAAGCTGGCCCTAGACGGTTCGCAGCGTCCTATCTTTTCCACTAAATCATTTCCGCTTGCGCTTTTGGTGATGCTTCTCTAGCAGAAGCGACTCACTATGACGCTTGACGAAGCAGCCCGACCATGGATCATTGGGGCGACCCTTGGGCAGACAACAATGCCGACGACCAAAAGTCGCCGGCGAAGATCGAGGTGAACGCACCACAGCCACCCGCACTTGCACCCGCACCCGTGCTGTTAAACGGTCTCCTCGATGATGCTGGATGGGGGAACGAAGACGAGAGTTTCGGAGACTGGACCACGTCATCTGAGCAAGATACGACTGCCGCTACACCCGCAGAGACGCGCAAAGCTGAACCGAGTCCACTGAAGAATGAGCATGCGATTGAACATGTCCCGCGTTGGGACGTACAGGAGACACGTGATGATGACCTGCCGCACGCAGGAGACACGTGGGCTGGACAGGCGGAGGACACTTCTGATGTGGACAATGTGGCTTCGGAGACTTCAGACACGTCGACCACGATACAGCCGGACAATGCTTCTGGCCAAGCCCCTGCCGCTCCTTCGAATCGATTGCAGCCCGACGACGACTCTTCTGCGCGACCCTCTACATCCCCGTCTGAAGCGAGCCGTCACGAAGCACCTCCCGAATCGCCGCGAACCTCGTTCGAAGAGGAGACTGTCAACAAGGAACAGACCGTGGAAGCAACAGAACTCGAGAAAGAAGTCCAGTCGACAATAATAAACGATGAGGAGAGTGAAGTAGAGGCCGGAAGCTCGAGCAACGATAGTGCAGACGAGGAGTTTGGAACCTCTACAGAAGATACCCTATGGACAGAGGCTCTTTCTGGCCAGTCAAAGACCACACAAGACGCTGCGGATGATACCAAAGAGACATCGTCAGAGCGCCCTAGGTCTCGCTCTGGCTCGCCTACAATATCCTCGAGCACCACTCCTGCTGCCTCGCACAAGGCCGATACATATCAACTCGACAAAACTCTCCTCGACGAACTCTTTCCTCCCAATGACGCTGCAAACCAGCCGGAAGAGGCTCCAGACGACCCGATATACTCAACGTCTGGGCGCAAAGCTTGGTACAGGCTGACGCGCAAACAAACCATGAGAGAATTCAATAGCGGAAACGGGGACGACAACTACATTCGGGTTACTTGGGCAGGTTCTGAGGTCAGATCGCAGGTCAACAAGACGGTAGCAAGATGGGCTCGTGAGGACCGTCTTTCTGGCACGGGTCCAGGAGCTAGAGCTTCGTTCTACTGGGACACGCCAGCACCTCCCGAACCTATAAATCCAAGAGGCCATTTGCGCACCAAGACCTCCGTTCCCACACCACGAGCAGTCGAGGCTGCACCAGCCAGACAGAGCCTCCCTCCTGTGTCTGCCGACACGCCAATCGCTTTTAACTGGAGCTCCGCGACAACCACAACAGATCCTTGGAAGCAGGATAGTCCCGGTCTGCGCTCCATATCTCCACCTGTCGTGCCGAAGCCTACTGCTGTAGCCAACGCCCAGACTCAGGAGCTTCGCGCGGTTTCGATCGATCTTGCACGCGACGTTGGGGGTACACAAGGGCAAACGTCGACTGAAACGCCGGCTGTCGCAACGAAAGCAATCCCACCTCCAGGGTTAACCACGACCTTGGCAAGTCCTTGGGAAGAGCCCAGCGCATCGGACACCAATACTTTCAATCAAGAACAACGCGCGAATGTGCCTACAGACGATGACGATGATTGGGGTGAGATGATATCAAGCCCTACAGTGCCAACTCCAGCCTCAGCCTTCCCAAGCTCTATACCGGCGACGCTCGACAGCACCGTGTCAGCTTCCGCGCCACCTCCAACGACTCCGCCGACCCAGGATCGCTCAGCCGACGCCATGCACATCGTGCGCCTACGAAGCACCATATCGCCTACGTCAGCGATCTTTGGCCCGAAGAGTTTTGTTCCATTCCATGCTGAACAAGGGCCAATTGGACCTGGGCTCTTGAAGCCTGCTAAGCGACCCATCGATGTCACGCACGAGAAGACCAAGATTGAGGATTTTTCGAAGCCTGTTCCACCAATTGCCCAACAAGACGAAGTTCAGGTCGATACATTACCAGCGCATGATACGCCCGGTGCGGATGAAGTTACTTCTGATGGAGTCAAGGTTGCGGAGTCCAAGGATATGCAAGACGACGATTTCTCTGCATTCGCATCCAGTACCTTAGAACCAGAACCCGTCCGGCCGAGCACACCGCCTCCAGCTCCAGTGATGCCAAATGAGTCTACTATAGATGCATGGGCGGATGCTGATTTCTCTTTCTTTGAAGCGGCACCAGCGTCAAGAGCGCCGGCGCAAACCACGCGCGATTCATCAGATCCATTCTCCGTGTTCGAAACTCCGCCCAGACCTTCCAGTGTCGCGTCTTCAGCGAAAACGTTCACACGATCGTCTCCCCCACGGAATGTAAGTCCCCCTTCGATACAACCGTTGACTGGGGCTACGAACGCTGCGCAACGAAGGAAGAACGAGGAAGAGCAGGTCATCCAGAACATTCTAGCAGGATTGCCTGACTTGAGTTATATGCTGCGTTGATGCTATATCATGATTAGATGGACTTATCATTGCTGTTGGCTGCATATCGGACGGCGTTTCAGGTGCTTGGTTATCCATAGTAGATTTTGCGTCGTTGAAAGAGTCACAGTGTGGCATGAGGATATCCATCCTTTGTACATGCTTAAATTACCCATCATGGTCATTGCCCACAGTCTCTGTAAACATTGAACTGTGTGTTTCCCCTTATCTTCCTATATTCCCTGCGTTACTTGGCACATACTTCATCTTCACTTGGTTCCAAGCGCTCGAGCCTGGTTAGGTTATTACCATTCTCCTCGTTGTCTCTGCCAGGCAACCGCTGCCCTCAGCCCTCGAGTGTACAGGTCGTTTGGTCCACCACTGTATGAAATAATCTCCCACAATACTCCTTTCTCTTCCAAATCCTCAATCTCAACCCGAAAACTACTTGCATTCCCAGGGTCAACCCCTTACAACCTCGGCCTTTACCATCAAATACACTCACGGACTTTAACGAATCACAATGCCTAATCGCCGTGGCCATGGACCTCGAGAAGAACTTATACCAGAGGGTCTCATGTGGCGTCCTCCCGGAGACTCCTCGCCTGGCTGGCATTTTGTTCGACCGAGTCGGTCTCATGGCCGTAACCAGAGACAGACGACCAGCAACCGTGATCTAGAGCCCATGATACCTCCCTCCTATGACCTCGAAGCCAGAGGCGTCCTGCGTCGGCAAGCTGAACAACATGGCTTATCTCCCTCTTACCCTGCATATTGGTCTAGAGTTTACCAACAGGATTTCTACGGGTTTGGTTATCATTTTCAATACTCCGCAGTTGAACGCCTCCATCAGAGTGGTTACTCTCAGGTCGCTAGCACGGCCCAGAGCTCTATGGCTGCTTGGGGCCATGGTCATGGCTCGCCCTGGAACACCGCTTCCGGCCCCGACCACGATGCTAATTTACCCCAGGAGACGACGGACAAATTCAAGCACGATCAAGATGCATCGCATAGCAATGTTACCAGCTCCAACCACAATGACGACATTGCGAAGCGCTATGCTCATATTCCTAAACACGTTCGTCAACATCCTCGGTTCTGGGAGGTCGCAGATGCTGCGGAAGCAATCAAGAAGTTCAAAAAGGGAGATCGGGAGTTTGAATCCTATGAGGAGGTCTTGAACAAGATCATGAAGGAAATAAACAAGGATATTAAGGATACAAGGGCTTGAGCTAGCGATGGGTCCGCAAGAGTGAGAAGAGAGGAGCTGGTTATTTCAGCCTATAACGAGATGTGATGGGAATGATGCATACCGGGATTCTAGATAGGCACGCTTGTTACATAGGTGCAAGTATGTCTTCTTCGGTAAAAGGTTTCTAGTACAATCATGCTCTAGCGATATACATTTGAATATGACTCTATTTGACAGCTCTTTAGTGGCCGCACATTGCTGTGTCGTAAACAATTTTCAGTTTCTCACGCAGGCTGTCCTTTTTCTTGTAATGCGATCGGTTATAAGTGGCCGGGAATCACCGTCTTTCACGTTCACTTCTCACCTACCAAGTCCAGTCAGAAAACTGATCAGGCTACCGATCTTCTCTCTAGCGTTCACTACCAAACGCTCTAGAGTCATGCGAGCTACAGCAGTTGTTTGCTCAAGTGGGGCGGGCGCTTAAGTCCCGAACGCACCGCGACTTGTCATTTTGTGTTCCTGTACCCGGTCCTATACTGGAGACTGACACCGGCCGAACAACGAGCACACCTACTAACATGGACGACACTTCCACTGAGTTCGCTCAGCTCACCATCACTCCGATTGAGACCTTAGTGGCATGTAATCACATTCTCGACACCGTGGACAGCGCCATTCGGAGTCCTTTCACTGATCAAACGAGCACTGGCGAGATTGGCGATATTTGTGTTGAAGTCACAGAGCTGTATCAGCAAGACATATGGCCACTCATTACGCTTGAAAAATCGTCCGTTGGTCGGTTGATTGATAGGATTCTTGGGTTGGCATCATCTTGGCTGGAGCTCTCCCCGCTATTCGATGCGAACGACCGGAAGACCAAGATGCTGAAGCAGTATCTAGAAGGGCAGTTAAATTTCTTAGCCACTGGCGTGGAGGTCAACGACAATGGTATTATCAAGAACAGGGATATGGTTCTCGTCCGGCAGGCCTCATACACAGAACTCATCTCCTTAACGGACTTCTCCCACTGTACTACGGAGAATTTTATGCTCTACTACCGCAAGTTCCTGACCGAGATGATCTGGCGAATGGGCGATCCTCTAGAGAGGCTGTTTGCACCAAGATTCAAGGGAGAGTTTCGAAGGCTTGTAAAGCATACCGACCGCGCAGGTCTTCCGGAGCACTTTGGGAGCTTGAGCGTTTTCGGTATGTACACCAAGCCATCGCATGGTCCTCGACACTAATTACAGCTAGATTCTGCGTCCACCGTTACAACATGCGCCCCGCTAGTTACCTGTGCCGCCTCTCCAGACCTGACCGCGTGTCCAGACACACTCATCGAAGACTCCGTCTCTGAGGGAATACCGCACAAGCTGCCAACCCTCAAGTACGTCGCAGTCATCGAGACCGATACCGACAAAGCAATTTATGCTCTTGAGCCTTCACATGTGAATGAGAAGGACCGCAAATTGATGGATAGCGCGCAAGCCATGTGTAATGCGATGATATCCAAGGGCTACGGAGGAAAGGTTAAGCTTCAGGACATGATGGATATAGCTGTCAAGATGGCGAAGAAGTGACAAGCGCACAAAGACAGCAGCTGGTTGAGATATCGCAGTATCCATCATGTTTGCAGCCAAGTGGGGGGACAGTGCTGCAGTGAAGGCTCAAGGAGGTTGCAAGGCTTCGACGCGAAGATGAAGTTGCTGAGATACGTTGAAGCACTGCAGTCATCGCAGGCTCTTCAAGTACCTAGAGAAGAAAATCAAGTGGCTATGATATATTCGTGTTGATCTGGGTGACGTGATGAGCTTGCAGAAGTAAGAAGTAAGTACATGAAATGAAGACAGGCGCGGTACGCCATGATTCCGTACGCTCTCAAGTGCTCAGGTCCATCACATTACTATCCTCCTCCTTGCTCAACCCGAAGCGAACGTCTAGCTTCTTGATTGTGCTCTGCCTCAGTTCTTTTGACGGCCAGCCTGTACTCGGCAACATGACTTTCTTATCCCTCCTCAACTGCCTCGGAATCGGTACATTCTCTCCAGTCTTCTCATCTACCCATCCGTAAGCGACAAAGTCCAGGTAATGCTGTTGCACATTGAGCCCTCTTCTTACACCCTCGGTGATGACCATATCCACAGCATGCATCATTGGCATGCCGTCTTCATGCCAGCCCTCAAGACGCAGTAGACCCCACTGCTCTTCTGGAACGCCAGTATCGCCTTCGTCTTCGAGCCAGGGATGTGCTTCGACGTCAAGGTCCTCGTTGAGATATGTCTTCACGACCATGTCGCTCGTATTATCGTAGTTCAGCTTCAACTTCCCACTCAGCACCTTCCACAAGGTTTCCAAGCTCCTTTGACTAAGCAGCAGCGATCCCAGCTGACAAACACCGTTGCCGAGAATCGGGTCAGAGAAGCGCATATCTAGCTTGACGAAGAAGAGCTGAATGCTGATGATATCAGTATCCGTCCAGATGTCCGTGTCCTCGAGGAAGGAAAGACGTAGTTTCGTGGTGTTCAACTCCATGAGGCCCCAGAACTTCATCAGTGCGCCCTCGCAGCTGGTTGGGACGCGATGGCCTTCCAGACTTAGTATTGTCAGAATGCTGTGTACAATCTTTTGGCGCCAGAGTATCATGCCCACCCAGCGGAAACCTGGTACGTCGCGCGCTAGCCACTCCCGTCCGTCCATGGGTCTGAGCATGGGGTCTGAAATGCATAGTCGAGGATACAGCACCCAGCTGAAGATGTAACCTGCGAGCGGCGCATGGTAGCGGGCGTAGTCGTGTATCAAGGAGACGCTGTATAGGTTCAAGCGATAATGGAATTCCTTGTCGATGGCATAGAGGTTGATGATGGAAGGGTAAGGCAGGCGGAGCGCGAACTGAAAGAAGAGGTTCGGGTGTCGAAGGATCGCCTTGTAAACGCTGAAAGGCTGTTTCGGGGCTGGTGTATCGGCAGAGGCTTGGGGTGCAGTTGTAGAAAGTATCTCAGGCCCCCATATCTCAGCAGCGACGTTGCGACGGCGGTGTTGATAGCTTCGGAGGATGTAGGGCGCGTTACTGTCGGTCGTGAGTGGCTGTTGAGGTCTGCCGGTAGCTGGAGGACTTTCGTCTATTGCGCGCTTGTTTTTGCCTTTCGAGCTCGGTGAGCCGATATACATGGACATCGGGCTTGGTGGACGCTGCATAGCTGTAGAGGAGCTGTGTTGCTGTTTGTGGAGGCGAGAAAAGCTGCAGTCAGATAGTGTTGAGTAAGAGACAACCAAGACATTCTACTCTCACCATGGACAGGCCGACTCTGTGAGGAGTGTAGTGATGTGTGCAACGTGATGATTGTTAGCGTAGCGATAGTGGAGAAAACAAAGTTACTATACACTTGACACAATAGTAAACCCAGGTACCCATCAGAAAACGTCGTCTTGTCAGGGGGTGAAGGTAAGACTGGAAACCGCGTTGGCTTCCTCAAAGCTTGGATATATGTGATGACCTGCGAGGGCACTATTGACGCAAAGATTCGATAAGGAAACTTGGTGAGGGCGTTGGGGTACAAGCGAATGAGTAGCATGATACTCCTACCTTAAGAGTGCATGCTGTAGTGAAGGGATGAGCTACAGGTGTAGATTTCAGACCTTGGCAGTAGATTCCTAGATGCATTCCCCGTCGCACTGTTGCTAGATGTGCGCGTCAAGCTCGTTTCTTATATAGTGACTGTTGTCATCATCTTGCATGTATCCTGTAGAAACTAATACAAGACTTGATGGACTTGACCGGGATGAAGCGGCCACGCATCGACGTCATTGGTTGGCTCGTGCTCTGTTCAGCCCCCGCCTCGACCCCTCGTCGGTCTCCCTGCATATTCTGATAATTTAGTTGGTCTCGGTGAAATCGCGTCTCTCACGTAACACAGCAGGTAGAAATAATTCTCCTCGCCAACAGTACGTCCCGATCTCCCCTTCAGCCACGTGGTTTGATGCGCGCGCATGTATTGACTAGACGGCAATAGCAATCCGCCAATCGCATCGACACGAGTATTTGCCATCGCAGCGATTGCTGTAGAGCCATCTGCACCCCTGTATACAACAACCTTTACCATCTCGTACTACCTCGCGCGTCATGGCGTCCAATCTCCTGGGCACTGCGAAATCGACGCTGCCCAATGAGCTCGCTCTCCTAGTGCTCGACCATCTCGAAAACCACAAGTCAGCGCTACGCGCTCTTGCTCGCACGTGTCGCGGTATGCAACATCTCGCCGAAGAGCGACTCTACAAGCGAATCGAGCTTTTTTCTGTAAAGAACCTGCACGCCATCATCGAAGCCTTCACACAGCGTCAGGAACGCGTCCGCGCCGTGCAAACACTCAAAATCCTATATCAATACAGAGACCACAGTTTGAAGGATAGCGACACGTTAAGGACAACCTTCAATGAGTGCGTGGCTCGCATGGTCAACCTAAGGGAGTGGCACATTGAGAGTCCGTACGACAACTTCCAATGGGAGGGAGCTGGTGCCGAGGCTTGGGTCCATGGCGATATGCAACGTTTCTGCCGTGCGCTTGATGCAGCTTGCGTTGATGGCCCAATCGAAGCGGATAACATCATGGCGGAGCGGCGGCTGGGAAAGCATGTCGAGCGGACCGTCGGCCTGGGCCTTCTTGAGAGCTTGACAATCCATTCACACGGCGCTGACACGGACTTCTGGAACCTCGACGGCTTCCATTGCCTCTTCCGACATCCTGCGCTCAAGCATCTTCACGTCTCCTGCGTTGTCTTTCCAGCTTCTGATATCCCTCAACTTGCGTCGCATACCCGCCAAACCCCTTTGGCTTCTCTCGCCTTCGATGAGTGCGTACTGCACCCCAAAAGCTTGCTTAGCATCTTGCGTACGCCGGCACGACTGAAGACGTTGACTCTTGGCGAAAATGTCTTCAACGTCAAACGATCTAGACAGGTCAAGCCCATACTAACCAAAGACCCGTGCGCATCGCTGGCGGCTCTCTCTGCAGTTGCGCATTCGCTAGAAAGCCTCACGCACCTTGACCCAGGCTGGCGCATTGCCAGAAGCCCTCACGTTCTGCGCAGCACACGGCCGCCTGGCCATGGCATGCGCGATTTTCACCTTCTAAAATACATGGAGTGTGATACAGACTCCTTTCTGCATCAGGCAATCGTCATGAACCGCGATCTGGCGCCCCCTGGTCTGGAAACACTTCGCGTCCGCCGGCATTGGGACGTTCCTGTAAACTTTTGGGATCAGCCGCCTGACTTTGATCACTATGCGGCGTTACCTTCTCTCAAAACACTAGATTTGCTGCAATCATCTCATCTCTGGTAAGTTTGGCGGAATCACTCAAAGTTTATTTCAGACCAAACGCTGACTTTAGTTAGGCTCGACCTGGTCAACGCTGATTACGTCTGTGACGACGAGCGTCTCCGCAATCGTCACGCAAAGGCATACAAGCTATTCAAAGCTGGCATCAATCTTAAGATGTCAATAGAGATTCATAAAAGCCCCAACCTGATACCACCATATCTTCATGAAGAGCCCATCCCAGTCATTGGATGCCTGTACGATGCGAGTGTCGTCGGCTTCCATCGCCACATAATTCACGAAGAGACCGAAGAAGGCGCGCGGACAGCTCTAGAGTCTACAGGCGAAGCACCCGAGACGGACCAGCTTGGTGACGCGGACATTAGTAGATTACGAGGCGAAATGCGAATCGCTCTGCACGTCCTCAAGCACAAGTTCGTCAGGCCTGGCCGCCGACTCGCCGACTTGCTTGATTCTGATGATGAGAGTATGGAGCTCTTTGATAGCGACGACGACTTTGAGATTGACGATCTTGACGAGGAGGACGACATGGAGCTTGATCTTGAGCTAGACGACGACGGACACTTTGTGGACGAAGATGGCAATCATATATTTGAGGAAGACGGAGAGCTCTACGTTGCAGTGTGGGAGACGGCCAGTGAAACCGAGACTGAAGAAGTAGAAGATGATGATGAGATGCATGACGCGGTGGAAAGTCAACAGCAGTCTGCAAACGATGATGTAGATTAAGACAGTGCTGCAATAGCAGCTCCAGCTAGAATTCTATGTAATGCCCCATGTAGATGAATGAACGCCGGGTATGTGTGAACAGATAGTAGGAAAGTTATGCGCTGCCAGGGTGTCAGGATCGAAGGAAGATTCAGAACCTGTCACGATACGTTAGCTATTAATCGCGATCTATCAAGAAAATACTACACTCACCTAGACAGAGTCCTCATCGTGCGCATCCGAGATACTGTGACGAGCAATACGCGTTTTCCCTATTTGACCATTAGCATCCAGTTCATTGTCTGATTTCCTTCTTTCCTAATTCGGTATCCCGCCCTGCCCTAGCACCTAGCAACATCCCCAGCCCTGCCGCATGCTCATGCACCAACGTACCTTGTCAAATAACTCCCATCTGCCTTTGCTCTCCTGGTCTCCAAAAGCGGCGGCACAAACGGTAGTGCAAGAGCAGATACGACGTAGCTCGTTGCGAGGGTAGCCTTGAGGCGGTAGTGCGGGTCGCGAGGTACGCGTGTCGAGTATTGCCGGATTTGGGAGAGCGCGTGTGTTGAGATTGCCATTTTGTATGATGTGAAGAAGAAAGATGTGAAGAAACAGTATTCGTTTCTAGTCGAGAGTAATTTGTAGAGCGTTGTAGCCTGGCAGTGGTTGTGTTTCGTGGTTTGTAGGTGGTTGATCAGCCTTATGAAGATGGATGTGGGGCCGCGATGTGGTTTGGTCGTTTCGGCTTCTGTGGGGTCCTGATCGCGTGCTTTGAACTTTGTGTCTAATACACTTTCTTCGTCATCAAAACGTTAGCAAAGTTTGAGAGAAGATGCGCTCGGCGGTGCTGCGAATATAAATATGGCTCAACGTGGTTGCCTAGTAGACCCTCGTTTACAAGGCCTTAGCAAAGGGGGAAAACAAACGGTACTCACACTACGGCCGCGGCTGAACTTCACGTGGAGATGAGCGCTGTATGCAAGCGACGTCAAGTGTGGGTAGGCTTTTGTGGAGCGTGGTTATGGCTGCCTCGACGCTAGGAGTTGTTTGCGTGATTAGATGTTGCTTTGAAAGCGTGCTTCCGGTGCCGGCTTACAAACGTCTTTCTAATGTAAAGAGGTATGTTGAAAAGATGGATCGGGCGGTTATAGATATTTTTCGAGTAATATCATGTATTCTTATTGATGTTTGTGCGGTATGCTCCATAACACAGCTGCGCCTAGTGCTTCGAGAATCCCTTCCGGTCTGGGCAACCCAGATCACACCACAGTCGTGCGAGTACGCGCGAGCTACCGCCCAGCTACGGTAGAGGCTTTTACCGGAACACGGCGCAGGTTTTTTTGGCACGCCCAACAGCGCATTGGTGAGCAGTTGGTCACGACATCTCTAGTCCAAGTCACGAATCGGTAGTTTTCGCGGAGAAAGGAGTGGTTTTAACGTGTCAGCAACAACCAATCAGAGGTGATTGGTCGATGGGTGCGGCAAAGGTTCCGCGTAGCCTCGCCACGACTTCCCTTTGTAATCGCCTGCAACATCCCATTTGGGTCAGCGAAGATTTACGATTCGTTTGCGCAGTAAAATTTACCAGTTGTTATGGATTCGACGCGTTGGGTACATCATACATTCCATACACAAAGCTTGACTCACCACGTTGTATTAGAGGCATTGGACTTGTCTAGGTATATGACAGTGATGATCCCATTTTCGACATCTTCCGGAAAAAGCATAGTAGGTCATTGTATCTTGCGTTCGAGATTTCGTCACCACCGTCAATATCGATACAGTCCGTCACGCAGATTCGCATTCTCTTCAACAAAGCCCTCAGAAGCTACATGAAAAGAGAAAACCCATATCTAAACGCCGTGGAGCTACACTGCTATGAGAAATGGGAGAAAAGGAGAAAAACTGTAATCACAGCACGGCTCATACGTCCCTGTTTATGACCTGCGTTCAGTTACGACGACCGAAACGGTCATAGTTGAACAGCCGTCCACCACCAGATCTACCGCCGCCGCCGCCGCCACGCGCACCGCCACCACTATGCGACTGCTGAGGAGTATACTACTGACGCTGCTGAGGGCCTTGATCTTCCTCGTCCGACTCATCGTCGTAGTAAGCTTGCTGTTGTGGCTGGCGACGAGATGGACCATAACCGTGTGGGTACTCTTCATTCCGCGAAGCGTACTGGTGACCCTCGCGACCCATGTGTTGGTAGCTAGGCTCCTCTCGCATAGATGGGTTGTATCCACCAGCTGCATTACTGCCAATCTGACGGCGGAATGGATTGTCTGCGCGTGTTAGGCCAGCGGACATGAAGCCTCTACCACCGCTACCGCCGCCGCCACCGCCATTGCGTGGAGCTGGCTGGGGGCCAGGCCCGCTACGAGCATAGTTGCCAAAGGGCTCATGATGTTCCTGATACTGTTGGCCTTCTGGACGTGAGGAGTCGTAGGAGGAGAAGGACGAATAGCCTCCTTGACGAGGGTTGCCACCGCCCATTCCACCCATCGGACCCATGGGGCCTCTACGTTCCATACCACCACCACCCATCGGCCCACCCATTAGGCCACTACGTCCCATGCCGCTACCCATACCTCTCATCGGGCCACTGCGTCCCATACTGCCGCCCATACCACCGAAGAAGTCGCCGTCGCCAAAGAAGTCTTCACCGTCTGAGCCTCTGAAGGGATTCATCTTATCGGATGTTGAAGAGTTTTGGATTGAAAAAGATGTCGTTGGCGTTGACTTGAGTATGTAAGATTACTGTTGTTGTGTTCGTCGTTTTCCTGCTTTGACTCTTGTGGGTCGTTCGTAAGTTGAGGTGATCTGCTGTGTGTGGTAAATTAGAGTCTAGGAGTAGGCAAAGCATAGCTCATATAGTATGAGAGCAGCGGTATTCAAGTGTGAAGGTAGCTTGCTGCGATACTTCACAAGAACACTAGACAGGCTGACAGGCGGACGGTCAAAAGGTGATATTAACACTTTTTAGAGTGAATCATGGTCAAACGCACGTGTGGTCGATGGAGATACAGTTCGGGTTAGTGAATGTGCTTGCGCCCAGAGCGAATGCAGATGCTGAGAGACACTTGCATAGTGCAGTGTATAGGTTGCATCGGCGGATCTGATCAATTAGCCTAGTGAAGGCGCGCCTTGATATCTTGTCACGTTCGTATTTATGATTGCAGTTCGAAGTCCAAAGTTTTGCATGTATGAGGGAGGTTGGTGAGATGTGGATACGGTTGACTTAAGTTTCGGGCTTGTTTTAGCGTGGGAAAACTCGCGGACTGGGCTCATGCCACCGAGGTACATCCTCACCTTTGTCTATACTGCAGCGGCATATGTACCCCTCACGTCGTTCAAACTACCGTTTCCGCGTGTGTTTCGACCACCGATAATCCTTGTCTATATTGACGTGTTGTTAATTTACGCCCTGGTCAACACTGCGTGGACATGTGACATCACCGAATGCGGGGACGGCCACCACGGGAGTGCCGAGGCAGGATCCCACAACCCCTAAAATCTGGAGGAAAACCTGAACACAACACTTGCGATAGACAACTCACGTCTTGAGAGAACGCGCGCATTTACCTCTGTAAGAAATGCTAACGTGGAAACACTGTTGCTTACTTATGCAGCTGCCCAGGTGAGTAATGCCACACGTGCTCGATCACATGGTAATGGTCAGAATTCATACGAGCGCGTCATTGCATTTACTTGAAGGAGCTGAGTGACTGTGCAGGAAGCTTTCAAGACAGGGGCTCTAGTTTTGCAACGCCTAGAAATCACTCTCGATCCTGCGAACTGCCGTACCGCTTCTTGGCACTACATCTGCGTACCTAGGTAAACAGCGCGACGCATCCTGTCAGTTCTCGGTCATGCCGCCGTATCGTGAAATATTCTTCGCTCGATGACCTTCTCACAACTTCAAGAAATTCGGCTGTTTTTCTACTATTCCTACAAACGATCTGATGTTCCATTGCAGCGTTGCAACAGGTCTAGCTGAGCTTGTTCTAGCCTTCCGGGGATGCATACATTATCCTTACGCTCCACAAGCAGGCTAACCAGCATCACGCTGGCTGTCCGTCACGGAATCACATGCTGCTCAATCCCACCAACAAACCCTCGCTCTTTGTTGCCTCAATCCACCGGTGATAGACGGTGCCAACCGCCGTTGTGCTTGGATGCACTGTGATACCGCCCCAGCGGCTCAACCTGCAACAGAATTTTGCCTCGGCGTCAGGGTATCTAACATACTAACACGATATAGGAACTTGTTCGACATAAACTCAAGGAGATCTCTCGGCAAATCTCAGCGAATGACGTCTTCGAAGCCGTTACGTAGCTCCATAGTTCTTCTCTACCCTGTGCCTTGTACCAGCTTGTGCTTCATGCTGATCACAAGCTAGCGCTGTGGAGGAACGACTGGATCAAGATGTGTGGAGAACATAAAACCCATGGGGCCCCAATCTTCCCCGCCATCTCTCCACACTTTTCGATCGCCAGTGGTTTGCCCTAGGGGGGCTACACGAGACACCAGAACACGCTTCTACAGAATCAGAGGCAGATATTGGCTGTCACCAGCGCGTCAGAATGGCGGACTCTTCTGCGACTGCGGTTGCGCATCCTCGCTTCATAGGAATGCGAGGTAGGGCGCTGGACCTAACAGTCTCATTCATTGCGACGACTGGTTTCCTGCTGTTTGGATATGACCGTGGGTACAATTCTCCAACACCAAATGATTTGGTGTGCTGATATTCGTGCTACAGAGGGCGTTATGTCGGGCATCATTTCAGCGGACCCATTCATGAACTACTTCCCAGAAACTCTGCACAACTCGACTTGGCAAGGTTTCGTGACCGCGGTTAGTGATTCTGGTGGCTCTCATTCTACATCAAACCTGCACTAACGTTGTTCGATCTTTGAACCCAACAGATCTACGAGATCGGCTGCTTGTTTGGAGCCATAGCAATGCTCGTTTTCGGTGACGCGCTCGGGCGACGAAAGGGAATCATGATAGGCGCTGCAACTATGATTCTTGGTACAATTATACAAGTAACTGCTATCAAGGGTTACAATGCCACCGCACAGTTCATCATCGGTCGCGTTGTCACTGGCGTTGGCAACGGCATGAACACTGCTACAATTCCCACGTACCAAGCCGAATGCTCGAGGACGAAGAACCATGGTCTCCTGATCTGCATCGAGGGCGGAGTCATTGCCTTTGGTACCCTCATCGCGTATTGGGTGGACTACGGGTGCTCGTACGGAAGCGACAACTTCACGTGGCGCTTCCCTATCGCTTTCCAGATCTTTTTCTGTATCATTGTCTTGGCTGGCATGACTTGGCTTCCAGAGTTAGTGTACTCTCATGTCTATTGTGAGAAACATACTAACCTCCTTCACCCATTCTAGGTCGCCACGTTGGCTCTTGACCAAGGATCGGCACGAGGACGCAGCGAAAGTAATTGCGGCGCTCCGTGGCCATGCCATCGATGACAGCGAGACGCGCTTCGAAGCTCACATTATCATGGACAGTATCCGCGCGTCTGGTCACAAAGGAGGAATTACACCATTCAGCGCCCTCTTTACAAACGGGAAAACACAGCATTTCCGACGGATGATGCTCGGCGCTTCGTCGCAGCTCATGCAGCAGATTGGCGGCTGCAACGCGGTCATTTACTACTTTCCTCTCCTTTTCGAGAACTCAATCGGCGCTTCACATGATCTGTCGCTGTTGCTCGGAGGCATCAACATGATTGTCTATTCGATCTTTGCGACTACATCTTGGTTCATTATCGAACGCACTGGTCGGCGAAAGCTCTTCCTGATCGGCACCTGGGGCCAAGGGCTGTCGATGGTTCTGGTGTTCGGCGCCCTTATTCCAGGCACGCAAACTGCTGCAAAAGGCGCTGCCGTTGGATTGTTCACGTATATTGCGTTCTTCGCTGCGACATGGGTAAGTCTCTGTTCTGCAAAATCACACACGAGATATACACTAACTTGATCAATCTCCACAGCTTCCCCTTCCATGGCTATACCCCGCAGAAGTGAATCCCGTAAAGACGCGTGGCAAAGCAAACGCTATCTCGACATGCACCAATTGGCTGTCAAACTTCGTTGTCGTCATGATCACGCCTATCATGATTGATAACATCGGGTGGGGCACCTATGTCTTCTTTGCAGCGATGAATGCGTGCTTCTTGCCCTTTATTCACATCTTCTATCCTGAGACCAAGCAGCGAAGCTTGGAGGAGATTGACCTTATCTTTGCCAAGGGTTTCTTGGAAAACATGAGTTATGTGAAGGCTGCGAAGGAGTTGCCGTTCTTGGACCCCATGGGTATCGAGCAGATGCAGAGAGAGTACGGCTTCTTTGACGACGACACACTTGAAGGCGGAAAGGATATTGGAGTGTTGGAGAAGGGTGATGAAGCGACTGTTACTGAGACTGCACGCATGTAGGCACGCATGTAGGCATGCTGTCTCTGCCGAAATGAACACTAGCAATATTGATTGAGTCGAAATTTGGTTTCGAGGACTTCTGGAATCATTAAGATGCCAGCTAATCTCCAATTTCAATTAAACCAAAGTCATAGGGACTTTGCAACACTGCAAGGTTTGACACAATAAAGCGAAGAATCAGTCTTCATTCATTCTTCGTCCTTCTCTATCCATCTCCATCTCTCCATATGTAACTAAAAGGGTATATACATTGTTGATAAATGATGTAAACGGACCAGCCTTTGGTTTCTCGCGCTCCTTACGTCCAACCTCAATCGGTTATGTAATATTCACTGTACTTGCTCTTTCTTTCTCAGAACACACATACAAAACCAATCGCTTAGCTCAGAAACTTGAGAGCACGCTTGATCCTGTTACCGCCACGGTTGCCGAAGCCCTGGAAGCCCTGGCCCTGATTCCGACCCTGGCCTCGGCCTTGACCTTGACCGTTCTGAGTTGCGCCTTGGTTCTGCTGGCCCTGGCCCTGGTTCTGGTTCTGGCCTTGACCCTGACCTTGGTTACCGTTCTGATTGCCGTTGCCGTTGTTGTTGCCGTTGCCTCCCTGGTTACCACCGTTGTTGTTGTTGCCATTTCCAGCATTGGGAGCCTGAGTCGCATCTGGGATAAGAGCTGAGACAGATGTTAGTACTGATTCCAATACGATCAAAATGCGACGGATGAGAAATCAACGCACCGGAAATGGCACTGGCACCCTCATTACCGCCCGCAGCACCAGCAGCCTGGTTCGCCGCGATAGCAGCAGGAAGATCCTTTTGATTTTGCAAGATTTGCGCAGAGATACCCTCAAGTGTCTGAGCAGTGTCGACAGCTAGCGGCAGTGAGTATGGATATAGGATAGGGCAAATGCTTTGTGTTGATAATGGAAAATGTGGAACTTACCAGAAGCGCTCTCGTCAGTACGACCAGTTCCGTCAGTCTGCTGGACAGCGAAGCATCCGCCAAAGGGACCGGCAATGGCGTTGTTGCGGCATCGAATAGTGCAGATGTTACCCGTTGAGGCGCCAAGACAGTTGAAGTTGTCGGGCATCTGGACGTTGATAACAAAGTCCTGTTCCTTTGCCTGAGAGAGACCGAAGCTACCAGGGATGTTGTTGGATACCTTCAAGGGTGTGAAGGTGGTCACGGCGTTGCTAGTCTCGTCCATGTCGCATTCGAATGGACCAGCGCCATCTGCGTTGACTTGATGGATAGTGACAGCCAACATGGAGCCAGAAGACACTTGAGCCATACGGCCAGCTGCAAGCTCGTTCTCGGTTTGCTCACCAATGTCAATGTTTCCGGCAATTTCGGTTCTTCCGCAGGCGTTGACAATGTTCTGCGTAATCTCCGAGTCGCGAATGATGGTGGCATCTTGTTGGCAAGGAGAGATGGTAGTGCAGTTGCGGGCAATGGTGGGATCCACCAAGAAACCTTGACTCTCTCCAGAGTCTCCAACGGCGGCTAAAATGGCTGCGTGCGAGTGCACGGTGGAGACCAAGGTAGCAAGTGCAATAGAAGTGGCAGTGAAGTACATCATGATTGGAGTTAGAATAAAGTTGGCGCTCAGCGCTGAGAATAGAATAGAATAGAATGTGGAGTAAAGAAGGACTAGCGTCGAGCTGTGAAGAAGTGAAGACCGTTGATGGAGATAGATTACAAGCAGTGGAACTCATGGTAATCTATATACTGGGGGATCATGACAGGGCATGCCGCCGTATCGTGAAATTTCTTACTCGAGATCCATGGTGGGTGTCCACTTCCATGAGACGTGCTTCGGTATAGGTAAGGGCTGTGTATATGCTGATGCTGGCCTAGGCGCCTCAGTCGATACTTGGCAATGAAGGAGTGGAGTACAACATGTTGCCAAGATAGGAATAAGCACCCCTGGGTAGACTTCGCAGGAGCTTGTGGCGTCTCTGTGATGGGAACACCTAGCCTGCCATGGACGTAACGGCGCTGTGGTGAAGCGGATCCACCCGCATCAAACTTCGAGAACCTGTACGAGATCATGCTCTCCGTCACTTAGCGCTCATTGTACCTGCAATTCAGCCTCCGTTTTACCGTAGCACGCTAGTGATGAGGCATGGGAGGTTTCGACGACCGTAAAGTCAAGTTTCGAATCAGAACGTAGCACGCCACCACGAAACATGACGGCTCAGTACAGCCGACGTCGTACGTCCGGCTCAATCCCGGAAGCTATGCTTGTGCAGATGACAGCAGAGAGCGAATCGTCTATCCATGAGGTGGGAGGGCCGCGGAAAGCTGGTGTTTCGAAATCAGGCGCCCGGAAAAGTGGGTATCTCCCGTTACATGCCTGTGGGGGCTACCCGTTGGAGGCTGAACACCGCGCCTCGGCAGATACGCCGTGGTGCCTCTCGCGTGGAGATTCGTCTTTTCGTCGCTCTCAACAATGCCTAAGCGAAAGGGGTTCAGATTTACGATAGCGCAGACATAGATGATGCATCTGTCATTCCCGCACTCCTGAGGCATTTCTGTCGCATCGTGCGGCTTGCTGCGAACCACAACGCAGCGAGCAGTGAAGCATTCGATGTACACTGTAAATTCTGAACAGCATGGATGCAGTCAATCGGGTTCGACGGGTACATTTCCTGCGTTTGCTGTGATATGCGACAGGCGCAAAACAGGACGTGGTGTTTTGGGAGTCGTCCAAGTAGAGGTTCCATTGTAGTGTATGTGAGTGTGAGTCAATATCGCGCCACAAAGGTTAGCCTTCTGAATCAACTGGCGCGTGGCTGGCGGCAATGCATGGCTTTCGTTGAGTGAATGCAAAGAAAGGATTGTCGACTTGGTAGTCCGTTCATCCCCGCGGCGGCGGCGGGCCCTGGTCTAATCGCCGAATAATCGCCGTCAGCCTTACAACAATCAGACCACTTTCATCATCCATCGCTCAGAAAACTTGTGAGCTGTCGCAAAGCCACAACGAGCTTCCCGACACATCAATTACAATTGCAATCCGACGATCCGCTGCACACAATGAACACAGTAAGCTCAAGCCCTGCTCCCAATCATGTGCACCCCGTGCTAACAGTCAAATAGGTCAAATCGGTATAGTACGTCACACACTGCTCCAAAGCTCTACCGACCACATGCATATATCCGCCACTCCACCAGGGCCACCAACACCCAATGCGAATCGCCTCAGCGATATGCCATGGAATAAACAATGAATACGGTCTGACACCCACACAGCTACGGTTGGGCGACCTTGATAGTAGCAGGCGGCGGCGCCTACTTCTTCGCCAAACGCAGCATCAACGCGGACCGCGCCGCAAAAGCCGAAGCCGACCGCCAGAAGCGAATCCGCCTCTATGAACTCGAGCACGGCATCAAGAACTCGGCTCCTACCACAACCCCACTGAACCCCACGGCGAAACCAGGATCTACACAGTCGGCACCGCAGAGCGTGACAAGCGAGCTGGGCCGGTTGAGGAGCGAGGGGGGAGGTAACGGCGGGGTGGGAGGTGAGGGTAATCCAAGTATGCAGGCTAGTCAAGATCCGGCGCCTACGAGACATGCGCCTGAGAGTGAGGGGCAGCGGGTGGGAGAGAAGAGCAAATACGAGGCCAATGAAGTGTACCGGAGTCGGAAGGGTGACCGGTTCTCATGAGCCAAAGACTGAGAGGATTGTTACGAAGAGACGCTTGGTTGGTGGGAAGAGGCTGTATATATGTGAGACATGGCCATTGGAACATGGGTTCATGGTTCCGCGTTCACTTGACGGCGTTATGGCATGGAAGATTTCCACTCTTTGTATTATCGTACATGAGCGGGCTGGCGGCTCCAATACCCGCTCCAAGCTATGCTAAATAACAACCATGATCCAAAACGCCTACGCGATATATCAGGGTATAAAGCGATGTGTTGCCGTTCAGTCTCTCCCGCATCAATCGTCACGACGACTCCTTACATGAACATAGTACTCTTTGGGCTGTCTCTCCTCTTCTCGTACAGCCACTTGTTGTTCAGCCCAACACTCGCCTTGCCGGTGGAGGGAGTCGGGGTGCCTGGCGTCATGCTGCTCGAGCTGTCACCGAACAAGCTGCTGCTCATCGAACTGCCATAGCTCATGCGCTTTATTGCTGACCCACTGAGCGACCTATCGAAGCTTCCACCATTGTTCGGTGAGAAGGGCGAACCTGAACCAGACCTCCCGAAGTTCGGGCGCGGGCTTGGAGAATGCGAGCCATGTTCTTGAGCGCTAAAGCTGTTGCTGCGCGGTGTGGATCGTTGGTATCTGGGAGGAGTCACGTAGTTGGGCGATGCGTATGCGGAGCCTGGGGTCGGAGGCGCCTGGACACCCGTCTTCAGCCCCATCGAGGCGCGTTGTGAGGGGGTGAGAGGTATATCGACAATCTCATCGGGGTAGTAGCGCCGGATCAGAGGCAGGAAGGCGATGACGATGTTTGCCGCGAAGACGACGCGGACGAGGAGTATAGCCCAGTGGCTGTAGGGAACAGCCTTGACAACAGCGTTGATCGGCGTCCTAGTGAGATGTTAGCATGCCATGCAAGGACGAGATGACACACGGGCACTCACGCAGCATATTCCAACAGCTTGATCTTCTGGGTGACGCGGCTGCCGTAGACTGAAAGGAACAAGAAGCCCGTGTTGAGGACAATGGCCCTCACGTTGCGCTCGTCAAAAGTGGTAGCATACTGGCGGCGCGCAATCTCATCAAGCTTGGGATGTCGCCAGGAGCCATTGGGCGTGTATGGCTGTTCTGTCTGGGCAGATGGTGTCGCGGGCGTTTGCGGAGTTGGCGGCTGCGCGTATCTGGTTGCAGACATGGTGTTGAAGCTTTCAGCTATGCGCGTTGATTGTTTGTTTGGCCCGGAGGGAGTCGCAAGAGGTGGCTCGGGTCACGTGTCGGGGTACACTTTCACTGCTGCTGTTGAGTTAGTAGTCAGTCTTGGGCAGGACCGCGAGGCTACAGGAACATCATGTGCGCCTTGGGTTGCGGCGGTGGTGAAGGTCAGAGTGGTTGTGCAGCAACCATGTTTTGCCAAGGGCGCTCGGAGGACGGACATACTCCCGGTAGTCTTGGACAGGGGTCCGTCACCCCCGCCGTCATCCCGCGGCTGGCCGCCAAACGTCGTGCGCTCTGTTCCCAGCTTCACTCTTTCTCTCTCTCTCCATGTACCTTCAGCCATGGCGGGACTCATAGAGCAGCTTGACGGGTCCATCTCCGACATACTGGCGGCCTGGAACATCTACACCACTCTCATTGCCTTCTCCATTGTCGGCTTCTTGGCCTTCATCATCTACGACAGCGCCGATGCCGACACGCACCCGCTGCTGCTTGCGAGACAAGCAGTGGCTTCATATGTGAGGCAACCGGGAGAATCCGCCATCTTCAGGTCTCCCGAGACTCCCCATGGTTGTATGTACACCTCACCCTATGCTGCTGTATTCACCACTAATTCCGGACAGACCCTCTTCGTACCGGACTTGCCGTGAGACCGCCGGGCGCTCCCATGTACTCGGCCGGAAAGGATGGAGATCTTCGAGATATCTGGCGACGAGTCATAGGCGAAATCCCTCTCGACAAAGGCGCCAAATCCAGCGGCACGGCAAACATCATGACCGTCTTCGGCAAGGAAGGCGTGACTGAGCACAAGGTTGAAGATGTTACCAAGGAGATTGCTATCCTCGGAAAGCACCTGCAAGAGCGCAGTGCGAAGAGAGTTGCCATCTACCTACCGAACAGTCTCGAATTCCTGGCCGCCCTCTTCGCTGGCGCCTTCTACGGCTTCACGCCCATCCTCATACCATACAACCAGCCACACCAGACTCTGGTTGAGCTTCTCCGCCAGACAGGAGCCGACGCTCTGATCGCCGAGGCCGGCTCCGTTCCCCTTTCCGAAGTTGGCCAGGGTGTGTCTAGCCTGCGCTCCGTCATCTGGACTGTAGAGAAGACAAGCAGGCACATGGACTGGAGCGAGGTGCCCGAAGGCGTTGGCGGAAAGATCGACGTCGCCGTCTGGCATGAGCTTGTACAGGAACACAAGAACGCTCCCACAGCACTGCCCTCCGCTTCCGAGAAGGCACCAGGTGTCGTCTTCCTCTGGCAAGAAGCCGTTGGAAAGCCAGCAGAGATCGTCGAGTTCACGCAGCAGGTATGAGGACGTAGAGTCTTGGTGTATACGTCTACTGACACAAACAGAACCTGACTGCTGCCATTGGCGCACTAATCACATCGCTTCCTGCCTCCCAACGACTTAACCCCTCGGACACATTCCTCCCTGCCGACGCCTTCACGCACTCTTACTGTCTGTGCCTGACATTGGCTGCTCTGTTCTCTCACGCGACAGTCATCATTCAGTCCGTTGCGGGCCCGGGCGTCGACCTTGAACTGGCCACACGTTCCATCGCTCCCACAGTCACAGTCATCTCAGCCGAAACAGCTGCGAAGCTCCACAATACCACCAAGACGTCGATCACTGGCGGTCCACAAAAGTTGGCGCACTACCTCGAGACGCGCATGTTGACTGCTGGCCGTCTGCCTACCGACAGCCTTTTCACCAAGCTCAATGCGCCCACTAGGGCAGCTATCGGTACAGCACCTGGCAAACTGCGTTTGGTCTTCGTGTCTGAAAGACAGGGCCTGAACACGCCACCACTTAGCTCACATGATCTTTCGGATCTGCGTATCTTCACCAAAGCGCGTGTCGTATACGCCTTGACCACTGCCAAAGTAGCTGGAGCTGTTGCGCAAACCAACATCTACGATTACCGGAGAGGAGAAACCCCTTCCAACAAGCACAGCCACTTCGGCGTACCTCTCAGCTGTGTGGAGATCAAGTTGAAAGACACACCGCAACATAAGACGACAGATGAACAGATTGCTGGCGAGCTTGTTGTCACTGGCTCATCGGTTGTAGGTGGCGAGGCTCACCTAGGTGTGAACGCGACCATTAGAGACGATCATACTTTGGCCTATGTATGATTAGGGCGCGAGCAGCGACATTGATTATATGCGACAGTCCCGAGAAACATGTTGTCGCAAAAAACGTGTAATGTGATATAAACTCATCTTGAAGCTTGTGGATACTCTCGATATGCAAACGGCTCAACTGTACTCTTTGTTTTGCATGCAGACACGCGACTGACCATGCATCTAGACTGATTTGTGCAGTAGTTCGTCATGCATCCCAAGTGCCGACACCTGGCCTGCTTCCCCGCCGTCTAGCACCAATCGTTCCAACCAGCGGCATCTCAATCGGGTGCGGTAATCCGCAAAGCTCCCGTCTTCCTTCCCATCTGCGTTATATCCTGTGGAGAATATGTCGTTCCTATCTTGTCGCGTGGGGATCGTCCCTCTGGGGCAATCTGAGCCGAAGCGCCACCGAGGCTAAACCTCAGCCGGCTGTGGTGCTTATCTGCACCTGCACGAGCGTCGAATGACAACCTGCAAGTCTTGCGACCGTCACATCTACCCAAGGACCGAGACCGTGGAACTCAGCCGCTAATCGTGAAAGCTCCTGTTGTTAGTGGTCCTAGACTGAGCAAAATGCTGCGAAGAAGTGCTCGAGGTGTTCGCGTAGCTTAGCTCAACCCCTCCCGGACTTGTCTCTGAACCATGGGTTGCACACGATGGCCAGGATTGTGGCGCTTATCTTATCGTGC
Source organism: Alternaria dauci (assembly GCF_042100115.1). Classification (NCBI taxonomy): domain Eukaryota; kingdom Fungi; phylum Ascomycota; class Dothideomycetes; order Pleosporales; family Pleosporaceae; genus Alternaria; species Alternaria dauci. Next base: position 3,790,790 of record NC_091273.1, read on the forward strand.
AGGTGTGCTTGCTAGAGATACCGACGTAACGTCAATCCAGGGTGGCCGCCATTCGGAGATCTGCACCAAGACTATGCACCGATGCTAGAGGATAAAGAGGCGCTCGTGTCCGTCGCGCGAGAGGACTTCATCTCTACGCCCTCCCCACCTTTGACTGTCGGCACACGGCAGGCTTCAAGATGCCCTTCATCGAGAAGCCGCACTGGACGCTTCGGGTTGAGCAACCTGAGAGCACGTTTGCGCAGGGTAATTCGCGATGGTAGGTTCGAGTTTGGCATGGAGATGCGCAATTGCGAACAATTGTATTAATCAATGTTATACAGGACAAACAAAGATCTTGATCCTGTCCCGAGGCATGCTAGGAAGTGGGGTGTTACAAGCTTCATTTCGTACTGGGTCTCGGATGCCTTCAAGTACGTCTTGTCGAAAAAGAAAAATCGTTTCCGACATCACATCAGATGCTAATACCAACCCAGCGCTGCGACATGGCAATTCGCATCGAGTATCATTGCAATTGGTACTTCCCCCTCACTCTACCGTCCTGAACTACATCTCGAACGTCCATTAACACCACCAAGGTCTTACATGGCGCGAATCGCTCGGCATAGTCGCCCTCGCCTTCTTCATCATCTCCTTCGTTATTGCCCTTAACGGTGCAATCGGCGTCCTCCACCACGTCCCTTTTCCCGTAATTGCACGCGCCTCCTGGGGCTTCTGGGGCTCTTACATTGCCATTATATCCCGCGCCATCCTCGCAGTCTTTTGGTTCGCGATCCAGAACATGAACGGCGCAAACTCTGTTCGTGTCATGATTGGCGCCATCTGGCCGTCTTTTCTCACTCTGCACAATGGCATTCCCGAAAGCCAAGGCATCGATACGGCGACTATGATCAGTTTCTTCATCTTCTGGTTAGGAAGCCTGCCGTTTCTGGTCATGCACCCTAACGAGTTGAGATGGTTGTTTATGGCTAAGAGCATTATTGTGCCGATTGCGTGGATCGCTATTCTGATCTGGGCTTTCGTTAGCACAGATGGTGGCGGCGACATGTGGGATCAGAAGGCTACATTGACGGGGAGTGCGTACTCCTGGGGCTTCTTGTCCTCACTCACGAGTGTTATTGGAAACTACGCTACGTTGTCTGTCAACCAGGTAAGTTCTGTCATGGTCTCTTGATTCCTGTCAAGAAGATTCTACATGAATTTGATGTTCTGACGTATGCCTATAGTCCGACTTTTCCCGCTACTCCCGCGTTTCCGTGAAATGGCAATGCATCTATGTCCCCTTTCTGCCCATCGTCTTCACCTTCATCGCCTTCATCGGAGTCGCCGCCACCTCAGCCGGCGCTGTCAAATATGGCACTGTGGAGTGGGACCCCATGGCCCTGATCTCGCACTGGGACAACCGTGCAGCCCGCTTCTTCGCCGCCTTTTCCTTCGCCCTCGCCGCTCTCGGTGTCAATATCTCTGCAAACTCCCTCTCCGCAGCCAACGACCTGACCGCTCTGTTCCCTCGCTACATCAACATTCGTCGTGGCCAGTTACTTTGCGCGGTGCTCTGCTGGGCACTTGTTCCTTGGAAGATCCTCGCGTCCGCTGGTAGCTTCCTGAACTTTATGTCAGCTTATGCGATTTTCCTGGGACCGATTGCTGCAATTATGGTGGTGGACTTTTGGGTCGTACATCGTGCCAAGTACGACACTCTGGCGTTGTATCAGTACCATGGAATCTACAGGTACACCGCCGGCTGCAATTGGCGCGCCATTGTTGCTTTTCTCGTTGGCGTTGCACCGAACATGCCCGGTTTCATTCAGTCCATCAACCCCGCCATCGACGCTGGTGTGGGCGCGAGACCATACAGCTTCGGTTGGCTGTTAGGCTTTACTGCGACGGCGCTAGTGTATGCAGTCTTGGAGATGTTTGTTGCGCCGCCAACGGAGACGTTTATCGATAGGGCAGTGTATCCGGATGAGATTTATGATGAATCGGGTGTTGTAGATGAGGGCCTAAGTGTAGGCAGTGGAGAAGATAACAGAGCCGAAAAGACAGGGTGGAAGGCTAAGATGAGTAGAATTTTGTAGATGGTAAAGTTTCGTGAAGGTCTAAGGGCTAGATGCGGCTAGTCCTCGTTGCATACAAGTAGTATGAGCATTGCCCTTTAGAAGGAATCCAAATCGACCTGTCATATTTTTTTGAATGGTACGCGAGCCATGGTTTACCATACAGAATATCATTATGTGAGTAAAGAGGGTATACAACATAAAAGAGCGTCACTTCGTCTCATGCGTTCCAACGCCATGCCCATGCATCCTTGAACCACAGGTAATGAGTCCACCTACGACAGCCAACACAGCCTTCTCGTTGAGATCGTGCATTGTCTCCTTACAAAGCAACGACAACGCCCACAAGGACAACACCAATAACAGCACCCATCCCCACCGTAACCTGTCCACCAGCCCCCGTACTCGAATCACCAGTGGTACTCGCACTCGCAGCAGCAACCTGCAAACCATACACAGTCGACGTCGCCACCGTCCCATTAGTCGTCGCAGTAACAACGCTCGTTGCCGTCGTCGAAGCCGAACACGCACTCCAGCTCGTCCACGGTGCAGAACTACTCCAGGGTCCTGCAGTCCAGCCAGGCCAGTCCGACGGGGGACATGCGCTGCCTCCCCACCATGCTGTCCAAGGGCCGTTGCGCCAGTCTGAACGCGTGGACCAGTCGCTGTACGGACCGTAGTTTGAGGTGCCCCAGGGGCCGGGGCCGTCGGGACCTAGACAGTGGTTTTAGCAATTGATCTCAGGGTTCCGATTGATGAGGGTTATTTACCTCCCCAGCGTCCTCCTGGTCCTCCAGGTCCGCCTGGGCCGTGCGGTCCTCCTGGTCCCCAAGGCCCTTGGCCGGGTCCGTAACTACCGGTTGGCCAGGGCGCCGCAGTTAGGGTCGATGGGATTTTGCCCTCGGAGAGAAGCGATTCGTAGATTGAGGACCACTTTGCTGGATCGGAAGAAGCCCATGGTGGTCCGGAGCCGTACCAAGGGTCGGTCGATGTAGGCGCAGGTGTTGTGCTCTGCGCAACGAGGGGCGCAACAAGCGCTGTGATGGCGGCCAAGGTGAACTTCATGTTGTCGGAATTGGTGTCCCAAGTTTGCCTTTTCGTATTCAAAATATGGTAGCCGTTATGTCGTGAAAACGTGGTGATAGTCCAGAATGTGTAGTGACTCGCTTTTGTGGAACGATGCTAAGCCTTGTCACATCAAAGTCGCACTTGTATCTTCCTATCTCCAGGAAAAAAGTTTCCACACGCGAACGCGCCAGCATTCAAATACCCCAAGGCACGATATACGCGGCCTACGCGCTTATTGGACGCCATCGAAGCTCACCCTCCCCTCCGTCATAGAGAAAGCGCCCGGAGGGGGCCCGCGAGGCTCAGCTGAGGATAATCCGCCAACTCCACACGCCTACACTGGATCGCCAGGCTAGGACGAGCTGCAAAGAAGCGTATGATCAGAGATGACAAGCAACAACGCTTACAGGGCTTACGCGTCTGAAAACCGTATGCGCGTATGGTCTCGGCAGTCTTGCGGGCACGCAAGCGTCATTGGCATGGTGGTGATGCAGGGTCAAACCTCCCAGCCTTGTGGAGTACGCAAACAGGCGAACAAAACCTGAGGAAACGACCAGATTGGTTGATGCTAGCTTGGAATACATGCAATTGGGTAAGTGGGATTTCGAAAGATGATCTTGTGACTATAAACAGAAAGGGCGGCGTGAGACAAGCGTGCGACGTGCTTTTTCGGAGAATGAGGTGGGGAGAAAACGCGGAGAAAGGTGCAGTTGTGTCACCGCGCATGCATATGTCAGTTATTGACAATGCCTGCTTCGCAGCATCAGAAGAATTTCCAAAAGCAGGCGTGTTACAGGTTGTCGGTGGTTCTGGTTCTTGAGTAGGTTCCACATCTGACGACGCAGTGAACAACTGGTAAATTGAGGTTGAGTGAGGATCATACTCCAACGAACGCTGCTGGCAGCCCGACCGTCGATCATCGGCATAAACGGAGACGCGAGCACCGATGAGATGCTTACTCTGACAACACCATCGCGGCTCGATTACATATAGGCACAATTCCTGTGCGATAGCATACGCGTCCTGTCGGTTCTAGAAGTGAGTACGTTGTCGTCGCGCTGAGTCACGATCTGCCAAGTGCGCAAGCTTGCATCTTCACATGCTGGGCATCATATGACGATATCCACCCAACTTCTTCATTTCGGGAGAGGCTACTGCGCTGATACAAAGCAGACACCTGGAAGCATGTCTGTATTCGAAGATTGTAAGTGCCATAATGTGCTGGACTGCATATGCATGGCTGCTTTCCACTTGGGGATGATAGGCCATGTCCCATGTAACGAGTGTTGCGTATGTGCTGTGTGAGCGCAAGGCTTCTGCAGACTAGATCTTGCAGAGATGTTCAGCGAACTGCCACTTCACATCTCGGCATTCATGATCTGTTGTTATGGTCCACACGTCTCTCGAGAGCACACAGCTGACAAGTCAGGGCACGGGGATATGTCTTCCATGATCGTATTGGTATATTCTTCGCATCGGCTTTCCACATCCGCCTAGTTCACGTCGGGTAACCGCACAGCGATGTCGCCCGACTGTGTAATGTATCGCACCCACGGCAGCGATGGGTATTGCAGCTGAACGCATGTTAGTGATCGCACCCTCAACTGCGAAGTGACTTGCACTTACCTTGGGCTCGATGATCTTGAGATACCGCACTTGGATACCTGACGTGGTAAAGTACGGGATCTCAAACTTGACGTTGATGGGCCTCTTCGCCTTTCCGCCGCCAACACCTCCCATGCTGCCTCCGAAGCCTCCCATCATACCACCGCCCTTCTCGTCGTCGCCACGCACAGATGGCAGACCAAGCTCGGCGCGCATGAGAAACTCCTTGCCGCCACCAAATTGCTTAATCTTCCATACTATGGATGAGGTCTCAGGTGCATAGTGCACGGTACCGATGTTTGTTCGGAAGCGAGGTGTGTCTGCGTCCTCGGGGACGGGTATCGAGATCTGCACGTTGTTCGCGGTGCTTCGTCGCTTAAACTGTGCTCGTGCCTACAAGATGTCAGCCTACTAGATGCATGGCTTCAGCGGTCCACCTACCTTCAACATGTATTCGATCCTGCTGCCTGAATGACTCTCCACAATACACTCTACCCAGATGAGGGGCTTGACTTGTGTGTTCAGTCGGTAGCTCATAAGCTCGAATTCGCCATCTGGCGGAATGAAGCTGATTGTCCGGTCGTTCTCGAATCTCGATAGTCGCACACACTGGTGGAACTTGACATCCTCCATCTCAACGGCCTTTCCTCGTGTAGCCCTACCGGTGGTCTCAAACATGGCTTTGTCGTTCAGACCTAGTCGCAACTCAGGCATACCAGATAGGTAGCACTTCATCTTGACAGCACCCAGAATCTCAGATCGTAGCACGCTGCCGGTCGCGGAAACGAGAAGGTTGAGCGATTCGATGACATCGAGGAAGACTTCGTTTTTGCGGTACCGGATACCCTCACTTCGCCAGCTGACGGCGTTTGTGACTGCGATGGGTGGCCGTGCGATCTCGAGCTTGTGCGACTCTTGTGTGATGTATCTGCACAGACATGGTGTTAACATGTATCCACATGACAGTTTCAGAGTAGAGCATACTCTTGTAGAATCTTGGTCTCTGTTGTCTGTGGGTAGCCAAAGTCCATCATCTCATCGAGCAACTCGTAGATGACGACAAAGTTGTCTCTTATACTCTCTTCCTCGAGCTCCTTGAAGTACTCGGTAAAGACCTCGACAATCTTGTGGAGGAACAGGAGAATCTCGGCGGCATTGGTGTTTCGCTTGGTCAGGGCGAGGAGGTAGAGGTTGTTGTGGCGGATGTAGAGGTAGTTGATGCCTTCGCTGGAGAAGCATGGTGGAACTGCCGAGCTCTCGTCTTCGGCCTCGCTCAGCAGAATGGGGAACTTCTCGACGGCGGACATGGGAATGTCTCCCCGGTAGTTGCGCGCCAGAAGGGTCTAAGCAGTAGTCAGTAGGTAGCCGTTGCAGCCACTTGACCGCCATACCTTGCCCTTCAGGTCGAGAAAGAAGACCGCCGACGCCATTGTGAGGGATTATGAGTGTTGCGAAGAGTAGAAGAGGCGTAATCAGCTACCGGGTCATGGTGCGCAAGAAAAGGGCGATCGAGGGGTATACGTGCTATGTCCTTGTCGCGTCTCGGTGATGCCAGAGTAATTGCGGCTCTTCCCGCCCCGCCAAGACCTTTCCGCCCTACAGCCCTTTCCGCTGTCCAACACCACGCTCATTTCTCCACATACCACCTGCCGTACTCATACGCCTAATGAATTGCAACAGGCATCGCCGCCAGCACAACCGGTGTTAGGTAGACGGTGATAATGGTGCTTCACCTGGATCGATTCTTACCTCCTCCATCTCAAAGGAGGCATCGCCCGACCCATGGGGAGACACGATCAGACCCGCAGTGATCCCATGTATGTGCTAATACCTGGAAGATGCGTCCCTGAAGAGCCTATTTTGGAAGAATGCGCTGTATGATTCCGCTGTAAAACTTCTGGAGTCAAAGTTTTCATTCGCATGGCAGCTGGGACTAGAAGCAGCGACTCCAGGCGGGCCGGTGTGGGGAAGACGGGACTCGTGATGAAGGGGTGGAGATGGTAAGCAGACCATGGTCAACGGGTCGCAAAGCCACAATAAATGCTAACACCGAAAAAATGCTTCGAGTCGTATACAGACACTGTACATTTACTCTTTGCTCCCGTTGTGTGAACGCCTTCACGTCCCGAGCTCCCTATGTTACGCCTTCAAATGATATACCAGCACTGCTTGACCTGTGGGGCAGATCCGCGAGCAGCATACCAGGCCAGGCCAGCCTGATTCATACGATATAGAATTACCAGGGGATGAAGCCTCTCGTATATATATCACCCAACTTTCGTCAACTCAGAGCGTCACATCAGAGCAAGGTCATGATGAGCGAAGATATAGTGTCAACGACCTCAGCCACGCTCTCATTACACACGCAGTCAACGAAACGTCTAGGGCTCCTTCGAATCTGGATGCTGCGCTGTACGGGGCAGATGGTCCGACCCAAGTGAGTCAAGAAGTCTCGCCACGGCGCCCAAAGAAGGTCTAAGACATTTTGACACCCACACCCAGTGTCCCCCTGAATAGTCTTGCATTCACATCCCAGCCCGTGCCAACGCAAACACCGATGCTTCCTGATCTGCGACATCCAGAGATTACGTAGGGCTCGATCGCATTACCGATCGACGGGCACGGTCGCACGATCCCATCAACCTTATGGAGGACCGCCTTAACCTATGCAACATTTATGCATTTATCCCACGACTAGCATTCTACAATGCCCGCCTGAATAGCATACCATTAGAGGATCACTTGAAGGACTTCGGTATAGCCCGTGAGGCAATCGGCATTATCGTGAATTTCAAACTTGACCAGGGGCTGAACGACACCAAGATACGCATTCACGAGGAAAATTATAAGATTCAAGCATCATTCTCGGGGGTCTTGGAGCTGGAATGGGTCTGCCTGACAATACCTATTACCAAGCTTTCAACAAAGACAGGACTCAAAGGAGATGTAGTGCATAATTTGCGGCAGTGAGCTCAGTTCGGACCATCTAGTGAATGTTTCTTGCCTTCAGGACTACTGATATGCATGGCTCGGGTACTAGAATTACGCTGTTTAGGAGGCTAGCCATACGTGTCCGTACTGTCGAACCGAGATGTTTTCTAAGCCCAGGTTTCGCTCCAAGCGCTTTGACGGCGCGCGCAACTGTGGGGTAGAGACAGATCGTCTTGATTCGCTTATGTTATGGACAAATTGTATTGAGAAGTCTGCGCTTTGGTTCAAAGCCGAGTTGGCGATGCAGTGGTTGCATGATCAGAGACAGAAGGCTCATTACTGGCTGCGAACTAAGTCAACATATTGTTTCTTCGGAGATGGGTCGACAACGACACTTTACTAGCTAGTCATCCATATGCTCGATTCAGACAACAATTCAAGAACATGAAGCGCAACAGGCACCAATCACGTGCGCAGTGCAAACGGGCTGCCCCACTCACCCGGGTGATCGCTTCTATACCTAGGTACTTGCATCGTAGCAAACGCCGGTAATGTGGTCCACCTACAGTATCGACCTTCCCAACTTCCACTCCACTCCTAAAATCGCTGGTAGCGTTACGCCGTAGGCGATCCCAACGAGTGCGCAATCATGTCTTCCGAAGCCGATGATTGGGTTCCGCCGATAAGCCATGCGCCGGCAAGTGCAGAAGGTATGTTGTACGAAGGAACTGGTTTCTTTCCGTCGTGCTCCTCTGAGGTTGTGTTGGCAAAGGTGCGCTAGAGGTATTCGCTGTACATTTTGTCACAAGACTTGCAGAATACTACAGTTGTGTACCTTAAGGGTACCTACTCTTCGGGTACAAGGATACAGCTTATAGTACCTGTGCCTCAGAAACACGCACACCCAGTGCATCCAGGCTTTCCGATCACTCAGATTTTTGCTAACGATTGCAGTATACCAACGCGTTTGTTCCCGTATGCGTAGCCTGCGAGGCTTGCGCAAGTTCGGACAGGACCGTAAGAAAACTAAGCGTGCACTTCCCCGAGCGACTGCAGAACTTCGTAAGCTTGAGCAGCAGCACTTTCCGAGTCCGGTTCACACTTCTCGTCTCGCAAGCATGAGCGATGGAGAGGTCGATCAAGAAGCCGAGGCGGCACGACTGTGGCTACTGGGAATACTCAAATGCCAGGACAGAGTCATGAGCCGGCAGCACGAGCTGGGGATGTTCAGACGTGCCGTCGAGAAAGAGATGAATGATCGACAAGAGGACTGGACTGATATAGAACGTCTCTACATGGCACTTACAGACCGTGATCTTGCGACATCGGAGGAGCGATTGCGAGCAACGTTCATGGTCGTGTTCCATTTCAACTATGCTGGACGTCGAAATGATGTCAGTGAAGCAGGCGCGAAACTGACCGAGCGTCTTCAACGTTCATCTGGCATGGATGCCCAGTTACTTGAGACGCGCGAGCGCATCGCTCAAAGGACTGAGCTCATGGAGGTTGACGATTTTGCGTGCGCCATTCCACTTACTCTGCTTGTCCAAACGGCTAACAACGCTTCCATTGTCGACGATAATGACGGCTGCTGTCCCATCTGCCAAAACTCATACACTTCCCATGCGGATCGCCCCATCGAAGAGCTATTGGCCGACTATCCTGTACGAATCAAGTACTGCGGTCACATTGTTGGGAAGGCTTGTCTCGAGCAGTGGATGAGAACACCAAAGATAGAAGAAGCGAAATATCCATTTCGCACCTGTCCGCACTGTCGCACCAAAATCGAAGGCGTGAAATCACCTCCGGTGCCTGAGGGACTGTTGACTTATTTGAAGACCGACCGACGAGCCATGGAAACAGTACGAGAACTAACGTACGGGTACGATATGGATCTGGAAGAGTGTCTCGGCGCCATCAGCGCTTGCATGAGCGAGGAGATCTCCTGCATACAGCTGTTATCCGAGGTCAAATGGACAGAGAACGAAAAGAAGGACAAGCGTGTCTTGGAGGATAAGCTCGCGAGTCTGAGCAAGGAGAAGTGGGCCTGGGGGTTCAGAGGAGACGGAATCTGGGCGAAGCTGAGAGCGGAGTGGATGGACAGCGGGATCGTCCGGAAGGGCTGAGGAGAACCATAGTAGTGCGTCCGCACGTCGCCGAACATTCTTCGTTCCTGCTTACCCAAATTTTCAGCGGAAGACCTCAGTATAGCCTCGGACGAGAATATGAGGATCTCGTAGGTATCCTGATAGGGCAGAACTAGCTGCCAGTAGTTTCTAGCTCTTAGCTCCTGAGGCAGTGCAAGCTGATGAGGCATTTTCTATCAACACATCTCAGCCTCTTTAGAGCATCTATCCGGCTTCACGAGGAAGCTCGCTCAATTGCCAAGCATTGATAGATCGACAAACCAAATGTTAAAAACAACGCATCACGAGGGCGGAGTTATCCGCATGCTCGAATATCGCGCATAGATCCGGGACTGTCGAGCGTAGGTTCGTTGAAAACGGAGGTTCTGTGAAGATGCAGCGACGGACCAGATTAACAGGTACACGTTTGCTTATTCATATATAATTTCCAGGCCGAACCGCGTTCTCCATGCAGGTCACGACGTCACGTGTCCCACTATTGCCCACGTTCCCCACGCTCTAGACTGCCCAACAGCTGCACATTTGCGCATCACAATGATCCAGGCAATTGAGGCTGAGTGCATAAACCAATAGAATGCGGCGCGGGCAGTCCCTTGATTGGTTCCGCTTTATGCACGTTCGGAGGGCAGATGACGTAGTAGCTGTGATGGTCGCGTGTGCCGCAGCTCATGGCCACCTTGGGAGTTGCTGGGCATTGCTTGGCCTATGACGAGGTACAATTGATGTAAAAACAAACACTGGGCGCTGAACTATCATTATCACATCCCACGCGGAAACTCATTCATTCAGAAAAAAAATCAACAATGAGCGTTAACATTATCGACGTTGGTGTTAGCAGTGTGCGTAATGTGCCCCTTGCATACGCCCGCCTTCTAGATGCCGCTTGTCCCGAGCAGCGACCGAGAGTCTCCGCTGACATTTTCCCCACAGGTTCTGGGGGCGCGAGAAGACCAAGAAGATCGTTATATTACCCTGCCACCAGGTTCAATCAAGTCACGGAAAGACCTTGCTCTCTTTGCCGTTTATGATGGCCAGTAAGTGGCGTCGCATCCCACCAAATCATGACTTCAGGCTAACTTTTGGATCACAGTGGGGGTACAGCGACTGTTAACTACGTTGCGGAGCATCTCCACACACATCTCGAACAATATCTCAGCAACCCCAAGGCATCAAATGCGGCCGAGTACAAGCATGCGATACAATGTGCCCTTAAAGCCGTAGATCACGATCTCGACCGCGACAACCTCGACGGAGGCTCAACCGTCTCTCTCGTGCTCATCGACACCAAGCAAAACTTGCTCATAGAGGCCAATCTAGGCGACAGCCATGTCTTCTTCGCAGATCACGAGCCACAATCTCCGCAATCCTTATCGCCGCAATCCCCCACACGGGCTGACTCCAGCATGGGTTCTATAGGCTGGAACGTGGAGGCTCTAAGCGTGGAGCATGCACCCGACAGCCCATTGGAGAAGAGGAGAATAGAAGATTCAGGTGGGGAGATAAATTACCGATCCGGTATTGCGCGCATTGGTGGCGTGAGTATGTCACGCGCGCTGGGCGATTTGGACTACAAGAAGCCTCGTGTCAATCGTCTAGCGGGTCACGACCTGTCAGATCTGGCTGGTGTAGAAACAGGTCTTGCTCCAGGAAGGACTGCGATTCATGATTTGGTATCAAACAAAGCGCATTTCACCGTTCGGGCTTTGCGGGGACAGTCACTTATACTTCTCGCTTCAGACGGCGTTGGTTCAGCGAAAGAGGCAGAGGAATGCACAAGGCTAGCAGTCGACGGGTGGCAGGCCGGAAAGGAGGCGAAGCAGATTGCCAGCGAGCTGACTTCAAGAGAGAGCAACATGAAGGGTGCGGACAACTGTACCGTCGTCGTGATTGTGTTGGATACAGAGAGCAAGGGGCGCAGGAGTATAGATGGTGGGAGGAGGAGTATGGACATCGCTATGGAAGGCAGCGGATCCAGAAGAAGAAGACGATCAAGTATCGCCAGTTTGAAGGACTGGATACGAGACCGCTAGGCGTTCGGCATGATCTTAGAACTTCGTGAAGAAATTGGGAGATTCATCAATTCGCTTGAAAGAAGATGGATAAGGTTGGCCTGATTGGCTTGATATCATGTAGCAAAGGCGTTCCGGCTGAAATACGAAGCGTTCCATACCGGATCACCATGACACCAAAATATCAGTGCCATTAAAAGCACGCTGAGAATTGAGCAGCAGTACGCGATCTTGCAACGCCACGGCCAGTCGATCAAACTGATTCCAATACCAGCCGCCCATGTCAACCAGTTCCGCTCTCTGTTTCCCACTACATTACGATATAGAACCTGCCATCCGCCATGTTGATGCATTCCTTCCCCAGTCTCAGCGCTGGTCGCATCACACTTGTTCCTGAACCCAGCCTCTTCGAAAAGAGTCTCCAACGAAATCTCCTCTTTCTCCATTCTTCTATACTTATTTTGCTCGAGATTTTCACAGGCTTCTGCAAGACGAATGCCGCTTCTGTCGTGCTGAGAGTAGCATCGAAATGCAAGGTTTGTTGGCTCGGTCATGGTTTGTAATGTTTTGAGTATACGGAGCGTACGATTGGGGTTTTGATGTAGCGAAGATCTATGTAACAATGGTTACGAGTGGTGAAGCAAGGCTTAGGCGCGCAATTCGCATTGTATTAATACTCGGCCTACAGAGGAAGCACAGTGAAGCTGATATTTGCAGCTCTCACTCTCAAACGAGGAAGTAATTTCACCAGTCGCTCTCCTCTCTTAACATTTTCTAAATTTTCCACTCTTCCTTTCCCTCCAAGCTCCACTCTCGCTTCCCGCCCTACAATGGCAAAGGACCAAGACTACGAGGCAGCTGTTGAGAAGGGCACTAGACTGTTGCAGATGTTGAATAATAAAACTAATAACTCCATGGAAAGCGAATTCAAGCACATAGAAAAACTAGCACAGCATGGCTATCACCTGGAAACCGAAAAGACTGGCTTCGAAATTGGATGCATCGCTGAAGCGCTTCGCGACCTGAATGTCGACCACAAAATGATATATGATGGCGGAGAGAACGTTAGGATACATCATCAACATGGAGCTAGTACGGCAGAGGGAAACGAGTACACTGTAAGTCACATGCCATTGCAAGATGGAACATGTACTAACAAGCCTCTGACTATACGTGGATACTTCTCCCAAGTCAGCAATCCGCGCGCTGGTGTTCTGATTGCGGACAGCAATCTCACGCCTTCCCATGCAGCTGCTTTCGAAGATCGTGAAGAAGAAGAGGGCAGCGTCTTACCATTACTGCATCACTGGTCAGACGTAGCTTTCCTGCAATATCTCTCCTCTTTTCCATTTCCACCTGTCCAGCCCATCTCACTTAACTACATTTTCCGCATTCAAATCCAAAACTCAGGGACCTTTTTAGTGCTCAACAAGATTATCAGCATGCATGGTCATAGTACGTATGACCTTTGGCCCGGGATTGCGTTTGACATACAGAGTGAAGAGGGAAAGGCTATCTTGGGGACTCCCCATGGCAGTGGCGTTGCATGGATGCTCATCCAACACAGCAAAGCATTGGGAGAGAGAACGATCACAAAGGTAACGATCTTCTATGCGGCAAGAAAGGGGGATCTATTTAGATGGCCGAGCTTGCTATTCTGGATTGCGTAGAATGGATTCGCATAAATGTAGTGCGGAATACTGTTGTTTTTCTATTTGACAGTCAGTTCCGGGTACTCTAGTATAGCAGATATACACCGAGTGGGTGAAATGATGGTCCACCCAACATGTCGAAATCACCGGGAATAACGACGGGAGAGCGGATGCGCTGTGTGTGTTGATGAAGAAGGATGAACGCCGGAGCGATGTGCTGTCCTGTCCAATAGGCTCTGGCGAGGCTTGCTAATGGCAGGGGAGTGAAGCGAGACGCACCCCGCAAAATCCCGCGTCACCCCTGGTGGGAAAGGTTCACACCTTTTCTCTCCTCGCAACCTGCCTATTCATGCGTCCTCTACATCCAGATGCTTGCTTCTTACCTACTACTCCAACCAAATGGAATCCTCGATGTTCCTAACGAGCGGCGTATGGTGAGCCCACACTTCGACGGCGCGAGCTGCGTACCACCCTCAATCTAGATGCATACACGGGATGGCTATGACGCCCTTACATGTCCTAGCTGCGGAGTTGGAATGTATGCCTCGGCTTCGCGTACTCAAAAGCAACTTTGTTTGGGTGAAAACCTCACGGATGCCGCAGCGTAATGCACGCCAAGCTCGACATGGTGTGCAACAAAAGTGACTACCATCTTGACCTCGGTTTCGCGCCTGCTAGCCATCAGATCGTTATAAAGAGCATGGAAGAATGATTAGTCGTCACAGTAAGGTCTTCATACTACCAGCATGTTTCTGGCTTCTACGTCCAGCCTGGTTGGTCTCGTGCTTCTTTCTCTGGGCCCAACTGCAACTCGGGCAGACTATGCCTCCGAAAGTGAGGTGCCAACGGCGACTATTGATGCCGGGACAATAATTGGAAAATCTACTTCACTGCCCTACGCACTTGGGCCTGTGCATCAGTATCTTGGTGTCCCATTTGCAGCACCGCCGGAGAGGTTCTCTCCACCACAAGCTGCCGTACCTTTCCGAGAGCCGGTTAATGCCACAGAATTCAAGCCAGCATGTATCCAGCAGTTCCGATGTACGCGATATTGGATGAACTTACTGCTACATACTAATGTCAGTAGACCCTTTGTCGAGTTCACAGTTCACACAAGCCGTCTTCAACAACCCACCACCTGAAGAGTCGGAGGATTGCTTGTACCTCAATGTCTATGCCCCAGCAACTCCACCGGGTGGTGCTGGGCGAGCGGTGATGTTTTGGATCTATGGTGGCTCACTTCAATTTGGTAATGCTGGTCAAGACACATACGATGGAAGCAGTTTTGCTGCTTACGAAGATGTCATCGTAGTTACCACCAACTACAGAACCAATGGTAGGATACTATCAAAACTTTGAACATGCCTTCATTACTCTCTAACAACGCACAGTGTTCGGCTTCCCTGCTTCACCAGAACTACCACTAGCGGCACGCAACCTCGGCTTTCTGGACCAACGCTTTGCTCTCGACTGGGTTCAGCGGAACATCCACGCTTTCGGCGGCGATGCTTCTAAAGTGACCATCTTTGGGGAAAGCGCGGGTGCTTTTTCGATCGATGCTTTACTGACGAGCTTTCCGAAAGATAGTTCGCCGCCGTTCCGAGCTGCTATTCTCCAAAGTGGGCAGTATAGTTATCGCGTGGCTCCTCAGACTTCAAGCATATCTGCTTGGAATAATCTGACAGCAAACCTCGGGTGTCCGGGTACACATGCAAGTAACCTGACTTGTGTGCGGGCAGCGAATGCAACGGCTGTTCGCGACATTATCAACCAGAACTCTCTTGTGTTCAGCCCAGTTGCCGATAACACTACGTTGGTAACAAACCCAGCAGCACGTCGCCTCAGTGGAAACATTGCACGCATACCAGTGTTGGGAGGCACGAATGCACAGGAAGGGCGTGTCTTCCAGGTTGGACAAACAAATCTCACTGCCTACCTCCAGGCAACCTTTGGAATCCTCGCCCCAGCACTCATTCTTGCAATTGAAGCTGCATATCCAATCGGCAGCAACGGCCTTACCAACGACTACGATGTGATCTCACAAATCTCTACTGAGATCACGTTCCAATGTCCACAAGCACTATGGGCTAATGCGACCGCGTCGATTGGCATTCCTACCTGGCGCTACTACTTCAACGCTTCTTTTGTTAATACGCAAGCCTACCCACAGCTCGGCGCATACCACGCCTCAGAGATACCTCTTGTGTTCCGTACGTACGAACGCGCAAACACAACTACGCAAGAGTACGCTCTTGCACAGTTCATACAGAGCACATGGGCCAGATTCGCGAAGAACCCTTACGCTGGACCAGGATGGAACGCGATCGGTACCGGAACTGAGGGCAGTGTCCTGGTCGGCGCCTATGATCTTGTCACGGGTGGGCTGTATCAAAACCAGAATGCTACCGTGGTAGAAGGAGATTGGAATTTGGGTGTCCTTGGCGACGTTGGAAATGTAAGAGGAAGTGGTGTTACTGTGTTGCCGCAATCTAGTCTTAATTATAGATGCAGCCTCTTCAGGCCGATCTTCGAGGCTGTTGTAGGCGCACAAGGCATACCTGCTCTCTAAGGAGTTTGTACCTTGGAAGTATGCAAGCCAATCAGATCCCTGTAATCCTCCATCTATCGCCCAGTACTGACTTGCCCAACGTCTACTCCGCTTCGGTCTGCCCCATCACCCTCGTGTACGCTCTTCTCTACACTATCGATCAAACTCTCGCCTCCCGTCTTCGTGCCCACATTGCTGCTTCCCTCGTACTCTTGCTTCGTGTTCTGCGTCACATCTTCTCCACGGCGTTGCTCTGAAGTACCCGAGGCGTTCTGCTGGCCTGGTGCAGACTACTGTTGTGAGTATCATGCTGGCAAAATATGGTTCTTCACAGAAAACACATGTGACCAGAGGTGGCATGTTGGGTGGGAAGCTTACCTTGTCCGCTGAAACGCTCAAACCAGCAGGGTCTGTTGACCCACCCGTCTTGAACGGAACACTTGAGTCACCCTTGAAAGTATCGGTAGTGTCCTCACCAGGGTTGACAGGGTTCTTGGGCTGAGTGTTGGAAGATTCTTGTCCTGTTAGAGAGGACATGATGGTAGTCTTTCCGATGAGTTTCGTAAAAAAGCTTTATTCTGCAATGTAGCTCTCCGATGAGAGGGGATGTTGATCGAACTCTTAGTAGAAGGTTCGGGTATTCGATTGATTGTGGTAGTTGTGCAGGGAGCTGTTTTGTAGGATGGCGAACCTGTTGGTAGTGGTGTGGATTCGACGTCATTGTGACTCAAGATGGGATGTCGGTGCTTGTAGTGGCGACAGGATCTCTAGTATCAACACGAAACCTACATGTGAGGCCAGCATTCTAGCGAAATAGTTTTCTTGTGCGCACCATCCCGTGGCTCGATGATTTCGCTACTGGTGGCTTCGAGAGTGTGGGAATGTGATTGTGTCTCATGCAGGGGTTGCACCATTCAATTAAATATTCTATACAGTCTAACCAGTTCTATAGCTTGCTCTTGCCGTCTTCGATGAACAGCGATTGTTTCTGCCTTATTGTCTCGATGGCTTCCCGTTCGATACGGTTGATGAGCTCTTCGTTGGTGGGGATATCGTGGATAAGGCCAATGACTTGGCCAGCGGTCCATATCTAGGTTTATCAGCAGCTGAGTTTTGGAAGAGAGCTACAGCACTTACACCATAGTCCTTGTCTCCGTTGAGGAATACTTGGCGTCCTCGCTTTCCGCTTACATACTCAGCGACCTCCTCGAACTTGCCAGTTGTGCTGGTTTTCTCAATCTCGGCGGCCTGGAGCGCAACCTTGTTTGCGAACGATCGCGACGTGTTCTTCCAACGCCGAAGTAGGAGAGTGGTGTCGGTTTCCTGCGCGTCGACGATGGCTTGCTTGATGTTGTGGTGGATGGGCGCTTCGACAGTGCACATGAAGCGCGTACCCATGTTGATACCACAGGCACCGAGAGCCAGCGCAGCGGCCAAACCCTGACCGTCAGCGAATCCTCCCGAGGCGATGAAGGGGACGCCTAGCGCCTGCCTGGATCTGCTGAGCAGGATGAAGTTGGTAATGTCCGACTCGCCGACGTGGCCAGCGCATTCGACGCCATCCATGGACAGGAAGTCGACGCCTAGCTTCACGGCAGACTGTGCGTGCTTGATAGTGGTGCACTTGTGCAGGACGATGATGCCAGCAGCCTTGAGTTGCTTGATGACTGGGCCAGGGCTGTTTCCCGCCGTCTCAACAATCCTGACCTTCTCCTCGATGATGACGCGAGCGTATGCGGCATAGTCGGGGGGAACAATGGCAGGGAGGAGAGTCAGGTTGACGCCAAAAGGCTTATTGGTCATGGTCCTGCATCGTCGGATCTCTTTGCGCAGGTCTTCGGGTGTGGGTTGGGTGAGGGCGGTCAGCTATACTATCGTGAGACTGTGTTCCAAGGCGTAATGGGCTGCCAGACGTACCAGGCCCAGACCTCCAGCGTTGCTGACAGCTGAAGCCAGTTCAGCGTATCCGACCCATTGCATACCGCCCTGGACAACGGGCACTGTCCCAGTGTCAGCTCCTTGCTTTCCATGTTGCGCTGATGCAGGTACCTCTGATGCCGAGGGCCCTGGTGAGCTCGGTGTTGAAAGGCATGTTGGCTGTGGTCTATGGAAAACGGGTATCTAGAGGTGAATGTGCGAGTGAAAAAGCTGCGCTATGAAAGTCGAGATGAGAATATATCTGGCACTTGGACGCGCAACATTACGGCCGTTCGCGCCCGGCTGGGGCATGCCATGGCTGTGGGGAAGCCATGTGCCTCGGCAACTCCAGAGCTGTGATACTAAGCACGGGTGCGCGTCGGTCGGCTGATTGTTCTTGCACGGACCCTTTTGTCAAATGATTCGGCCTCGCCAAATCGCTCGTGACTGTCTGAGAGAGGGCCGATGGACGTGGAGCTGATATGTGAAGGCGACGGTGGGGGGAAAACTTGGGACCGCCAGGGGACTTGCCGTTCCCCAGCCCTCTTCACATGCGTCTTGGCAGTAAACAGTCATCGCAACACCACCATCTACGCATCAAAATCAAATATCAGAAAAATAATAAGAGTCTATTGACATGTTCTCCGCTCGTATTCGCCGCTATCATAACAACCCGCAGGGTAACCCAGTACGAGTGATTGTATTCCTCCCATATACTGGCATGGTGACCAGATATCAAAACAGTAGAGAAAAGGGACCGGTTCGCAGACGCTTTGTATGCTTCCAGGCCATAGATGTCCTAGTTCATACTATGGGAAGTCTCTCAGCACATCCTCCAACGAGCCAATGAGAGCTTAGCACCGCCATGAGGGTCGCGGCGTTGGGTGCCACCGATACATGCTTCATGCGGAACTTCTTCAGTGACAATGTTGTTACCGAACACATGATAATCAGTATCCGAATTCTTTCCAGAGTCGTGAGTTCGAGAAGAGGACAATGGTAAGACTGTTGAGCCAGAAAATTAGGCAAGTCGAAGCTTGGCAATGACGTACTAGGCCAATGACATACTCTGAGATCGACTGCATACACAAAACTCGCTGTGGAGATTGTGGGAGGCCTATTTTCATTCTTGGGGTCTCCGCAAATCCCAGATACTTAGGTCAGGTTGCCACATCTGGAACGTCCAGGAAGAGACCCAACGTCCGATTCCTGTGAAGCATCATGTTTTGGTTATTTCTATTCGCTGCCTTGACCCAGGCCGTCCGCGCTGACTGCAAATCCAAAACATACGACTATGTTATAGTCGGAGGCGGTCCAGCAGGTCTGCTTGCCGCAAACAAACTATCCGCCGACCCGGATATTACCGTTGCAGTTATTGAAGCTGGAGATTCGGCATACAACAATCCAAACGTCTCCTACGTGCCAAAGTCGATTATGGAGTATGGCCTTTTCATAGGCACGTCAATCGACTGGAAGTACACAACTGCACCGCAAAAGTATGCAGGAAACAACAGTTTGAATTACTGGGCAGGGAAGGCGCTTGGAGGTAGCACTACCATCAATGGAATGACGTATCTGCGCGCCGAGAAAGACCAGATTGATGCCTGGGAAGATTTGGGAAACGAAGGTTGGAACTGGGATGGTATGTTGGAGTATTTCTTGAAGCAAGAGGGATTCCAAGAGCCAAGCGAGGCATTGATGGAGAAAGGCGCGATCTACGAAGATTATGCACACGGAAAAGATGGTGGGCTTGCCGTGGGCTTCACCCCATACCTCATCGGCCAAGGATTCGTGGATATACTAAGAGAAACTTCCGAAGCAGTCGGCTATCCTTACAACACGGATGCGAACGACGGTCACATGCGTGGCTTCAACACCTGGCCTATGACGTTAAACAGTACGGGACCAACAAGAGCAGACGGAGCAAGGTCATTCTACTTTCCCATCGCATCACGGCCAAATCTTCAGGTTTTCTTTAACACCACAGCTGCACGCATCATCTGGGATGACGAACAGTCAGCGACGTCTGAAGTGGTTGCCTCGGGTGTTGAGGTGATCGACGCCAAAAACGCCACCTACACCATCAGCGCTTTGAAAGAAGTCATTGTCGCAGCTGGTGCAATTAGATCACCGGCATTCCTCGAGCACTCTGGCGTCGGTAACCCTGCCGTACTTGATCCCCTTGGTATCAAGACAGTCATCCCACTTCACTCTGTCGGATCAAGCCTGCCAGATCAACCACAAAATGGGATGGTGTATAACTCGTCCACAAATTGGACAGGCTACCCCACCTTCGTTTCATACCCAACCGCTTCCGACCTGTTTGGAGATGAACTACCCGCTCTCGTAGATGAGATCCGGGCCAATCTAAGCGCATACGCAGAAATAATCGTCGCAGACTACGCCCCAAACACTAAATCCGTCGAGACTCAAAGGCGGCTCTTGGAGCACCAGGTAGACTTGGTCTTCGATGCAGAAAGCACTGTCCCATTAGCAGAGATTCTATGGGCCCCGACAGGTCACCAGATCATCGCACAGCTCTGGACCCTGATACCACTTTCTCGAGGCTCAATACACATACAGTCAACAGATGCAAATTCGCCGCCAAGTATCGATCCAAACTTTTTACAGTTGCCCATCGACATGTATGTGCAAGCTGCTGCGGCAATCAGTATACGCAAGCATTTTGCAACCTTGCCACTCGCGGAGCACGCTACAGGCGAGATTTCGCCCGGTTTCGAAGCAGTACCTGAGCATGCGAGCTGGAGGGATCCAGCATGGGGTACTTGGATCAAGAAGTCTCTGGGTGGTAATTCGCATCCCGTGAGTACTTGTGCAATGAT
Source organism: Alternaria dauci (assembly GCF_042100115.1). NCBI lineage: Eukaryota > Fungi > Ascomycota > Dothideomycetes > Pleosporales > Pleosporaceae > Alternaria > Alternaria dauci. The sequence continues at coordinate 3,811,567 of NC_091273.1, forward strand.
GAGTAGGAACTTGGGTGGTGTTGTAGATTCGGAAGGCAAAGTCTATGGAACACATAACGTTCGTGTTGTCGATGCCAGCGTCTTTCCGACACAAATTCCGGGACACCTGAGCGCCAGCGTTTATGCCATTGCTGGAAAGCTCGCCGATGCGATAATCAGTGCGAAGTCAGGTCGATAGACAACGACTTTCAAAATAAAAAATACATCATTCTTGCAGTTGCATGCTTCAGGTGGCACACCTTATCCACTCGCACGTACAGTAAATGCAATCTCTTATGCGTCACATGGCACTGCTTTCGTTCAAGGTACGAGTGTGTTGTCGCGAAGTCCTTGCATGCGTTGAAGTAGTAAATTGAGACGAGACCTACTCGATATGTGTCTGTGGCCAGCAACGTCAAAAGGTAGCGTTACCACCTCTGTTTGACACAACTTCATCTACCAAGTTCAAGAAGAGTCTGTGCCAATCTCCATAACCCCTGTCTCCCAGCCGATATGTCGTGCATGATGGACTGTAACCATACCCTTACTGTAGGTTTCTCCTCGCTAAGCCCGTCGTACGCCATGCGCAGAGGGAAAAGCAAAGCGAAACTGCCCTGCTCACCCCACAGCTCTTGCTGATGATAGTCGACGCTACGGCATATGGAAAGCGCTGCTGCCGACAAACGCATTTCTCGAACGTGGTGTTCAAAAGCTGACCTTGAGCCAACATCAATGCTATCGGAGAACCGAAGAGCCAATATGGTAGTAGCATTGTACATGGCCATAGCGTTGGCGTGGTAGAGGGATTGGTATTGGAAAACGGTAGACCAGGCAGGACGCAACATTTCGTACTCATCTTCTATCATTGGCGTTGTTCGAGCCGCAGGTATCTCATCAGGAGTATGAGATGGATCAGATGCGAATCGATCCCCCCAATCATCCAGGCTGGCGACCACTCGATGGAATTCCCCACAGAGGTTTTGAATCGCAGCCATCCTTATCTCTTCATCAGGACAAGTCGATATCTCATCGAATAGAACGAAAAGTGAAGGGCAGTCTGCGAGAATGTCAAACATGAGCTTGAGCGAGTCAACGCGTTCTGGGTGTGAGCACCAAGGTTCGCGTTTCCACGCAATACTCGACATTATCGTCGGCTTGTGCAGGACAAGCCCAGCAGATATAAGCGACGGGCGCGTTCTTTCCAAAATCATAAGGCACGGAAGTGATGCCATGGCTTCTGATCCCCGCATCTCGAACAGCCTCTCCAGTCCACGAGCATGTTTGATCCAACCATTTTC